>NC_069662.1:41263387-41569838 GCF_027244095.1 Hemicordylus capensis
AATAATTAGCAGCTGGATGTGCAAACTCTTCCACAAGTTAGGTGAAGAGGTGGAAAACTGAATGTTTTTCAGAATTGCCTAGCATTTAGAATAGAATTGCACAGCATTACTCTCAACGGAATATACATTCCCAGACACATTCCAAGTGTGTATTCCCATCCAATAGTGGACAACCAGCCAATATACATGCAGCAGCCCACTGGGAAGTGCTCAGTGGCAGAGCACATGCTTTGCATGCAGAAGTTCCCAGGTTCAGTCTCTGTCATCTCCAGGTAGGTCTTCCCCACCGGTATCCCCAGAGAGTCAATGCCCATCAGCATGGACCTAGATGTACCAATAGTCTTATTCAGAATGAGAGACTGCTTTATATGTTCATGTCAGTGGGAGAAAAACAAGAACCCCACACATGCAGACACTTCAGAAAAGCAAGTAGATATTCTGCAAATCTTCCATGGAAACAAGTATCGAGGACCGTGGAGGGGCAAAGAAGAGAACACTGGGAAATAAAGGGACAAATCTTGCATATCTCTTGCTGAAGCTACTCTACAGGATCAGTTTTAGCGCTAGCCATTTTTTAAATCCCCAAAGCTTAGAGTAAATGACCAGCTAGTCTGAATTTTGGTGGGGCCAGATACTTGCTTTGGCTTCTGCAAAACGGAACGAGTGAGCCCAGGCTGTTTTTCTGCAGCCTTATTTCTTGGGGGATGGAGTAAGGGGAAGCCCCATGCTGACAATGTACTGATAGCAAATGAGATTAAATAAGCGCGGCAGCTCACTGTCAGCTCCCCGCCTTCCCCCCGGTGTAATTCAATTCGAGCGCGAGCGGTGATGGGAACTCGCAGGGGCTGCCTCTGTCACCCCCGCTGAGGTTTGGAATCTTTTAATGTCTAAATAAAAGTTTCACTCAAGCATTTTTTATGCTCCTGCCAGCGGGATCGGCGAGCTGGCGTTGGGCACATTAATGTTAATATTCATACTGGCAGATTTCTCCCCACGTACCAGGCCTGTGTTTGGTAATTATAAATGTGCACTGCAAGATGACATTTAGATTTGCAGGCTTCAACACAAGGGGAGGGGGAGAAGGGTTTCAATAAAGAGGCACACTTTAGTATTTGTCATTTATGCAAAGCTGGCCCTACCCTGAGGTAGGCAAAGGCGCTGTCTTAAACAATGAATTGGGACATAGTTTAAGAAGGGTCAAATCAATAGCTATCCCAAAATTGCTGCACTTTTAAGTTTGGATCAGGGAGGGTTTCTGTGGTTTATCAGCAGCTGAAGACATGGGGCTTCAGTGGTGATTGTACAGCCCTGTTGTGACCGGAGCAGGTGTGTGCTGATGACATCATTGCTCTGTGCTGATTACTGGAGGCCACTACACGACTTCCTGCTTCCATGGCTGCCAGTAAATCACCCTGCAGCCCCTGTGTAATCCCTACTTCTTTCAAGGGAGATATGAAGCTACTGTCAGATCATTAATCCATGTGGCTCATTTTTGTCTGCTACTGATTGGCAGTAGCTCCCTTGGGCTTCAGACAGGGAACTTTCCCGGCCCTACCTGGAGATGCCAGAGACTAAATCTGGGACCTGCATGCAGAACACATGCTCTACCGAAGGCTGCTAGGTGTATTCAGGTGATATTATGGGTAAGGCTGAGCCCACACTTACGTACCACTTTTAATAACGACCTCTATGGCCCTAGAGATGGCCCTGTGAGGTAGGTCTCTGTTACAGATTTACAAATGGGGAACTGGAGCTAAGGGAAACTAACTTGACCACACTGTTACCCCACTGCACCGGCTGCAGTCCAGGTCTTTTTTCCACTGAGCTGGACTGAAATGTCTTCAGACATTTACGATCTTGGGACCAAAAGCAATAATAGCAACGACAGGGTTTAATGTCAGAAAGTGTTATCAACAAGGGATATGAAAAGCACCTTACCCTAACTAGGCAGTTAAACCCCTAGAGATCTAGGCTTATGGGAAATTATTTCTAGGTCAGGACAGCTTCAGAAGTTGCACGTTTGGTCCTGGAACTTTGATAGTAAATAAAGGGTTGCTTTTGAGAAAGTGCTGAGTGTGTTCTTTCATAAGCTATCACCCACAATGTTACTCTCAGATATCTGGCATTAAGGGAAAGACCTTTCAAATAAAGAGTGTGTGAACCGGGAAAGCTTGTGTCTGGGCTTGAACTGCAAGGAAAAGGCTAGAGCATCAACTCTGTTCTCCCTAGCAATTTGACTGGGCCGGAATTCCTGAGCCTTCATTTATATAGCAATTGTTTTTTATCATGCTGGAGACACCCAGAGTAGCCTAATGTGGGCAGTGCTAATCCCCCTGTGCTACTGTGCTCTCTCAGCAAAGCCTGGGTGAGAACAAGAGTGCAAAACCTCAAGGAGTTCACCTGCACTCTGGCAGCGCTCCTTAGACAGGATCGCTTGACCATCAGCGACACGTTTGTGATTTAAGGACTGCTTCCAGAGTGTGGATGAGCTCCTCGAAGTATTTGCACACTTGCACAGGACTGCCTTTGCTTTGCTCCGAGCCTGCAGCAGGAGCACCCATATTAGTTTGCTCTGGAAGCCAGCCAGTGGCCTTGTAAATGCTTTGTGTGTCCAGGTCCTATCTTGCTCATCATGTCCTGGGAAACACTCTGTAAGTTGTTTGAATGTGATAGGGAATCTCAGCCTGGATGTAGCTCAGACCCAAAGTATAGCAAATGATTCCAGACTAGACGGGGTGGTGAAGTGAAGTGAGGCAGTTGCCTCAGGGAGTGGATTATTGGGATGCCAGCAGGGTGGCAAGAAGCCCCCGCTGCCGCCATTGGAGCAGCTCTTTGAGACGAATCTGACCCTTACAAGGTTTACAAGGAGCATAGGGAGAAGAGATAAAGTTGGCCTCTTCTCCTCACACCCGTTGCAGAGCCTACAAGAAGTGCAAGGAGCGGAGACTACTGGCAACTTTGCCCCCTCGAACCACTTTGAGGGACGGGGAGCACGGCAGCAGTTAGCACCTCGCCTCAGGTGCTGCAATTTCTTGGAAGTTGGGCCGCCCTTTAGACTAGAGCTCTATAGTAAATTGTTTGACTAGTTCGTTCAACTGAATATTTGAAATTCAGCATCATACCATAGTGGATGCTGACTGGAAGTCTTACCTAGCCTGTCTTTCACGCTGTTCTTTTTCTGTGCTATCACTCCTTTGCCCTTGGGCCTCAGCAGCCTTTATCTGCCCCAAATCCTTGCTGCCTCACCCACTGCCTTCATTTACCTCTTTCCCCACTTTCTGCCCAGAGAACACAATCCCTGCCATGCCAAGTGCTTGTGTGAGGTTTTGTTTTTGTTTTCCCCAATGAAACGGACCTGGACCTTTACATTCCACCCAGAACTTGCATTCAGTGTCAACATTCTATCTGCTGACACCCCAAGCAGCTAGAATGCTACTTAGCATTCTATGACATCACAGCAGTTCAGACAATGACCAGAAAGGGGCTCACAGGATCTTTTAGCAACTGCAGTGAGAAGCAAACTAAAGAAGCTGTGCTCTGCAAGAGAGGCTAAAATAAAAATCCCAGATGCAGAGCAGAACCACTAGCTGCTCTGGCCAGTTCAGCGCCATCTTAAGGATCTCTTCCAAATGGAAATGCCTGGCGAGAAGCAGCTGCTGTTTCCAGGAGGTGGGGTTCCTTCACTCATTTCCAGCTTTGTGCTTTACTTTCCAGTCCTGAGCATGGGCAGCTACCTGCATGTCTGAGGAAAGCCCAAGTCCTCAAATAGGGTTAAACATTGTATTTCACACATGTGGAGCAAGAAAATAAAAGCTCCTCTTCTCCCCTAATAAAAGAGCTTGGTGCAAGCTGGGGTGGGGTAGAGTGGGGGGACTTCTGCACAAATGAACTTTTATGTTTGGCTGCTGCAGTTGTGTCTTGCGCTCACCTCGAGACACATTTACAAGGATTTATGGCCACCCCCAGAGTTTTGCCAAGTCATAAAACTCTAAAATGAAAATAGTCCTGTGAAGGAAGAGAGGAATAGAGGAGGGAAAATTTGACAACGTGGATGAATTGGCATGTTAAGAGAGCTGCTTAGCAAAACAAGAAGGAACCCCTTCTGATATGGGATTCATACTTAAAAAGCTGCTGAACATGGCCACTGGGGAGATGATCAGTAGCATTTTTAGATAGATTTTGGTGGGGGGAGGTTGGTTCGATATAAATTAAGTACAACACAGAACAGCGCCAAGGCTTCTGCAGGAGTCTTGCTATCAACACGCTCCAGAGGATGGAATTCTTGACCTCCTGGAAGTTTGGGGAGGAGATAGATTCCATGAGTCGATTCTCATGGCCGGTCTGATGTGACTGAATTTGAAAGCATCCTGTGATTGCTTCATTAACACATCAAGTGCTGGTTTGTCACACGACCCCCAACAGCAAGCAACACACTTTTGAAACCTGTTATGGGCTTATGGCCCGCTATGGACATAGTTTCACACACAGCTCCCTACCTGAGATCCCCTCAACCTAGCTGTCTATTGCCATGGCAGTTTGGTTGTCAGAGGACCTGTTTACAGGATCATTTGTGCTGGGATGATAACCATTGAAATCACTTTAACCTCTTATTTTTCTGATATGTTCAATAGATGAATTGGAATGAAATGAGCTGAAACTAAGAGTCATTTTGCACATTACAACAGATGAGGTGGGAAGCCAAAGAAAAAGAATTCTAGGCTGTACCGTTCCAGGCTGCAGGGTGTGCTTGCGTCTTTTTAAAAAAATGCTTCTCCACATTAAACAAAAAAACAAAGCCTTGCAGGTAGTAAATTAACACATCAAGGAAAAGCCTACACTAAATCTTTTTCTCTAATTCTCTGCACGCAGGGAGCTTTCTACATAGAAAAAGCATTCAAAATTATGACACCCCCACCAACAATCCAAAGTGGTACAGACCAGACATCTACCACCCTGTTCTACCGCCTTATTATATATAATCCATATAATTGATCTCAGAATCACCAACCTCTGGCTAGCTAGGTCAGGATTATCAAGTCACTCTTATTCTACCTAGGATAAAAGATTATGTAAACAATAGCAAGGTTGTTCTGTCTGGTGGAGGAGCTTAGAATTATATACAGAAACACAGTAATCCAAAAATGACCTAGAAAATTAGTAGAAAGGGAGTTTGGCTGAAACACGCTGGCTTGATAGTTATTTGATAAAAGGGTTTTTACTTCAGCTTAAGATAACACTTCTGAAACTTGCCCATGTTTTTTTTTAAAGCCTCTATATAAAATGCAAAATACAGGATTTGTGTTTAACGCCAAATGCTATGAATTTGTTTTGTTTTTTAAATTAGAGGCTGGCAACCAAAGATTTGGCTGGTTAATTCAAATTATTCTGACAGAAACTTACTTCCAAAAGTTCTTCTCAAAATTTTCCTCTGCAGATGTTAATGGAAAATATTATCTTGGTGTTTTCTGCCTGTTTCAGAATATTTTCTGAAGATTTTATCTCTGTATATTTGACCTCTATATGTGATATACAATGAAACTTGATTATCAGTTTTTGATAATCAGGAGCTAACATGCAATTATTTTAAGTATATGATGGTATTGACAGCTGATATGCAATGGTGTATTAAGCTGGCTTTCAAATGTTCTGTCTATAGGGAAATGTTTCTACCACATCAACATCTGCGCTTTGCAGTGAGTTCTGTTGCACATGATAGGGTGCACATAAGGGCAGTGCTGGGCCTCCCCATCACCAATTTTGATCTGAGAATGTACCCTAGATCAGTGTTTCTCAACCACTGGTCCGTGGACCAGTGCTGGTCTGTGGACCAGTGCCAGTCCATGAGGAGTTGAGTGCCGCTCCATGGTGGTCCATGAGGAATTAACCCCCCCCCCCAAAAAAATTGAGCCAGTGGGGGCCACCGCTGCTGGGAGCTCTCCAGAGCTCATTTCTAGGCAGGCAGCCCTCGCTGCTGGGATAACGTTCATTTCGAGGAAGCTAAATTAGTGTTATCCCAGCAGCAAGGGCTGCTTGCCTAGAAATGAGCTCTGGAGAACTCCCAGCAGTGGCACACCCCCCCCGCTCGAAATTGTTTTGGGGGTGCATGGGCTGGGGGGAGTGACCCCTTTACTAACTGCTGGTCCGGGAAACTGCACACAAAGTATGTACCAGTCCCTGACTCCAAAAACTTTGAGAAACACTGCCCTAGATGACACCCCTGTGGATGCACATTGCTGAGGAAAATCAACATTGTTGGGCAAGGTGTCTGTCAGCTGTATGTTTCGTGAAGAGATTTCCATTAAGCTTCCAAAAAACTCAGATGTCTCTGAAAGATAGTTTGAAAACCACAGGTATATTGTATTTGACAGTATTTGGTTGTCATGCAATAAATAATATTTAAGGGTTGACATGTAGTCTTTTAAAATCTCACAGCATTTGATAAATAATATACAATTAATTAATATTTGATGATTGATAGCTTAAGAGATTTCATATTTGGAGCCTGTCAAAGCAATGAGAGCCAGCGTGGTGTAGTGGTTAGAGTGCTGGACTAGGACCGGGGAGACCTGAGTTCAAATCCCCATTCAGCCATGAAACTAGCTGGGTGACTCTGGGCCAGTCACTTCTCGCTCAGCCTAACCTACTTCACAGGGTTGTTGTGAAAGAGAAACTCAAGTATGTAGTACACTGCTCTGGGCTCCTTGGAGGAAGAGCGGGATATAAATGTAAAATAATAATAATAATAATAATAATCAAGAGATGCCAATAAGTTCAAAGTGTTTTGAGTTAAAAAAAGAAAAGAAAGGAAAGTCAACTGCCCAAAATGTGGATTTGAATTTTGCATCAAAATGTCTTTTTAAAATGTTCAAATGGCAGGATTAGAAAATGTGATACATTTTTGAATATTTGAGAATATTAATTTCAATTTTAAATTATTCTGTAAACTTGGTAGCCTGCCCTGGGACTTTTTGAGAAGATGCAGGATGTAAATGTTTTAAACAAACTAACTTCATCTTTGCTCATCTTTGCAGATGAGCCTGTATAAAAACATGTATACTTTTCATTTCTGTCCTTTCTCTTTCCCAGTATTCCTTTCCTCTCTGACAATTCGCTGCTGCCAACTCCTCTTCATTCTTCATATCCTTTAGCAACTAAAGGAAACTGGCAAGTAGAGGCCCTTCTGACTGTCCAGCTTCTCTGTGACATGCAGGCAGCTGAACCAATTATCACCAGAGAAGCTTCATTGCTGCCACCACAAAATCGCTTCATGCATTATAATATATATAGATTAAAAATAAAAGCTGATATTCTCAGAAACCTAATAGCCATTTGATGAATGCTTGGAGAACATAATTCCCTGATTTGTTTTAAGCATGCAAGCTTAACTTGCATGAATCTACACATAAGTTTAAAATTGCTCCTGTATGTAGTCTTTTGCCCTTATCGAATGAATGCAACTATGTGTGAAAATGTGTTGTCACAGGCAGATCGGGAGTGCTAAGAACACAGAAGTTTGTTGTATATAAGAAAGCAGGAGAGGGGTGCAGCATCCAGAAATAGGGCAATTTGTGCACAACCCCAAGAATCCTTGCATATCACAAGCCTTTTGTGGTATGATTTATTCATCGGTGTAGCTTCTTGTCTCCAGCCTTCTAACATAAGCAGCCTTACTTACACAAACAACCCAAATGGTTGTGTTTGTGGGATGCCAATCAAATAGAGTGTGATTGCTTCGCGTATTGCTGAGGATTCTGGGGCTGACTTGCTGGCACATGAGTCATGCACAAGGGTTCTTTGCAACGTTGTAAGGGATCCTGGGATGCAAAACGTCTTGGGCCAGCCTTGGTGCTGGGGCTGCAGCTGGTGGTGTTGCTTCTGCTGCTGCTACAGATCTCTAGTTGGGGCCTTTGGTTCCCCCAGTACTCCCACTGAGAAATGGGAAGAATTAATTGACTCTGCATTTCCAGCTTTCAGCTAATTAACAAGAAATATAACCAGACTCGGCAAAAGGTTATGTAAATGTCTAAGAGCAGGTGTAAATCTCTGGCTGAGGCAGACTCAAAATCGATTCACAGGGCCAAGCTTGATATGTCAAGATGTGTGTGAAATGCATCCACAGTTGTTAAGTAAGATGGGTGTGGCTATAATTGAGTGGATGGATTCAAAGGACCTCGGCCCCTCAGCTCCTGAGGGGGGGCCCCCAGCTCCATCCTTCCCTATTTTCTTCATTATTTCCATCACTCCAAGGGGCCTCCAGGGAGAGGGGCAAACACAGGCCCCATCTCCCCTAGCTGCGCCTCTGAAGTGAGGGTATATTTTCACTTCATGATGTATCCAAAACTCAACTCTGGGGGCTGCTATTCGAACCAATTTATTCAGATTCTGTTTTCAATATCAAGGCTTGGAATATTTGATGTAATAATAAGGGGAATCCCTCTAAAGATGTGCAGAGTGCCTATTCCCTACCACCACTGCCATCACACAGGATGCATTTCCACAGGATGCATTTCCCAGCAAGTTGGAACCATAGCGCCTGTGTTCAGTGTTTTTAATAAGTCCTTGATCACCTCCCGTGGTGGAGGCGTTGCTGAAGCATCATAAAGATGGGCGGCATTTGGAAATGGACATGCATTGAAGTAATAACGTGATCACTTCAGCGCATACAGCCACAATCCATGTGGATAGAACCATCATTTTGGCATGTCAGTTTGGCCACTTAAATCAACCCACAATAACAACTTTTAATAGGCCAGAACTTTCCTTTCCCCTCCAACCAAGATAAAGGGCTGCCCCAAACTGCGTCAAACCTTGCCTGGGACTTTGCATGGGTATGCACACACAGATATGGAGTACCACAAGCAAAATGGGCTGGTCAGGGATAATTCTATGCCAGAATTTAAATTCTGCACCACACAGATTCTAACAGATGTGTGGCACTTGGTAGCAACCATGTGCTGAGTGACTCACGTGATTGGCCTCTATATATTACTGATGTGTTACCAAGTCCAACCACATGGAAGCCCTTTGTCAGCAGCTACCTCCCTTATAAGAATTTGGCCATAATCAGGGAATTGGTGTGGCTAAAATACCCTCGTATTTCCTTGGTTGTGTTGTCTTGGGACAGTCTTCAAACAGGAAAGCTCAACTTCCCATGTTTAATTCAAAATTATCTTTTGTTAGGAGCTGAGAACAACTCACAGAAGGCCACTCAAGAACAGGGAGGCATTCTGAAACAAGGATACTTAGAAAAGAAATCCAAAGGTAAAAATTCTTCAAACCAGTTTCCATAGCAGCTGCTGTTAGGTTATCAATTCATATTCCATCTCTGTCTTGTCTGTCTGTTCTAAATTGTAAGCCCTCTGGGCAGGGGTTGTGGGTGGCTTCTCATTCAACAGTTTGGATGCTGATAGAACTACCCAAGTAATTCTGCATCAGCTATGAAGGATACATGTGTTTATGATTTGCCTCTTGTCTCTTTTAAAAATACACAGACAAGGGGGAGCCAATTCATCCCCGTAGCCCCTTACATATATTTTTAAGCAAGTCATGGTAAATATATCCATGTACCCTTCACAGTGGATGTACAGTCAACATACACATTTTGTGCTTGGGAATGCAAATTATTCCTTGAGTTCTTATAATTTATAATCGGTAGTAAGACTGTTACATCACTTTTGTTTCCTGAACACTGGCTGACATCCCAACTAAGAAAGCGCTGGTGCTACGTGAGAAGCGGTGGTGCTCTCGATGGCTTCGACTAATTCAGCAGTGGTGACTGAGGAGTGTGCAGCCCTTAGGGACATATTTTAATGTGCCACAAAGTGCTTCTGGGGAGAAGGGAAAGTCGTCAGAAGTCCAAACCCGCACACCCAGTGCAGTGCTGGTGTAAGTTGGGAAGCCATCAAGAGCACCATTGGTTCTCAAGTAGCAGCAGCACTTCCTTAGCTGGGCTGTTAACCAGTGCCTTATACATTATTGACACAAACAAAATATGTAGGAGTTGTAGGTAATACTTGTTAAAAAGTACTCTGGTGTATATGGGAGCATATCTTGGGAAACCTTGGGGGGGGGGAATCAATGCTCATTTCCCAGGTCTAGAACTTGTCTACCTGGCCTTAATTACCCCTTCTCTTTTCTTTCTTACAGATGCCAAAATATTTGGCTCTGAGTGGCAGAAGCGATGGTGCACCCTTGACCCGATAACCTTCTACTACTATGCAAATGAAAAAAGTAGGTTGTCCTCCTGACACATACATCCAACCACGCACATACATACACAGATCCCTCCAATATTTCCATTGCATCTAATTATATTGAGGAAGGCAGGAGGATTGTATTTAAGGGAAATGCTAAGCCTTCATAAGTATGGGCTGGAGGGTAGCTTGGGGTAGGAATCTTTGGTTCATCAGATCAGAGAGATATCAGGTCAGCATGGTGTTTCATCGAAAAGGATTTCCCAGGCACTACTGCCAAAAAGTCCAGTGCAAATTTGTAGCTCCTTTATTTGCTAGTGCTCCTTTAACACTTACTGCATACATTTGTCACATCCCACTTGTACTCCAAAGAGCTCAGAGAAATACACATGGGTTCACCCATTTTATATCTCTCAACCCTCTGGGGTTGATACATTAGACAAGGAAAGTGTGACTTACTCAGAGTTATCCAGCTTCCTTCATAGTGATGCAGGGATTTGAATCTGGGTCTTCCCCCTCACCCCTCCGCGTACAACGTTCTAAGCATTGCGCTGCAGCAGCTCTTCCATCTGAGTGATAAATTACTCACAGGCAATGTGGGGATCTGCTGTTTGGATGCAGCCTTAGCAAAGAAGAATACAGTCTGTTTGTATTCCAACACCCTTGTCAGTAAAGAATGAGGGAAAGGAGAAATACGGACACAAGGCCCTCTGTAAATAAAGCACGACCCATTTTTTCCCCCATTAGTTGTCAGACGGGCTTTAACCCTCCCCTAAGCGACCATATATAATCCACGTGTCAGCATGTATAAATATTTTCCAGTTATGCTCCATCAGATGCATATAAACAGGAAGCTAATACTTCTAACCGAATTTGGCATGCCTAGATAGATGGCCTGCGATTATACTGTGCCTCCCATCCAGAGAGACTGAGTGCAATGCAGGTTAAAAAAATATAAAGAAGTAACAGCAGGTGGAGAGGACAAAATCAGGAGTTTCAGGACCGGTGGAGAGCTCAGGGACACGGCTTCTCTCTCTACCATTCAAGCATGAGCTGGGTGGGTTGGAAGATGTTCTGTAATCATCCACATGCATCCACATCCAATTGCCAAAATTCTGTCCGTATGTCACACTCTAGCTTGACCGAGAGATGGAACCCTGGATGCAGCTGGATTCATGGAACTATGGGATGGGACTATACAGACAAGGCTTAATTTCCATGGCCAGTAGATAAGAATCACAAGGGCGCTTTCCAGACTAGACCCTACAATGGGGTCAGGACATATCTCGGAAGTGTGCTTGCACACTTCCTGCGTCATGACATTGCAATTCCTATGCAGACAGCAGGGTGCTGTTCGCATTGCCAGTGCCTTGTCTCGAATTTAATTGCTGTGATATAGAGCTAGGACATCATATATCCTGCGTAAGGAAGTTGCTGTTTTTTCGGGGGGTTCGTTGCTGCAAGACTGCTCCCCCTGCTGTTTATATTTTCAATGTGACTTGCCTGAACGGAGGCATTTTGCTGCTGTTCCAATAGCTAGTCTGGAAAACACCCAGGACAAGAAGTTTTAACTTGCAACCCATTGGTGTTTCTTGAGTGCACTGCTTTACTTTCTCCTATATACAGTACATTAATGGTCACTATTACGTTTTATGAAGAAAAATGAGGTGCTGGATTTGGGGATGCTTTGGAGGTGAGAGCAAACCTTGCCCTCCATTCTTGATGCTGGATGGCCTGTCACTGGCAGAGATCCTGCAGAGTTCCCCCTTTTCTACTCTCTTGCAAATTTTATCTGAAGGCCAACACACATGTTAAGACGGCCACACAGAGACCATTTTAAATTGTTCCACCTGGCAGCTGTTACCACCTGCTGAGCTGTTCCTGGGCAATGACATAAACACAGAGATCAAGCAGTTTTCACCATGCTGCTGCAAACCAAGGTTGTTTGCAGAACAGTGGAGAAAATCTATGTGGGATTTTCCCAGTACACACAAACAGTTCACTACATGTCAACATCTGCCACAAGAAGCTACTTCAGACTTCCACCATGGGGCAGCTATAGCATATATACAGGCAGAGGTCTGTCTGGTACATATAATATGCCGTGAAGAAGAGGAGGAGAATTATGTATACATTCGGTGTGCTCCAGAACCATCATCACAGCCATCCTTGCATCTACCCTGTAATATAGGCTAGGAATCCTTACCCTGCCTCCTCTTTATCAGTACCCCGATTGGGTCACATATTGTTAAAGTAGTAGTGGTAAGCAAGATGAATGTTTTGGAGTTTATGCAATCATCATTCCTATGTTATACAGGCAAGCAACCAAAAGGCATGTTCCCCATCAAGAACTACCGTGCTCAGATGGCTCCCTACCTGCGCAAGGATGCTCGAAGAGATTGCTGTTTTGAGTTGTCCTGTCCCGGCAAACGTACCTATGAGGTAAGCTTGACAGAACATGAAAATTACCTCTCCGGAAGAGATCTGTACTGTTATCTGAATATGGTATGCCTAATCTCTTGATTTATGTGCTGCTTGCTTCCAACCTTGGGAGTCACACATTACTCCCACTGTAGAGTGGTGGGTCTTGCCACTCCCCACTCCCCACACTCCCGCTCTACACATGAAGAGCTCTCTCCAGTTCTGAAGAGTAGGGAAGCCCCAAATCCATAAAGAGCCCTCTGACACTTTGGGTTCCAACACAAAAATTCTGTCTCATATCAATAAGGAGGAGGAGGCTGGCACCCATCCCCCTTGACCTCTCAAGACTCTGTGAATGAGAGTCAGGGTGGGGGTTGGGCTCCTCTAACCACAGTCTTCCTTAGGGAAGCCCAATGCACACTTTGAGATTCACCCACAGTGTTAGACCGTCTTACCTTCCTAACTTCCTAACTTGGGTGTAAAATCCTGATTTACACAGGAAGCTTAAAGCAGAGGAGTTTAAGCAGAGAGCTGGTAGTCTGGAGAGAAAGTGCCCCTATAGTGCACTGAAGGAGTCAAGCAGTTCCCTTTCAAAGCCCTGCCATAGGGTGCCACCTAGAGGTGCCTGGCAGCAAGGCCAGCTTAGTCTCTTAACCAGTAACCTGCACTGGGCATATATACATGTACACACAGCTTTGGCTTCCCAAAAACCTTGAGTATCGGTGGCTGCCATTCCTGGGTAAGGCTAGACAAGCTTATCCAGCACAATTCTGTTGTAGTTGTTCATATTTCAATACGGTTTATACCCAGTTATCTCTCATTCTCTCCCTGCTCTGTGTATGTTTTCATTATATATGTGGCCTATTATTTGGTATTATGGTCATTTGAAAAGAAAAGAAGAAAAGAAAAGAAGAAAAGGAAAGGGGGAAAAAGAAAGACTAGCTGGGAATTATAGCACACCAATGAGTCTCTGGGGTGTACAAAAATTGTGTGTTGATTTTCACATGTATCTCGGGGATTTTTAAATAACGAAGACTATGTATGCTCAAAAAAACTCCACTACCCCCGTCCAAAGAAGCAAACCAGGTGTTTTGCTCTTGCAGATTGCCAAGTGGGTAGACAAGTTTTTATAAGAGGGAAAGATCTCCTACAGAGATGAGAGGCAAGATGTTTGCCTAGACCAAAGCAAGGAGCATTACAAGACAGACCCATACATGTGTATATTGCTGGATTTCTCATTACTCAGTGACTCAACAGTTGAATGTGTAAATTACTTAAACTAAAATATTGTGTTTGAAATTATGTTAGATAGTTATATGGACCTCTCTTCCTGTGGTGTTTAGTAAAGGGCCATGTCAGCTGATGTTTCCATCACTGAGTGATGCATGCATTTGTGAACTCTCTCTTAGGATCCCATACTGAGAAAGTCCCAAAATAGCATGATAATTAAGGAGCAGGTTGAGGTAGAGCTTGGACCTGTTATTTGTGTACAACTGCATGTAAATCAGCAGGTGCAGACATACTGGAAGGCATCTTGTTATGGCCTTAACTGATTTTTTTTTTCTTTGCAGTTCACAGCTGTTAGCCCCGAAGAAGCTGAAGACTGGGTGGATCAGATCCTGTTCCTGCTCAGGGGTGAGTAAGTTAGGAGGGAACAAGCAGAATGGTATATGTTAGAGTGACTCCCATATTCATGTGTTCCACATGATTACTTCACATTTGATGGTTTGCAGCTGGTTCTGTGAATTGCCACCATTGACAAACACTGTGTTTGCGGTGAAGTGAGCTGATAAGAAAAGTTCAGACTGTGGTGGTACATTTTTGCATTCATCATGTAATGTGCGTACATGTATGAGCCCAGTAGCGGCCGGTGAGGGCAGCGCCAGTGGGGGCGGCGAGAGATGCCTTTAAAAATAAATCAACAGGTGCTTACCAGTGTTAGGGCAGCACCTGCAAGGTGCTCTGCCTGGAATCCCGTGCAGGGCAGCATGGCTCTGGCCTCTGAGCAGAGGATGACAGAAGATGGGGACACATGCATTGGACTGTGCACTAGAGCTCATTTTAACTGTGGAAACTTTTTAAATCCCACAATAAACTAATCTGGGAAAGCCCTTAAAGTCTTAAGCATTAGACGCAGAAGCTATGTGTTTCAATCGGTTTTTTTTACCTTGATGCAAAATGTCATGTAAGCATCGTAGCAACTTGTCTGAAAGATGCAAAGAACAGAAGACAATGAAGCCATTATCACGAGTGGCAAAAACCGGGGTAGGGAAGCCCAGCCCGATTTTAGCTGGCAGCACGGTGGCGAGCCCTCTTAAGTAGCCCGAACTCGGGTTTGAGGCACAAGTGCGCCCCAAAACTGGGCTAAGTGATTGTGTGTCAGCCACGGCGAACACACTCGTCAGGGAGGGGGCAGAGGCATAACTATAGGGGGCGGGGGGGCACGTGCCCTGGGCGCCATCTTTTTGGGTCACATGGGGGGCGCCGCCATGACCAATTTTTTTTTAAATTTTAATACAAATTTCTCCTGCTCAGTGCAGCAGCGCTGCAGCAGTCAAGGGTGCGCGTCGGCGCCCCCTCCCCCATGAGCGGTCCCTTCCGCGCCCCCCGCGCCCCCCCCATTGCTTTGCTGGCGACCAGTCAGTGGCCTGGCTTGGCCGCAGCAGGCGCCTTTCATGCTGCTCACTGCGCCTGCCCGCCCGTGCCCACCATTGCTTTGCTTGCAGCCAGTCAGTGGCCTGGCTTGGCGGCGGGCGCCGCGGCGGGCACCTTTCATGCTGCTCACTGCGCCTGCCCTTGGCTAAGGCTCGCTCGCTCCGTCGCTCGCTTACTATGGAACAGCCAGAAAGAGGCCCTCTAGCGGCTTGCCAGCCAGAGGGTCTCTAGTCAGTGACACACGCACGCGCGACTCGACCGGCGTGCCGAGTCGCGCTGCGCATGCATGCGGTGCGTCCATCCTCCTCTGTTCGCCTGCACGTGGTGGCACAGTCGCCATCGCGGAGGAAAGCGTGGTTGCTGAGGCTGGGGCTGCACTGCAGCAGGCGCGGGCAGGACGACGAGGACACACACAGACACCCGCACGGAAGAAAGGATTTGGCGGCGGGCGGGTGGAAGCAGCAGACCAAGTGTCAGGGTGAGAAACTGAATGAGTTGCAAAAACTACAGAAGCCACATGTGGGGGAAAAACATATTAAAGAATCAGGCTTTTATTTAGCTGCCCAACTATGGTCTCAGGTGCCTAACAGGTGTTAATGTTTGCATTATACGCTCCTCTCTCCGCCCCAAAAGAAAGAAAAACAATCATAAAGATTCTTTGGCACTCAATCTTAAATGCATGCATGTATATGGAACTGAGAGTAAATTCCCACAGCCTGGGTAGTACGGCAGTGTGAGTTGACTCAAGCAGTGTAACATAGCTGCCTGTGCATTGTTACAAGGTGTTTCAAGAGAGTTTTACCATGAGTTCTGCTTGCTGGCATGCTCGTTTTTGCACTGTGAAAGCTTGCCTTGTGATCTCAGTTTACGCTGAAGTGCTCCTATAACAGCTCCATCTCAGAAAAACCTGCAGTGTTAGCTTTAACAAGTGCCTGTGGTATCCTGCTAAAGACACAAAGTTTGGCAAGAAAAATGGGGGAGGGGGTTATATGCCAGGACCTTTGGAGATTGTCTCTTGCTTGTGAGGAAAAACCTAAGTATAATGTGGTGTGTATCATCATTGCATCATAATTCTGTTGTTTGAGATACAAGCCAACTTCACAGGGTTGTTGTGAGGAAAAAACACATGTGTGTCAGTCAGATGTATGCGGGGGGGGGCGCAATTTCAGTGCTTGCCCTGGGCGCCATTTTCCCTAGTTACGCCTCTGGGAGGGGGGTTCCCAGTAATGCACACGCACTCAAAGCTGCCCGGCGAGTGGCTGGGGAAGCCACCGCTCGTTTGGGCAGGCAATCCAGCCGCCCGGAGATTTCTCTATGATCGCCTGTGGGGAGGTAAGCACTTTTAGACTTCCTCCCCGCAAAAGAGGGTAGTCCTTCTCACTGATTGGTGAGAAGAGCTTCAGTATATTGAGCCCTAGTTTAATCCTGGTTTAGTGTGACAATCACAAGCCTCAAGCTTGCATGGTCCCACCTTCCCTTAAAACGTGAAGGGAGAAAGTTTTCTACTTACATTAGTGTGTAAAACAAGATGGAATTTTGTTGGGATGTCACAATCCAGCAAATCCTGTCTTATTTGTTCACAAACTGTGAAGAAGCCAGGACTTCTTAGGTTAAGACATCGCAATAAATTCCAGCTTGTTCTAAACCACCAAAACTTCCTCCCTCGTGTGCAAGCCTTAGGCTTGTCTTCTTCACCCTAAACCATGATTAAGACACAGGTTAATGTGGTATCTAAACTGGGCCAAGGTATATTTTGTGGGAAGATTGGAGCAGGTGAAAGCCAGAGGGAATCTTTTTCACCCTTTCTGTGCTTGCATATGAGTGAAATCTGAGATCTAAACCACTTGAGTGTTTATGAAACTAGGGATTGGTTATAGTGTTCCCTCTAAGGTGTGTGTGTGTGTGTGTGTGTGTGTGTGTGTATGCACACACAAAGTTTTTGATCATTTTAGATCCCACACAAGTGGAATCAGGAAGGCCGCACTCTGAATGCACGTGTACATACACTGCCTTGATACTGCCACCCAGAATAAAACTAATTACACACACACACACACACACACAGAGAGAGAGAGAGGGGACACAGATTGGTAGTTCTTGCAGATTAATTAGCTCAGATTCCAAGAGTGGGATCTCACAGATGCAATGTAAAACAAGACAAGGCTCAAATCCAAGAGATACTTTCCCACCCAGCCCTTTTTTCAGCTGTTACCAATATTTGTTCCTCCTATTTTGGGGGCACCAACATAAGTCCCTGAAGATAGCAAGACTTGTGTTTTATGGGTTAATTAAAAACTAAACTTGCATCTGCTCTATGGAAGATGCTTCCTAGGTTGCAAAGAATTTGTGCTCTCAAGGCGTCCTCTGCTGGTCAGTATGTGACAATGACATTGGTTGTGAGGAGCTACAATGAAAACAGATACAATCACAAAGCTGGGAGGGACCAGAAAGTCATCCTTCCTCACTGCAAGGCAAGATGATATACACATCATTCCCACTCACTCATCCACCCCCATTAGACAAAATAATCCAGACCACAGCAGGCAGGAGCAGAAAAAGGTAGATGACAGCAAACTACCTGCTGAGCAGACATGTCTAGTAATAGTTCCAGAATTGTCCTTGCTGCAGGAGTCCTCCAGACTGCTTGCTATGATGGTGAGGGAGGCTCTGTAAGGAGTTTTCTGCCAACATGTTTCTCCAGTCGCCTCAAACTCTGCTCCATTTTTGGCAATGCAAAGGATCTTGGGCTTATTTTGAAGCAGAACTCATTAGATTTTAACTTGAAACCTGTTCAGTTCTGGAACATGTAAAGGAATAATTAGGGGGCGGGGGTAGGGGGGACACTGGAAATATGCAGACTGCCTTTTGTTCATCCCTGAGAAACCTCAGTAAGACCCCTACCCCGTCCCCCACAACAGAGATTTGGGTCCAGGGCTCTCAAGTCATAACCTGTGCCTCCTCAGGTTTGAGCCCCTGGGGCTTGAGCCCCAGCACATCTCATTCAAATAATCAGTCAATGATATTGATGATAGTCCCAGATTCTACACGTAGGTCAATGTAACTGGTGTAATTATGTTTGGGGGCCTAGCTTTTAGTGATGGATTTATTCTGAATAGGTGGGGGTTTTTTTACTCAACAATAAATATATGCTTGTAAGATTTAGTCTGTATGGGCTCCAGCAGTGTGGAGACAAGGTTCCACGTGCAGATTGCAAAAGGGGCTGCTTTGTGTTGTGGGGATGGGGTGGTGGAAATCCCTTTACCCTGTTTGGTCAGGCAGTTCTGGTCCTGATTCAGAGATCTGCAGTGCAGCAGTACAGTACAGCAGTGGATGGCAGACTATTGTTTTCCAGAAAACCTCACCCCTTCTTTGGGGTGGGACAGAGATATTGAAGGCACTATCTTTGTTTGTAATCATTGATAATGAGTTAATCGGAGATAAAGGGGAAGATCTACCAACAGTAATGCTCTCTGGGATCTCGTCGAGTCAGTGTCAACTCCTGGGCGCTATCCAGATTAGACCCTACAGTGGGATCTTGATTAGACCCTACAACGGTATCTCAGAAGTGTGCTTCCACACTTCCTGTGTTGTGACACCGCAGTCCCTACGCAGACAGCAGGGTACCGTTCACATTTCCAATGCCTTCTTTCAAATTTAATCGCTGAGTTATAGAGCTAGGATGTAGTATAAGTTACTGTTTTTTCGGGTTGTTAGTTTCCGCGAGACTGCTCCCCCACTGTTTACGTTTTAAATGTGACTTGCCTGAACGGAGGCATTTTGCTGCTGTTGAGCAGCTAGCCTGGAAAGCACCCTGGCGACCACAGAGCCCTGTGTGGGGTTTTTGTTTTTTGTTTTGGTAGAATACAGGAGGGGTTTACCATTGCCATCTCCTGCACAGTATGAGATGATGCCTTTCAGCATCTTCCTATATCGCTGCTGCCCAGTATAGGTGTTTCCCATAGTCTGGGAAGCATACCAGCGGAGATGCAAACCGGCAACCTCATGCTTGCTAGGCAAGTCATTTCCCGTTGTGCCATTAGGTGATTCAGATAAAGAACTAGCACTTAGCAACTCTGTGCGTCTTGTGTTGATTTAAGCATATACACACATGTTGATTTAAGCATTCAAGCACACACGCTTCACTGTGGTTATGGCATATAGCCTTCCTGTAATATTTTCTTGTGTGTCCCACAATGATCTCTTAGATCTATCCATCTCTTCACTTGTAATAATACTGTCAGAATCCACATTGCATGTATGCAGAGAAGCTTTCTCTGTGGAAACCCCACAGCTCTGTACCGCCCACCTTCCCAGGCAACTTGTTGCAGCATTTTTCATCTTAAACAGCTTTCGTTTCATTAGGGCTCGCATGGGTAGTGAATTTTCCATAAGGGAAATGGGAATGCTGGTAGAAGAGGCTGGATCTTTGGTGATTTTGCTTCGTTTTACCTATTTGGCTGTTTGAACAGTCTTTACATGTTTTGTTAATCACCCAGAGCCCCTGGCACTAAGAATTAGAAAAAACGCATCTAAGGGAAGATCTGCTGGGAAGATGGCCTCTCTTCAAGGCACTGGCCAAATCCAGACCTGCTTAGCTTCAGAGATGGGGCTATATCAGTCATCTTCAGGCTGCTATCTGATCCCACTCTGGCACCTAAAAGTTCAAATTGCTGAAGTTTCTTAAAGTGTCCTGTAGCAATATCTGTGATGCTACAGTGTGCTGTAGCAGAGTGTTGAATTAGGACCCGAGAGATCCAAGTTCAAATCTCCATTCAGTTGTGAAGCTCATTGGGTGTCCTTGGAACAGTCACTTATCTCTCAGCCTAACCTACCTCTTAGGGTTGTTGAGAGTAACATGCAGAGGAGGGAACCATGAATGGCACTCCTTGGAGGAAGGATGGGATAGAAGTGTCAATGATGGTGATGATGAATAAGACATAGAAAATAGCAATCTGGGCACATGATGAAACTTTACACAACCCATTATGCACCCAGCAGCCCACGTTTTGCTAGCTAAAAATAGTTCTGTGAATCAATTCTTTGTTTATTCCCTCCTCTCAGATATGAGGTCTTTTGTTATCCCCTGTGAGGAGGAAGACGATGATGACAAAGAGACCTATGATGACATAGACAGTTTTGATTCCCCCACTGTGACACTTCACCAGGATACCAGTTTGAACCTGGAGGAAGACATGGAAAAGTGTGACGAGAGCATCTATGAAGTTCTTCCAGGTGAGCCATCTTATGAGCATATGAAGCTACCTTGTCTTGAGTCAGAAATATCTAGCCCAGTATTGTCTATTCTGACAGGCTACCAAGTCAAGAAAATGTTGCCGGGGGGTGGGGGTGGGCAAGTTTTGGAAAATGTTATTCTCTATCTATCTATCTATCTATCTATCTATCTATCTATCTATCATATTTTTATACCACCTGATATGTACGTCACTAGGCAGTGTACAAAATAATAGTACAGTGATTTCTTCTTGCCCTGCATTTCACAATACAGGCATGTCAGTTTGGAATAGGTCTATTTGGGCAGAGTCCTTTTGCTTATAAAATACTTCTGTCTGTGTTTGCTGTGCAAATCAGTGTGAATCCCTGTATCAATTGGAAAGTGAAAGCAAATTGAAACTGTTAGAAATAATAGGAAACTCAACAAACTGCCTCAGCCAAAAAATTAGTTTACTGGGGATGAAAGAAATACAAAACCGGCCAATGTTGCATACGTCCTACTTGAGTGAGCTTTTTAGTGGTGTATTTTAGTATTTTGCAAGCTTTGCTCCCAACAAACAACTCATATAACCAGGGGGCTTTCCAGATTACCCACTACAATTGTGGTAAAATAATGCTTCCGCTTGGCAGGATCGAATTGAAAATGATCCCCAGAATCTACAACAGAAAATACAGCTACTTTTTTGCAACGGACATACAACGTTATAGCACTAAATCTCAGCAATAAAATCCGAAACAAGGCATCCGAAATGTGAACAGCACCCTTCTGACAGCGTAGGGACTGTGGTGTCACAGCAAAGGAAGTACAGAAGAACACTTAGCAGATCCGTAGTGACACTGTTGTAGGGGTTAATCTGGAAAGTGCCCTGTTCAGCCTGAGTATAAGTTTCTGCTTTTGGTGCTATCTGCTCAGCTCACCACTGTTCTGAAATGTTTATTTTGTTGTCTGGAATGGCCCCAATCCCTCCCAGTTTTGCATCATGCAGGCAGTGGACAGAAGAAAAGCAGAGGTACAGTACAGGAGCAATGGACTCCCCTCATTTAGTGTTTTGTCATTTTGGACAGGGAAAGGAGATTTCTTGCCAAATGAGTTCAGTGTCATTTGAGGAAAGGTTGTGGAAATCTGATTGGGGAGTGAGCCCACAGATATAATCCTTTTTTGTTTGTTATGCCACAATATAAAATATGGGGGTGCATAGTAAATCATAGTAAATATGGGGGTGCATAATAAATCAGTGCAACTGTGGGCCTCGAGCATCCCTCTGAGTTCAGTCCAGAGGTATACCTGTACAAATGGGCAATATTTGCAACTAGCAGAATATCCATGGTGCCATTAAGCACTCCTCTTTTCTCCATGGTTGTGAAATCCATGGGGCAGTGCTACAGGATTTAGTTTCCTTTGAATGAGAGGATACTCTATGATGTCTTTATTTAATTGTCTTATGTACAAATAGACAGTTAGAGTGCATTGGAAGCAATCGACTCCTAGAGCAAGCAGCAAGACCACTGACCTTGCTTCAGATGACCAATGAAAGCAATTGTTCATACCTCCACAATCCCTGCAGGCTCCTTCCAATCCAACTAAACGTTCAACTTCTCTCTCTCCCTCTCCTCTAAATTGAAACTTGCTACAAACTGTTCCGCTGCCCCTCCTACTTACTAGCTTTGATCAGTGTCACATTCTGAAGGCTGGGGAGAGGGATTTCCAGGCCATTAAGGAAAACATCCCCAGTCATTAAGGAACATTAATGCTCTTTTGTCAAGTCCCTGACTACCCATTAGTCTGTCAGGTGAAACCATAGCTATAGGCCCATTCATGTTAATCAAGACAGCAAAACTCCTAACACTATTTTGATGTGAATACCCATTCACCCCTCCGTTAAGATGTGAATAGGCAGTCTGGGAAGACAGTCTCTAGTTATTCATGTTGCGTGATCATCATATTGACCATTGCACATACAGAAACAGATCCATTCTGTTCACCCAGTTGAGCAGGATTTCTTCAGTACCTTCCAGCAGCAGGATCTGCATGTGGTTCTGCACATGGAAGGCAGAGTGATGGATCTACCCCTATTTTCTGTGTGCTGCAGGAACCCATAAAGGGATGCACATTTGCAGTAGCTCTTTACATGTGCTGCTATGCATGGAAGAGGACTGATGAATCGAGATAAAAGAGGTACTTGCAGCTTTTGGTAGCAGTTTGCTCTGCTGAAAGCACATAGAGAGAAATGAAGGAATAATTCAGGACTTTTAAATGATTGTATTTTTTCTATAGGGATCCATTTGAAGGCAGAATCCTTGTATATCCACAACTGTGCTGTAGAAAAGTATTTGCAGAGCAAATAGCTATAGGTGACTTGAACAAGAAAGTCAAGCCACATATTGTAGAAGAACCTGAAAAAACAGGCCTGATATGGAGGGAAACCTCTTGTCCTCTTCCTGACCCCAAATATATTGATCACACAGACCCTGTGTATGAGCCAAACCTGTCTGTCAAGATCTCCCACAAAGTTTTTTTTCATTTGGGCCCAACTTCACCTACCTTCTGTACCTAGTTCTAGGATATTCCTGGAATGGGGGTGAAGGAAAACCCTAAGTTTATACTGAAGGGAAAGGTAAATGTTGGTGTAACATTTTATTGTGCAATGAAACCTTTGGCGTCTCTGCAGAGGTGTAAGGACCTGCCACCACCCGGTACTTCAGTCTGAAGGGACAGCTTTGAAGGGTTATCATAATACATGCCAAAGGTTTCATTGCACAATAAGACAAGTGGCCAAATTGCCATGTGCACAGCCTGCAGGTCTGTAGGCATTAGGCAACCTAGTGGATTTACACCAGCATCTGTGCATAATTATCAGCTTTCCCAAGTGCTGAAATGCCAAACACTTACACATGTGGGCCTTAAGGCCTGCCTTTCTTGCCTTCATATTTTGGCATCCCAGCTGCTCTGCACACACCTGACCCTGTCACACAGCCACAGTGATTGCTGGATTGGGGGATGATTGTATAGTTTTAAAATGAGAATGAGACACTTAGAACTTTCTCAGAGGCATTCTCTTCCTCATTACCTTTGTATGAGACTATATATTTGTTTGTAAGCTCTTGGAACGGAAGTTCTGTGGTCCATTATTTAAAATTTGATTCAATCCTACCCTAATTACATCACATATTCCAAGTCTACATTTCAGGACCCAGCTCCAATTTAGGGCCTGAATATCCCCTAATATCTGGGGTGAATTAGACTCTTATCATTAACCCTGGCAAGGGAGATTCTCCTACCCCGCTCCACCTTTCCTATATTGTCCACCCGCATCTTCAGTCTTAGTGATTCTGCAGACTTTTGAGGCCATGTCTCAGTCCTTACAACTTACATCAACACATTCAAACCATCTTTCCATCCCTTCCCCCAAGTCTCCCACTGATGTACTGGAGTAGGCCTGCATACGGGGCAGATCCTCCAAGGAGCTGTGTTTTAATGTTGCAATTTGATTCAATTTTCCACTCTATAAAATTACCCATCATTGTTCGTTGCCTCCTAACAGACACCTTCACTCTTAATTTAACAATCCTATCGAATTCTGCCTCGGAAATTGGAAAAATTTATCACCTGTGAAATTTTATTTTTCCTTGGTTGTATCTGTTTTTGTAAAACTTCATTAGCGACGATGACTTGCTGAGGAAATTATCTTTCTCTCTCTCCCTCTCTCTCTCTCCCTCTCTCTCTCTCCTTCCGCTACCACAGTCTCACTCCCTTTCATTCTTAAAAGAAAGAAAGAAACACTCAACCACAACTGAGATTTTTATTTGCATAATAAAAAGACACACTTCACAAAAACAAAACAAAATCCTTCTACTGAATCTTTAGAATTGCGTGTTGGATCCGACAGTGGTCCATTCCATGCAGCATCCTTCCTCTTGATGTTGGCCAGCCAGTTACCCCATGGATACTCACAAGCACAACATGCTGTTTGTCCCGTGTCCAGTAATTAGATAAATGCTGAACCTAAAGGTTCCACGTATGGCCATCCTGACTACCTGTGCTTCTCTGCTCTGTGTATAAGTGCAGTCCCTTTAAAGTCATTTTGAATAGTAGCCATCCTGAAATCCTGTGGTGATGAGTTCCAGAGTTTCATTGACAGTTGAGCAAAGAAGTACCCTACATTAGTTATAAACTTGCTAATAATATCACTAAAGCCACTCGTGGAGCATAATGTCCAGAACAAGCCTTAAGCAGCAGAGTGATCCTGTTGTCTTGCTACAGCTAAAACCAGCTTAACATAGTTGTAGTCCTGGTTGGTTGGTTGGTTGGTTGGTTGGTTGGTTGGTTTATTTATTTTTACATTTTATATCCTGCTCTTCCTCCAAGGAGCTCAGAACAGTGTACTACATACAGTCTCAACAATAACCACAGAAACAACAGCTAATATGGCATCACCAACAGAGACACCCACAGCATCCTGCCATTCGCAGCACTGTACATTGACAACATGTCCACATTTGCCATGCATGGAAGGTGCCAATGAACATTAACCATAGTTAATGCAGTTACCCACTGCTCATACCCCCCTCTACATACAACGCATGGCTGTCCACCTCCCACTCCCCATACTGCTCACTGCACCATCCAGAGGGGTATCGGAAGTGGTGGCTGAACCTCCCAACGAGGTGGCAAGCATGGGTGGAGCAAAGGCATCCTCCAGGGCAGGCAAGGGGCCAGGGCCCGGCCATCATGGCCAGCTGGAATCCAGAGCTCTTCACATGATGTCAGTAATGCCTGATGACATTGGCCAGCTGGGGCAATGAGTCCAGTAGCCAGCGTGGGACGAGGCAGATGGGAGACTAAGGGAGCAGAGGGGAACTACAGGGTGGTGGAAGAGAGTGACAGCTTGGTGGGACAGCAGAAAAGAGTGGGGATCACGGGGTGTGGGTTAATAAAGGCGGTTGAGAAGCAGATGAGTGGGACAAGAATAGGATGTCCAGCCTGCTCTGTTGTGTTTAAAGGGATAAGGCTAATGAAGAGGGGAAACTGGAACCAGGGAGTCCTGGGACCTCTGGGGAGAGGCCAGTCACAGAGAAGAAAGCAGTCCTGAAGGAGCAAGGAAATGGTGATATTAACCGCCTCCCCTGAGGACCTCCCAAAGTGACAGAGAGCCAGAGTCGGCTCATGGATCCAAGCCCACAGTTCCACGACACACAAGCATCCTCCCAGGGAGAGCCCACAGTGCCTCCCTTGACAGAGCAGGACCTCAATGGCCCAGCAGATAGGAGAACAGCAATTGGTGCCTGCTGCCACAAGCTGCAGAGCTCTACCCAAGACAGAAAGCTAAGTCCCCAGGCAGCCCCCAAACAGCAACAGCCAGTGCAAAGAATCACTTTATAATCAAAGTGAAAATACCAGTGCCACAAGAGAAAGAAAGACTGCCATTACAATCACAACCTCCAGGCTCAGTGGTTAGGTGCTCCATAGCTAAGTGGTTAGAAGAAGGTCTACAGCAAGGGTCAGCAACTTGTGGCAGCAAGCATGACTTGTCCCCTTAAGCTAAGCAGGATCCGCCCTGCTTGCATACGAAAGGGAGACTAGAAGTGTGAGCGCTGTAGGATATTCCCCTTAGGGGATGGAGCCGCTCTGGGAAGAGCATCTAGGCTCCAAGTTCCTTCCCTGACATCTCCAAGATCGGGCTGAGAGAGATTCCTGCCTGCAACCTTGGAGAAGCCGCTGCCAGTCTGTGTAGACAATACTGAGCTAGATGGACCTATGGTCTGACTCAGTATATGGCAGCTTCCTATGTATGTTCCTATGGTTTACTCACAGTCTTGTATGCCATATTGCTCCTGGAGCCACGCACCCCGTGGTAGCCCCTGTTGTGACCAGAATTTCCCTGCCTGCTCCCTGGCCCAAAAATTCCTATACTACTGGAGAGTCTCTCCCTTTCCACCCTTCTGATGACTTGTCTTTCTCCCTGCTCATCCGGCACCGCATGTCCTGCCCTCCATTCTGTGCCTGCCTGCAGCTCCTCCTCTTGCTGCCATCTCTTAATCAGCTTAGGAGGTGGCCAGGCCTCCCCTTTCCCCTTTCCTCCCTCCTGCTGTGCAAGAGACCCCTGAGCAGCCTGGCCTAGCTGTGCTTTAACTCTCACCAGTCTGGTCGCTACCACTGCCATGCTTCGTCCGCCGATTATTGCATCCCAACTAGTTTGGCTGCTTCTGAACACTTCTATAGTTATTGTAATATGTACAAAATATAATATGCTCAAACCAAATACTCGGAACTTGAAGTGTCACAAATGTTTGTAATTACCAGGTTCAGAAGATATATTGTTCTTCTCTTTAATGCTCGTCTGTATTCCGAACAAGAGTCATTTGCCCCAGAAGAAGTTCTCAGCAAGGAATGTGAAACAGAATTCTGCACATGTGCGGTCAGCATTCAGGCTAACCAGGCTGTCTTACAGGGGAATATACAGTACAATATTACTTTAATATTAGCTAGTCCCTGGCTTTCAGTGAAACTCTCATTGATTGCTGTGAATATATCACCAGACCCATTCAGTTATTATCTTCGCTCTGTTTGGGTCAGTTCTCTCGCGGTTTCTTCTTGCAAACATTTTGTGTGGTGGTTGTCTCTCCTCTAGGATGAAAATCTTCTCTTGTTCCCAAGTTATTTTGGTAGCAGTGGAATTGAGGAGGAGGGAGGCAGCAATTGAATTTCCAAGCAGCCATAACTGCCTGGTGTTGGGAACTACAGTTCCCAGGAACACATTCCAGGTGCTGGGAACTACAATGCCAGCTGCAGGGGCGTAGCAAGGTTGGAGGGGGCCCAGATACAAGATTTTAAAATGGGCCCCTCGCAGATATACACACACAAACACACTTCACAATATATTGTGCACTCACACTCACATCCCCATTATGAATTCAGTGAATATCTAGTTCACATTGAATCTAGTTTTTTTTACTCTCTGCTCCTGCCGATCTCCAAGAGACTCAACATAATTCATAGAGGGTGCAACATGGGCGGGTGGGGAGTCATGTGATGTGCCTCTGGGGGGCCCCCTCGAGGCAGTGGGGCCCCAAGACGACTGCCTCCCCTTGCCTAATGGTAGTTACACCCCTGGCCAGCTGCCTGTGCATAGCACCATCAATGTACATGCTCCAACATTACAAACTAGGAGAGCATTACTGAGACACTTTTCCTCAAACTTTTGCTGAGAAAGCTGATAAGAACCAATCTGATTCTGAATCAAGCTAAATAGAATTTGTACATCACTAATCACAATAGAAGTTTGTTTGTTTAAAATATTTATACTCCGCCCCTCTGGTACATTACTGTTCAGGGCCTCTCACAACATTTATAAAATAGTTACAATATAAAATCAGACTAATAAAATTAACCAAATTAACCAAGTTAAAAATCCAAGCTAAAACCACAATCAGAATTAGCTTTTAGAATTTCAGATTAAATTCTTTAAAAAGCTAAAAACTAAGAATTATAAAAACTGAAAACTAAAGAACCTACCAAATATAAGCAATAGGTTAAATATTAAAAAGCCTCTTAAAAAAGATGTGTGTTTAGTTGTTTTTTAAAAACACTGAGGCAGGGAGCAGGGCAAAGCTCTTCGGGGAGGGCGTTCCACAGCCAAGGGGCCACAACTGAAAAGGCCCTGTCTCTAGTCTCTGCCAACCAGATCTCTGTTAGTGGTGAGGCCATGAGCAGGACCTGAGATGAAGAGCAGAGGGCCCTGGCAGGTTCATATGTGCGAATGCGGTCCGACAGGCATTCTGAACCAGCTGAAGCTTCCTAACCATCTTCAAGGGCAGCCCAACGTAGAGTGCATTGCAGTAGTTCAATCTGGATGTTACCAAAGCATGATTGACTGAGATCAGCTCTGACTCCTCCAAGTAGGGTCGCAGCTTGCGTACTTGCCATAGCTGGTAATAGGCACTTCTGCACACCACCGCCACCTGTGCCTCAAAGGACAGTGTTATGTCCAGAAGCTCCTCCAAGCTGCATACTTGTCCCTCTGTCTTTCAGAGGGAGTGTGACCCTGTCCAAGACCAGATTTACCTCACTACTCAGATTTTGCCAACCCAGAGCACTTCCATCTTATCTGGATTAAGTTTCAGTTTGTTTGCCCCCATCCAGAACAGCCTCCAAGCCATGGTTCAGAGGATCCACTACCTCCCTGGTGTCTGTTGATTTAAAAGATAGGTAGAGCTGGGTATCATCAGCATACTGCTGGCACCGTAGCCCACACCTACGGATGACCTCTCCCAGAGGTTTCATGTAGATGTTAAACAGCATGGGGGACAGAATAGATCCCTGTGGCACCCCATAGGCCAAAGGGATGGAGCAAGTATCCCCCAGCACCACCTTCTGAGTACGACCCTCAGGGTAGGAGTGGAGCCACTGTATAACTGTGCCTCCAAGTCCCAATCCAGAGAGATGTCCCAGAAGGTTCATGATGAATGGTATCGAAAGTGGCTGAGAGGTCCAGGAGAACCAACAGAGTCATACTCCCTCTGTCTGTCTCCCGGCTTTGAAGATAAGGGGCGACCAAGGCAGTTTCCGTACCATACCCAGGTTGGAAGCTGAACTGGAAAGGATCTAAGTAATCAAATTCATCCAGGGCAGCCTGGAGTTGAGACGCCACCACGCTCTCCACCTTGCCCAATGTTCTTTAAATGCGCTGGGTTTTGCAACTAATCTTTAATGTATCCAAGAGTTGGGATATGAACTTTGCGAAATCTCCCCTCACCCTAACCCCCAGTGAAATTTAAATCACCACATATGTTTCCTGAACACACAGTTCCTCCAGTGGAGAAACTTGCTTTGTCTGTTGCAGTAAAAACAGCAAAGAGTCTTGTAGTTCATTAAAGACCAAAATAATATGGCTGATCACACAACCCTTAATTGGGTAGAACAAGCATCCAGCCTAGCTTCAGGAGCTGTGCATGCTTCTGATTTTCTATTGTATATGAGCAAACACCTAGGTAGGAGGGTGGGGAGTGATCATGTACGAGAGAGAAGTCGGGTAAGATGATTTTTCCTCCTACCTTGTTAAAATGCTGGGCATGAGAGTTATTTAGGATGGCACCATCCTACCCAGCCAGCGACTCTCACACACAGGATAACTTCCCCCTCCTCCTAGTCATTTGCTCACACATGATTGAAAATCGGGCCCGTGCATAACTAATTGTCCTACCCAATTAATGGTCATGTTAACAGCTCTTTGAAGTGGCCTAAGCTTTCATGTACCCATAAAAGCTTATGCAACAATACATTGTTTTAATCTTCAAGGTACCATAGGTCTTTCCTCCAGCGTGGTGTGCCTTGTAGACTCCTCCTCTTGCAACACTCTGTTCTTCTGTGGGGAATTGTATGCCGAGCAGGTGGTCTTGTACAATGCAGAGGAGCACGTTTTTAACTACTGCTGGCTTGCCCTGGGCTTCTGCACTGCATTTGGGCAGCAGGCCAAACAAGTGAAATCCAAAGTAGACAAGCTGAAGGATTGCAAAGTAGACAAGCTGAAGGATTTAATGTCATAATTAAATGCAATGTGCTCTTGTTTCTGCCAGCTTAATCTAGACTTTCCACAGTGCCTTACACAAGAACCATCCACCATAATACACACATTATGTATGTGCAATGGTGAGGGGAGCTGGACTGGAGGGCCAGTTGAGCTTTATTTTCTCAGTGAGGAAGTCAAGCCAGTGTGCAGTCCACTGGCAGCTCCTTCCTGAGGAAAAAAGCATGAGTGGCTTCCTTCCTGAAAGCCTCCATCCATCATAAGCTTTTAGGGGCACTGTGCAACTGGGAAAGCCTGGCATTTAATTATGACATTAATGTTTCAGCTGCAATCCTTCAACTTGTCTGCCTTGTTGGACTCCATTCGTTCGGCCTGCTGCCTTGAGTGCAGTTTAGCCAGATTACTGGCTGGGCCAGTGGCAGCAGAAAAACTTGTACCTCTCTGTAAAAGAGGATAGCATACAGTTCTTCACAGAAGATCCGAGTCTCCCACATTTCCTCTGACTTGCACAAGTCGGGGGGTTTTGTTTTTTGTTTTTGGCAGCTGCACATGTTGCCTTATCTGAACCCTCGACCACTGTTGATTAACCCACATCTAATACTGTAATGCAGGGGTAGGCAGCTCTAGCTCTCCAGCTATTGTTGAACTACATCTCCCATCATCCATAGCCACAATAAATTGTGCTGCTGTAATGTGCTGCAAGCCAATAATAGGAAGCTGCAAGGCATGGGATATATTCAACAACCCAGGTTGATCAAGCAAAAGATCCAAGCCGCATCCCACAGAAAATGTTGAGTTTCTAAAATAGGAGGCGTCAGAGCTCAAAGCTACCACTTTGTGGCGGGAAGCTTAGTTACATGTGCAGTGCATATATGTGTGCACACGCACAATTGGTCTCATTAGTATCCTGTCCTTCCTCCTAGGAGCATTGCATATTTTTGCCCTCATAACAACACTGTGAAGTAGGTCCAGCATGAATGATCGTGACTTCCATGGAGACTTGTGACTGAGCAGGCCTTTGAAAATGGGATTCCCACATCCAGACTCAGCGCTCTTAAACACTTGACCACCCTAGAGGGAAAGGCGCTCCCATCTTCATGATTTGTTCCAGGGCTTAGCCCAGGATGTCATGATTTATAAAACTGCCATAGGTCTGGTTTACACATTCTGTCCACAATTTGATTCTTCTAATCTTCTTTGCTTGATCATTCATCACGATGCCTCACAAGTTGCAGTTGAATTATGGGGGTGGGGGAACACGGAAAAGCATTTTATTTGAGGCAATTAAAAAAACTGTGGTTTTTGATCTGTGCTGGTTCACACACATGCAGATCCTCACACATGCAGTCTTTGAGTGATAAGCATGTAAGAGGGGCTTAGACAAATTCATGGAGGACCGGTCTATCCATGGCTACTAGTTTTAATGGCTATAGGTTCTGAGGCAGGATGCCTCTGAATACCAGTTGCAGGGGAGCAACAGCAGGAGAGGGGGCATGTCTTCATCTCTTTCCAATGGGCTTGCCAGAGGCATCTGGTGGGCCACTGTATGAAACAGGATGCTGGACTAAAAAGACCATGGACCTAATCCAGCAGGGCTGTTCTTATGTGCAAACCAGCTCATGGACAGATAAATATCACTATTATCAGTTATGTGTTGCCAAGGCTTAATTCGAGCCACTGATCCCTAGGCACTTCGTCTGGGCTCCAGCTGTCCTATTATTTTCCCCAGGAACTTCTAACAGTCTCAGAATTTGGGGGCCACTGAGACAAAAGCACTCTGCACTTGGGTTTCTTTCACAGTGTAGTCACATCTAATGGCTGGGCCATCTTGCACTACAAAAAGGTTCTCATGCCTCTAGGGGAGCTCTCTGAGGGAGCCATGACTCAAAATAAATCCTGTATCTTCCTCCTGGGCAGATGGGCTGGACTAGAGGCCTCCAGATACCTTTCAAGTCATATTTGGGGCCAGGAGTACTCTTCCTTCCTTGCCGTCTTTATTTTCAAAATAACACAGACTATTCAGAGAGGTAACTAAGGAGACTTTCTGGTGAAATTTGGATCAGTTTGGGGCCAGAGGCTTGGACTCAGCCAACCGCCCAAACCCATTAAGAAGTCTCTGCTAATGTGGTTGGCACAGCTGCTGAGAGGAGAAGAGGAGCAGAGTTTCCAGTAAAGCAGAAAGAAAGCGAGACAGGAGAGGAGCCTCCTTGGGGGAATGTCTGGGGCTCATTCTCTGCTAAAGAGCCCTGCCGAGCAATTTGAGCTGCTGGACAGGGAGCCAAAGGGAAGACCAAACTCACTCACTACCCTTCATCAGGGAGAGAGAAAGAAGTTCACTGTTCAGTGTTTCCCAACAGAGTCTTTCAAACTAGGGTGTGTCCTTACCTGACACCTCGTGACCTGAGGCTGGACCCAGCTTAGTGAGCTGCCTGGGACTATGTGCTCTCAGGCCCCTGAATCCTCTTCAGGTACAGAAAGGAATTGGTGTGGGGAAGGGGTGCATTGTGCAACATAGGATCTTGCAGTTAGCAGACAGTATGACGGATCTAGATTAGCCAGGAGCTTTCCCAGAGAGCAGGTTTTACTGCCAGTTCAAAGTTGCCCCCCCAAAAACCCAATGCAAAAAGTGGAATTGTTTTTTAACCTTGGATGTAAATCGGGCTGCACTCTAAAGCTCAATGAAAAACCCGAATCATGTGTGAAGTGATCCCCGTTAGCTTGCAGGGACTTTGGGGTAAATTTGGCCAATATATGAATGCACACCATTCTGGAGGAAATGCAAACTAAAAGCCGAGTGTGAAACCCTTCTAGGCATTTCTCTTCCTTTTACAGGCATGGGAAATCCAAATGCTCTTTTCTTGTCTCTCGTGAAAATATCCAAGGTGAAAAGCATAAGCAGAGAGCAAGTACTGCATAATAGTAGTTTGTGTGTTCTTAGACATTGGGTCTCCTTCAGGCACAGGTGTGCAATGTCAGTCCCCATGATTGGCAGACAGTATGATGCTTCTGGACTGGCCAGGCCTAGCATACTTGCTAGAAGCCCAACCTTTAGCTCTTGCTTGGTCAACAAAACACTATCTTCTCCTTGCTTTGCTTCTGGCTTGGGCCATTCACCTCAGGGACCCTAGGACAGAGAACATGCACACTCCAGAATTGCACTTGGTTCTGGCCCTGAAAGTGCCCCACAGTAAGTGTCTAAGAGGCTACCATGTGACTCCCAGTCATTGAAATCCATCTAACATCTTGGTTGCTCTTTATTTCTCTCACTTTGGGCATAAAATGAGAAAGAAGTGTTTGAATTCCCCATGTCTGTAAATCAAATGGAAAAACCACATGCATCAGTATATGCATTTGATTTGAAAAGGGCACTATTTTGCTTTCTGTAAGGCATTAAAAGAATGGTCCAAAGGAGTCTGATAATGTTCTGATCTGTGCCCGGCCACTTGCCTAGTTGGAAAATATCCTACAAACCCCATAAACTGCTCTTAAGTCCTTGGAGGAAGGGCACATTATATCGCAAATAAAACCTGCATAGAAGTGGCGCAGTGGAGATTTTAAGCAAAATCCAAGGGGGAAATTCTCCTGTATACACAGTATTGCAATTAATGGGACTTCTGCAGGAGAACTTCTTGCTACAGCCAGCGTGGTGTAGTGGTTAGAGTGCTGAACTAGGACCACGGGGACCTGAGTTCAAATCCCCATTCAGCCATGAGACTTGCTTGGTGACTCTGGGCCAGTCACTTCTCTCTCAGCTTAACCTACTTCACAGGGTTGTTGTGAGGAGAAACGTAACTATGTAGTACACAGCTCTGGGCTCCTTGGAGGAAGAGCAGAATATAAATGTAAAATAATAATAATAATAATAATAATAGATTGCGTCCTCCTTTCATTAAATATGAATTTGTTTTCCACTTGTCATGAAGGGTCTAGAGGTGTGCCCTCAGGAGTCCCCTGAATATATGTGCTCATTTACAGGAAGCAAACTTTAGGCACATTATGCCCCCAAAATGCCACCATTGAGCCCTAACCCTCACCAGCTCCAATTCCTTGCTGTTGCCAGGGACATAGTGCACAAAGTGCACATTTTACATTTACACAGTGCACAGGTCAGGGTGCCAGTTTGGATTTCGGGGGAGGGAAACTTTTCTGGGCAAGGTTTAATGGCTTGTTTTTAGATGTATTCAAGGTGAAATCATACACACACACACACACACACACACACACACACCAGTGTATTCTAAGAGCATTTGCTGTGGTTGCTTTTTTAACATATTGTAATAACTATCATCCACACAGGAAAGTCACATACACCCCTTTTTCTTATACACCACCCCACACACCCCTCCCACAAGGATGTGTGCATTTGGTATGCATACCTAGCGCATGTGCTCATTTAGTTATTTATAATAGTTGTTCAGTGTGTAGAACCAATTAGCTAACCACAGATCTGAGTGCTTCTGATAAATAATCCCATGGAGTTGGAAACATGGGGGGAGGGGATTCCCCCACCTTTGCCTTCCCTAAATGACATCCCCAGAACAGTCTCCTAGAGGAGTTCTAAGAGAAGGCAGAAGGTAATGAGCATGGCCCGCCCGTGCCACCTTGGAGGTGCTTCTTCCCTCTGTCGGTTGAAAATGTCAGCCAGGGGCAGGAGTGGAGGAGGAGTGTTGCTTAAATCAGCACGAAGGCAGGACCTGATCAGCCACTAGGACTGCACAGGCGTCTCCCTCCCTCTCACTACTCAGCGAAGGAGGAGCAAGCCTGTATGTTCCACTTTTTCATACCACAGCATTGCCTGGAAGAATATTAATCTGCTTTTGATTGTGCCTTTATTGTGGGTTGTGTTTTTTTTTAATCATTGCAAGAAGATAAAGAAGATAACATTTACAGTTCTCCTTCACAAATCCACAGAGCAGTGGAAGGGGTGGAGGAGGGGAAGCCACTCTCAATAATTTATTTTAAAATCAATGCTAATGAGGTTGCGTCTCGTCATTGGCCTGAGTTTTACAATCAAGCCTGATTTATTTAGAAAAGATCTTTGGTGCCACTTTCCCGTCTAACAGTGGGGGTGGGGCAGGGTGGAGGGAGCTGCCTCTGTGACCCTCCAACTTCAGATCCAATTCTGAATTCGCAGAGGGATTGCCTGACCAGGTTTGCATTGATTTGAATGGAGGGCAAGAGACAGCTGTGCCCTAGACAAAGTGGTGGTAAGGGGAGTGGCTTTGGCTTCCAGAAAGTGCAGCCTAGCAGGTTGTCCACTGTGCTTTAAGCTTATTGTATGATATAAGCACAAGATCTATCCTTGTCACTGACCAGTTTTACATCCACCTGCCAGATATCTGCTTTAGTATCCAAAAACTAAAGTTCCGAACCCCACAAGCATAGAACTTGATATTAGGCACAGAATTCAGCATCCCACAGGCCTTAGCTTTTTAAAAACAAGTTTCTAGTTCTTAAGACTACAAAGACAGGCTGGCAATATCTTGTGAAATTTCAGGATACAGAATGAGGAACTTCTATCAATTTGCCTCACTCTGTGATTCATCAAAGCAAAAGAAACTATGCAAAATAAAAATAGTTATGCAAATTTGCTTGATTTTATTAATTTATTCAGTTTATCTCAGTATATGCTATATTTACCTGTTTAATCTTAAGCGTTTTATTTTATCCCATCCCCCCCCCGCGCGCGAACACACACACACACACACACACTCTTGGGGAAGGAGGGTCATCTTGATTGAGAAGTCTACCCAGAGAGGAGTTGGAATGAGGATGCAAACAGAAGCACAGGCAAGTGGATTGTGAAGATGGTGTGGAGGGATGGGACTCCTGAAGCAAACGGAAATACATGAACAAAGCCAGAGTCTGGCCAGGGATACATACACAGCCTTTTATAGCCAGGTCAGCTCACGAAGCCAATGGGCAGTGTGTGGTCAGGGGGAATAAAGCCATGCTGAGACCAAGGAACACCATGCTACCCCTTCTGTCTCCATTTGTAACCTACTCTTAAGTGGCTCACAGGAGGCTCCTGGTCTGAATGCTGGCTGCAGCTACCAGAGATAGAGACATTTGATGGCATGGACTTATATCTTAGGAAGAAAGGTTTCCTTCTTCCTCTAACTGATCGCCAATCACTTTCTTTGGGATCGGGAAGGAATTTTCCCTCAGGTTGCCCTTGAGAGTCTTTTGCCTTCATCCACATTTGTGTGGCTAATGAGGTGGCTCAAGGTCCTTTGCCACACTCAGTAGGAGAAGGGAACCACCCACAGATTTAGAATCTGCCCCAGAATTCTGGCAGTAATTACAGCCAGGAACAGTATGAGAACTCTCTCTTGTGTGCAACTTCTGGTTTGGAAGGTGCTTCCTGAATAGAATCAGCCCAAGCCCTGTTCAGGCATTATGTTGTACGAGTGTACAAGTGTCTGTACACTCGTACACGTTTTTGTGTGAATGACTGTATTGCATTCATTTCAAAAGCGAACCTGGGCAGATAGTAAATGTACTGCTGTACCTGTATTCTATACCTGCATACAGAGCTGTACCTTTGTACACATATGAGTGTTAAACATAATGTGTCATATGAGTGTTAAACATAATGTGTGACTAGGGCTCAGTTAGTTGCCTAGTCTGTCTACATGGGAGAACAAGCCCTTTGTGGCTTGGTTGAACCACCTTTACCAATTTCCTTCAGACTCCTTTTCTGTACTGCACCTCTCTACTCTTCTTGGGACACCCTGCAGTCTACAATGTGTACATTGATCTTGGAGTGCTGGTATGCTGATGGACTTGCCTTGGGCAGGGGGTCCGACAAGATGGTCTCCAGGTACATCTTAACACTGTGATTCTACTTTTTTCACTCAGTGCGCTTATATCTGTATCAATATTAGGACTTATCTGCCATATTTTTTAATGTGAAAGTTTAGGCCTCTGAAAATATACCTAAGGCATGCATTGACACACTGTGTTGTGATGTTCACTAGGATTAATGGCTTCATGCAAAGATTAGATGGAGGGGAGGCCCTTTGCTGGCCTGTAACAATCAGAAGGCCAACCTCCACTTTTCAGAGGCAAAGTACTGGATACCACTGACAACTGATGCTACGGTTGCACAACAGTGACCCTTTGGTGGTACAAACACATTACTGGCCGACATGATTGGCAGTCCTCTGTCAGCATTAGCTAGGGACCCACCAAGGCTGCTGAAACTTGAACTTGAAAGGCAGCCCCAATGGCGCAGCATGAAGGGGCTGCTATAGAACAATTTAAAACCACTTCTGGGCAGTTCCACCGCACTACTTCCATTAAAGTACCACTGCAAGTCTGCCCAGAAGTAGTTTTAAATCATTCTGCAACAGCCCCATTGCACAGCACTGTGGGGCTGCCTTTCAAGTTGTACGGCAGCCCCTGCAGGTCCCTAATGTTGGCTGGGGCTACCCGCCAAGTCAGCCTCTGTTTTCTGAGTGGTACGTTACCACAGTGTCCTGATGTGTGATGGAGACTGAGGAGAATGTTTACCACACCTCTGCACCTGATCAGAAGAAGAATAATGGCAAACTCCTCCTCACCAAACTTGGCAGGATTGTACACATAGCCAGCTCACCAAGTGGTTTCATGTACTTTCTGGGTAAGTTATTACTTGCCTGCATTCATCTCCTGTTTTCTGTTAGGATTCCATAAGGGTTAAGAGACTTTCTTCCCCTCTGCTAAGTCCGTCCTTCCGCCCCCACATTCCCACTCCCTCCTCCTCTTCCCATGGCCTCCATCATCTCTTGACAGTGTATTTCATTCATTGTCTTCTCTTTAGTGAGACCGGAGATGCTTGTCAAAGCTGAGGAAGCTTTCCTGCTTGTGTTATGCTTATAAAGTGCCATGTAAATTTACGATGCTATAACAAGTGATTGCTATTACTGCCTTAAATAACAATTGATAGGTTTATGGGGCATGTTTTAAAATATTACCTCCCTCTGCTAGTAGGTGATAACCCATTTTCCCTTCCTTTTCTATATGTTAAGCTTTGGTATATATAGGTTGTTGTTGCCAGACAGCAAGGAAATAATGGCTGATTCAAATGTTATTGCAGCAGAGTGGTTGCCACCAAAAATGTGTTCTGTATGGTCAGGGCTCCATTTGAAATCAACTTCCTGTGTGGATTGGCTGGATTGTGTGGCAGCTAGGTACCCAAATCATGTGGTAGGGAGCTGTGGGTATTTAACCAATCCATCCAGTCAGCCCATGTGGAAATCCAAACATGACTGCAGCCACATAATTAAGGGCTATATGAACATAAGAGTTGTAGCAGTGAACACAGTGACATCAGTGCAGGAGGTAAAACCAGCACTAGGGACATCCGGGAGTGTCAGGGAGCTGCAGGGAGCTGGAGACAAGGGGAGGAAATAAGCCTGACTTTCCCTGAGCCCCCAAACACCCCAGATATGGAACTGAAAACCTGTTCTTATGCCTAATTCTTGTTGTAGATTGTAGGGCAGAACCCTGGCCCAAATTGCTTCTGATGCTCTTTAAAAGAGCAAATGGGTTTGAACAGGAGCTGTGTGAATAAGCAGACTGCAAGCTGCCTGACCTTGATGTTCCTTAAAGTAATTTTTGTTTTTAAATGATGATTGATTGGAGAACCATTGGCATTTGTATTTGTGTCCATTATTATTTTTAGTCCTTACTTACTTTCCAAATCCAGATTGTAATGTGGCACAATTAGCTTCCTAGAAGTCACTGACTGGGTTGATTTTATTTCTTATCTCAGATGAGGATCTTGACTTGCTGGCTGAAGATGACGAAAATGGTGGAAGTACAGATAAGACAGGTAAACAGTCTGCAGCTGAGTTTGAACCCAAATTCAAATGCCCATCCAGGGCTGCATTACACATTTCAATTTATAGGAGTAAAGTGTGCCGTCGAGTCAGTGTCAACTCCTGGCGACCACAGAATCATGTGACTTATCTTTGGTAGAATACAGGAGGCGCAGTATGAGGTGATGCCTTTCAGCATCTTCCTATATCGCTGCTGCCCGATATAGGTGTTTCCCATAGTCTGGGAAACATACCAGCGGGTATTCGAACCAGCAACCTCTGGCCTACTAATCAAGTCATTTCCCCGCTGTGCCATTAGGTGGCCTTTGTTGGGTGTATACTTGGTGGCAAACCTCTGCTTGTTGTCACAGAATAGCCTGGTTCTCATGACCAAAAGCTGGATAGGAGGAGCAGCCAGCCAGCCTCCAAGCCCCATGCACGTTCCCGATAAATGGTCGGTGTCAGCAGAAATTGAGGAGGGGGAAGTGATTGTCTTCTAGCTGCCATGCCATCTAGGTAGGATGGCGGCCACATTATGTACCCAGCATTGTCTCGAGGGTGGAGGAAATGCACATCCTGAGCCATCCTACCCAGATCGTGGCTAGCACACAATTGCTTTCCCCTCCTACCTCGATTTTTGCTGACACATAACCGTCTCTCAGGAGCATGCACAAGGCTTGGAGCCTGGATGGACGCTCCTCCTACTGAGCTTTTGATTGTGAGAATGAGCATACTGTGTGAAATGGTCCTTAGCCAGGTTTCTTTTGATTTCCTTCTAACAATAAGAACCATAGGCAACTAAGGTTAAAAACAGTCTTAATGAAACTTTAAAGCCTACAAAATTGATGCCCCTTGAGCGTGTTTATTTTCTGAAGGCCTTTTGGACTGTGATGTGTTATTCTAACAGGGAATGCTCCATTCTCCCAAATTTGATTCAAAAGGAAAGGGTGATGGTAGCCTTTGAGTACAATGAGTACTAGTTTTGCTTATCAAAGCGTAAGTTATCTCACACTTGAGATCAACTGTGCCTTTCCTCCAAAATCTTCAAAAGAACACCTATGTTGCGATTTTGACAGTATGCAAATATGTTTACTTTTGATCAATCAACGAAAAGCCAGATCATTAATCATCTAGAACAGACCTTTAACTGGTTGACAGGCCTATCTTGAAGTTCTTGCACTGAAGCAAGAATATAATCTAAACGCACAGCCAAACAGCAGCATAGCCACAATCCCAGATCAGTGCTTTACTGTTTGACTTGTATAGTCAAGAGTACCAGAAATATCCCAGGAAAAGCAAGTCCCTTTTTCCAATAGGACAGCTGTATAACCATGGAGTGATAATGGTGGGCATTTAATGCTTTGCATTGTTCCCTATCAGCCAGTCCAAAGTGGATGCCCTGAAATAGCCACCTCTTATGTTTCTCTAATAAGCAAAGCACAAACCGTCCAATCTTAAGGAAGGGGGGGGGGATTTCCTTGGCAATCAGACCAAATTAAGCAAATTGAATAGATCCAGGATTTCCTCATTCTGAGAGAGGAAACTAGCTTGTCATAGTACAGAATTTAAACATAGAAGGTATATAGTGCATGGCATTCCTTCTTCCCTAAATCTATCGTGCATTAAGCTTGACATAGCAAGGGTGTTCCCTTCCATAAGGCTGCCTGATTTTACATCCTGTTGCCCCCCCCCCCAAGTGAGAATGCTTTGAAGCTTCCTTCTCCTCTCCCCACCCCTCCTTATTCCGGAAACATGTGCCCAAAAGCCTTTGAGAAGGAGCCAGGCTCATAAAACTCAGGCAAAAGAAGGGCAGCCAGAGAGGGAGGACAGCAAAAGAGGAAGGACTCAGGACCAAAAAAAAAAAAAGGTGGTGATGGTGGAGAGCCACTGAAGAACCAAAGGCAAAACGGAAGGAGAGTCAAAGTTGCTGGTGCCAAGAGGAAGGGAGAACAGGGAAGGTCTGTCTGGTGACTGGAAAGTTGGGTTTCTCAGTCACTGCTGCCTCCAGCCACCCCTCATAGACAGCCTGTCGCTCAAGAATGTGCAGCAAGCCTTCATTCCTACCTTTTGCTTTTTCCTTGAGAATTCAGGCCACATGGGAATGGAGCGGAAAGCCTGTTTCCTGGTTCAGCCCTGTTCCACCCACCACCCTCACCAGCCCACCTGCTTCTCTCCAGAAGCTGGAGCTTCTGGACCCAGTTCAGGAAAGAAGCACATAGGTGGAGCCGCTTTGGGTTTCCTGCATATTCTGGGTGTTACCTTTTGCACTCAGCACAGGAAACAGCAATGCATGCAAGTTAACGATGGTTCATCAAAGCCACTAAAGTGGGACTCGCATCCCCAGCTTCTGTGAATGCTGGAGAAGGGGCTGGGATAAATGTCTGACTGCTGTACCGAGTCATTAGGGGAAGTATAGATGGTGCTTTAGAAGATCCGCAAGTGCAGTTAAATTCTAACAGAGATACTGGGGCTCAAGTATGCCAAAAGTATCAAAAACAGAGCTTCTGTTATCAAGAAGTTATGCCTCCTAGCCTAAGATGTGTGGGAATACACTGTTGTTTACTCTTCACATGCTCAGAAATGATCCATTTTATATTATTGCTTCATATGTTCCAAGGCCAAATGCTAGCACTGAAAACAGGAACACTGTAAAATCAGCTCTTTATTCAAGATGCTCAGGTAGCTCTGTGTCTAGATAACAAACTAGGAACTAAGAACCAACTTCAGCCTCTCAGGGAAAGCCTCAAATAAGATGAAGCTGACCAGAACAGAAGCAAATTTGGTGGGAGCAGGAGAGATTAGATTTTTAAGCAGGAGGAAGTGTTATTTCTGAATCTACCCATTTACAGTTGCCTAGTGATAAGCTCAATTTTGCTTCTCTTTAGATCAGAAGTTCTGAGCCCTGAGCAATTTTTTAATTTTCTACATGAGCTCCTTTACTCTCTTCCCAGGTTTGTGTCTCACCCCCATTCCCTTTTCAATATCTCACATGAAAGAAGCAGACCTACTTTCTTCTCATGTACCGTTGTGGAGACTTGCGTTCTCCCTGCTCTGCCATTATCTGTGTCCACAAATGCCCCTTCCATATTTAGGTAATCTAAAACTGGCCATATTAATCCGGAGAGGTTATTGTTGTGAGGTCCCTTAATCTCAGTTCAAAAGGGTTGCTCTACCAACAGCTCCCAGTCATGTGTGCATTCTTTTCTGCATCATAGCCAAGATCCTATTAGTGGCAAAGGGATAACTTTGCCCTAAATTTAGAGCAAAAGAGGGCAACTGGGAAGAGGGACTGGGCTCAGTCTCTTGAGCCAAAGAAGCTGTCCCAAGGAACATCTGTCCCAAGGAAATTCTGCCACTGAAATGGATGATGAAAGTCTCTTGTGATACAACTAACTGATAAAATATGGCTGTAGGTATCAGATACACAATTCACTAACCTGGAAAATGTTTAATTTTTCTTTAAAGCAGGTTTCTAGTTTTTATTAAGTGTAAAGGTACCCTTGAGAGCCCACATGGAAGCATACACACTGCCATTTAAATAAACGTATGTTTCCCCAGACTATGGGGATGAGATGGCAATGGTAAACCCCTCCTGAATTCTACCAAAGAAAACCACATGGTTCTGTGGTTGCCAGGAGTCGACACCAACTCCACAGCACAACCTTACTTTTATAGCCTTCTCACCCAGATCAGGCTCAAGGGAAACCTATTCTTCTAATTCCGTTAGTAGCTGGATTTACACAGTGCTTATTGGCTAACTCTTGTGTCAGTCATGAAGCTAGCTACCCTCTCTCCTTTCCAGACAAGGGCTGTTTATTATCAATTGGCCAATCCTTGTTTCAGTCACAAAGCCAACTGCCTCCCCATTCCCAAAAGTTTTGTAAGTGTTTACAAGTGTAAAAATATTTTTGAAACATTGGAAACATTGAGCAAAATTTAATCAGATAAATAAAGAAAAGGAAAGACAAAGAGGTAAGTGGACAGCCTGCCTGAAGCATAGGGTGAGGGGTGAACACAGAGACAGTCAGGATTTGATCCATAGACTGTTTGTGTCCTTTATAGCCATGAAGTGAGGAAGGGACAGAAGTGCTCATTCTGAGCGCCTGTTCATAGACATCAACTTCAGATGCCAAGATGGAAAGGACTGACCAGGATTTGCAGTAGCCAGGGAAGGGAGGGAAGGTAACAATTCAGTGTTCTGCGAAGCTCTTTGATCCTTCTCCTTCTAGTTAATAGAAGCTGAATAAATTATGTAAAATGGTCACATACCTGCCATCTTGTATGGTTTCTTCCGGTTGCAAAATTGGTGTTACCTTGGCCTGGGGTTTGGCTTCTATAACAGAAAGTGCAGATAGCCCTGCACTCCATGAAAGTTGGCATCATGTACTAGTCCCCCACATCTCCCTTTTGGCCAAAGAGCACCAGCCTTAGCCGTGCTCCCCCCTCTGCCCTTGTTGTAGGGCAGGAGAAGAGCTTCTCAGATGGTGTGATTTTCTAATTTGCTGTTATCTATTTCCATAAGTTGTCCTTTGCTTATTTAGGTAATCTAAAACTGACCACACTGCTCCAGAAGGGTTCTTGTTGCTCTAGGAAACTTGTGTGCAATACGCATATTTATAAACTGCCCCATTGGAGGCACTCACCCGCCCCCTCACTGCCACCAGGAGTTGAAGCCAGTGAGGTTAGGGCCCAGGGGCAGCATATTTTGGAGAAGTGTCCAAAATTTGAATAATCTTTTCCTAACATCCCCCACTCTCTCTCTCAAAGGCTTCAAAAGAAGTTATGCAAATTACTACCAAGGTCTATGGGACTGTTCTGGTAGCCAGCCAGATGAACTATCTTTTCAGCGGGGAGATTTGATATACATCATCAGCAAGGTACACATAATATTCTGTTTTACCACCATGGTTTTGTGTCTAAGAGTTCTACCCCTCCAGTGGAAAGAGGTGTAAACTTGGAGGCATCCCAAAATTGAGGGTAAGGATGGTAAAAATTGGGCTGTTCTGCTTAATCAACCAAGTTGTGTTCCAACCACATTTCAGTTTTTCTGTGATGCTTTTCCAAAACACTTTCAATGACAATAGTGTGATATTGTGTCTGCCCATAATAAATGCAGTATACGGGTTTTTGGCGTAGCTGTGGAGAGCGGGGTTTGGTAAATTTGCTTCATAAGGATGCTGTGTGTTAGTTCAAATTTCTGAATGAGTGAATTATCCAGTGTAGGGGAGTGGAAGTACACAACTTCCAAAGACTAAAATAAAGCTAAACCAAAGGTTAACATAATGGTAATTTCTTTAGCGAGAAGGGAACAGTCTTGCTGGAGCTCATACTGAGGTAAATTTATCAGAGTAGTCCCATAGTCCCTTTGAAATTAAAAGGACACATTAAGACATTCTTAACGTGTCCTTTTAATTTCAGTGGGACTGCTTTGAGTTATTTTCGTCAGTGTGTCTGTCTGTCACTGCTTTCTTTTAAAAGTCTCTCAGTGTACATTCCTGTATTGGAGTTGTTTGGGGAATGAGGCAGGAGTGGAGGGTTGAATGTGTGTGATGAAGTGCTTTCTATGCACCTCACCACATGCAGGTATGCATGAGAGGCATGCAGGTTAATACAATTAATGGATGGTATGATTGGCTGTTGTTTGGCATGAATTCTGAGGGAGAAGAATGTTCTCAAGTTTGCGCTCTCAATGCGTGCAAAAACATCCGTTGAGGCCTAACAGGCTGGCCAGGGCACTTTCCAGACTAGCTGCTCGTCAGCGGCAAAATGCCTCCATTCAGGCAAGTTGCATTCGAAACATAAACAGCAGGGGGAGCAGTCTCTCAGCAACTAACAACCTGAAAAAACAGCAACTTTTTCACGCTGGATATACAATGTCCTTGTTCTATATCGCAGCGATTAAATTCGCGACAAGGCATTGGAAATGTGAAAGGCACCCTGCTGTCCGCGTAAGGACTGCGGTGTCATGACTCAGGAAGCACACTTCCGAGATTCGTCCTGACCCCGTTGTAGGGTCTAGTCTGGAAAGCACCCAGCACCTTGCATGAGCTGAATGTATATCCTCAACATTTCCCAGAAACTTGTATGACCAAGAAGATTTCCATTGAAAGCATTCAGTGGTTCTTCAGCAGACAAGTCAATGTGGAAAGGTTCCCTGAAGCTAGAAAGTCTAAAAATCCTGGTTTTCTGAGTAATCACCCTTCCTTCTCCACTCTTTGTTTGAGCCCCCATTGTCTCCCTCACCAACTCAGAAATTTGCTGTTAGAAACTCTTCCTTCTCTTCATGTTATAATGCTTCACAGCAGAATTAGTCTCGGTAATAGGCTGAGCACGTGTGTAATCACTCAAGAATTGCAAGGATAATTGGGTTGCTTGGTCAGGTGTGATGCAGGCGCGGGTGGGGGTGGGAGCACAGAAATGGAGTGTGAGGAAGTGTGGCGAGTCAGTTCTCTGCCACAGACATGCAGGTGAAGAAATTAGCTGTTGATGTTAGGCCTCCCTGACGGGTTCAGGCCTCCAGGCAGCTGGGTTCAAGGACTTGGGGTAGCTGGCTGTCAATCCAAGTGGGCCAGAAGCAGGCGTGTAAAGTCAGATAAGGCTCAAGAACCAAGGCAGATCATCCAGGAAAGGAAGCAGGAGCTTCGGCAGTATCTCCACACCAGAGACAGATTCTTCAGACTGAGGACCAAGCTCTGTGCCTAGGGTTTTATAGGACCCGGTTGGCCAGGTCTGGCCAGTGGCAACAGCCAACTGCTAACTTGGCAAAGAGGCACCGTTTAACGTGGTGACTGTCTTTTATTTAGCAGGGGGGGAGAGAGTAACTGGCCCTATCCACCCCCAGCACAGTACTTCCAGTGACTGTTGGTGGTGTCTATTCTATGTTTCTTTTTAGGTTGTGAGCCCTTTGGGGACAGGGAGCCATCTTATTTATTTATTATTTCTCTGTGTAAACTGCCCTGAGCCATTTTTGGAAGGGCGGTATAACAATCAAATAAACAAACAAACAAACTGCGTGCTCAGGCAAGCTTATGCTGCAGCCTAGTGGAGCCCTTGAAGCCCAGAGTTTGGTCTTCTGGCCTTGCTGGATCCTGACTGCTAGGAACCCACACTTAATACCCCCTTCTCCATGCCTTTGGGGCCAAATCAGCCATTTGCGTTAACCTCGTGTTTGTTAAACACGTGTTTGCCCTATTTGTCTCTAAAGTACGGGGAGTGTCTGCTTCATATATCAGAAGGAATGCAAGGGAGAGGCTGGTGCCCACCTTACCTTGCTGCATTTACCTGCTTTAAAGCAGTGAAGCATGGTGAGGTAAGCTGAGAGAGGTGGTAAGTTTCTCCTCCTTTTCACATTCCTTCTGGTATAAAAAGTAGATCCTGTTAACTTTGGCTTTATAGGCAAATTCAGCAAGCACATTTTTTAACAAACGTGGTTGCCTCCAAAGTCTAGTTTGGCCCTTAGAGGTTAAATTGGCAGGCCTGGGCACTTTCCAGATTAGACCCTGCAACAGGGTCATGACATATCTCCGAAGTGTGCTTCCACACTTCCTGTGTTGTGACACTGCAGTCCCTACACTGACAGCAGGGTGCTGTTCACATTTCCACTGTCTTGTTTCGGATTTAATCGCTGCGATTTATTGCTATAACTTTGTATGTCCGGCGTAAAAAGGTTGCTGTATTTTCTGGTTGTTAGTTTTCGCGAGACTGTTCCCCCTGCTGGGTGCTTTGTTCTTTACATTTTGAATGCAATTTGCTGAAACCAAAGCATTTTGCCACTGTTGAGCAGGTAATCTGGAAAGCGGCCTGGCTAGCAGTCTAGTAGATCACCATTGGGGTGGGGGTGGGGGAGTAAAAATATATATATATTTGTATTTCAATGTTAAAAAATCATGTTTCAATGTTAAAACAACATTCTCAGTGCTAAAACATGTTTGAGATAGAGCACTGACAATGATGTTTTAACATTGAAATGCAGTTGGTAAGATCTTTGTTTTAAGTTATTTTACTTAATGTAAAATAAGTTATTTTACATAATAGTAAATAAGAACTTAAAAAGTTATTTTACTTAATGGAGAACAACCTCTGGATGTTCTCCAGGATCCCCTTGGAGGGCTAGAGGGAGGCAAAGGGTCACACAAGGGAAGCGAAATGCTGCCTGATCAGCCTCACCGCTGTGAAGAAGAGAGCTGGTCTTGTGGCAGCAAGCATGACGTGTCTCCTTATCTAAGCAGGGTGCACACTGGTTGCATATGAATGGGAGACTAGAAATGTGAGCACTGTAAGGTATTTGACTTAGTAGGGGATGGAGCCGCTCTGGGGAGAGCAGAAGGTTCCAAGTTCCCTCCCTGGCAGCATCTCCAAGATAGGGCTGGGAGAAGCAGCTGCCAGTCTGTGGAGACAATACTGAGCTAGATGGACCTATGGTCTGACTCAGTTTATGGCAGCTCTCTATGTTCCTATGTACTTACACATTAAAGCGGTCCTAATATCTTATCTAAAGACTTATTTTTTCACCCAAGCTTTTAAACTGGGCTGTGTTTAAATTATGTTAAGGTTTTTATTTTTAATTTGAGAAGAGTAGTAATTTGAGTAGAGCTGGAAGTTTGGGGCAGTATACAAATTTGAAAAATAAATAAATAAAAGTATATACCTTTGCCATAGGGCACATTCATCTGGGAAATTCTTGTGTAGGTTGCAATGAATGTGAGCTGTGAAAAAAGCACAACAGTGTCCTATGCCACTTTCTTTTCCACTGCAAGGAAGCTTGTGCAGGAAAACTTCCCAGAGGAATGAGTCTATGATATTTATGTCTGGGGAGACGTAAATACAGAAAAGAAAGGTCTCCATATTTCTACAGCATGTTGATCATGTATTTTCTGTAATGTTTGCAGGGGAGATGCTTATATGCAAACACATAGGGAACATTTGCCTGGGTGCTTCAATTGGCTGAAACTCCTGGGCCCTCATCTTCAGACTTTACAGAAAATATGTGGTGGACCTACTTTGGAAGCCATCTTTTCCTGTGAAGTGTGATGCAGCCTTCAATCATGAGGAAGGTGCTTGGTGGCAGCATCAGAGGCGCTCTTACTCCTGGACTACGGGGCCGAAGTCCAGGGTCTCCAGACACCCTGGGAGCCCCCAATCATCTTTACTCTGTCCTGGGTGGTGTGGTTTGTGCCCTCAAGAACCTATGTGTTAAAAAATGAAGCTTAATTTACAGCATGGGGGAGGGGCTCCAAAGGCCTTTAGATCCAGGCTCCAAAATTACCTAGGTGCACCACTGGGCAGCATTTTGAATCTACTGGTAATACAGAATAGTTTATTTTATTTTATTTTATTTTATTTTATTTATTAGATTTATATACCGCCCTTCCGATACAGCTCAGGGCGGTTCACAACATGATAAAAACAATTAAAAACAAATTAACAATTAAAATCAAACTATTAAAACACAATAAAACCAATAAAACAGCTAAAAGCCCTGAAAATCTGGGCAACAATTTTAAAACAGTTTAAAACAATTAATCACTTAAAACTCTGGAAGACCATGCCAAATAAGTACGTTTTAAGGGCTCTCTTGAAGGACAGCAATGATCTCAGATTACGAATTTCTGCCGGGAGTGCATTCCATAGCCCAGGAGCAGCTACAGAGAAGGCCTGCCTCTTCGTCGCCACCAGACGAACTGGTGGCAACTGGAGACGGACCTCCTCAGATGACCTTAACGTGCAGTGGGGATCATGTAAAAGAAGGCGCTCTCTTAGATAACTCGGACCTAAGCCATTCAGGGCTTTAAAGGTAATAACCAGCACTTTGTATTTTGCCCGGAAACGTATCAGCAGCCAGTGTAGCTGTTTCAAAACAGGCATAATATGGTCTCTCCGGGTTGCCCCAGAGACCAATCTGGCTGCCACATTCTGAACTAACTGAAGTTTCCGGACTACGTACAAAGGCAGCCCCACGTAGAGCGCATTGCAGTAGTCAAGCTGGGAGGTTACCAGCTGATGCACCACTGTTTTGAGGTCATCCTCTCCAAGGAATGGACGCAGCTGTCGAATCAGTCAAAGCTGATAGAAAGAACTCCTGGCCATGGCCTCCACCTGAGATACCACGGTGAGGCCTGGGTCCAGGAGTACTCCCAAGCTGCGTACCTGCTCCTTCTGGGGGAGTGTAACCCCATCCAGCACAGGAAAATCTAACTCATCCCTCAGATTCTGAGCCCCCACAATGAGCACCTCTGTCTTGCTTGGATTCAGCTTCAATTTGTTCTCCCTCATCCAGCCCATTACGGCCTGTAGGCAGGCATTTAGAGAATGAGTGCCATTTCCTGAAGATGAAAAGGAGAAGTAGATTTGGGTGTCATCAGCATACTGATAACACCCTGCACCAAATCTCCTGATGACCTCACCCAGCGGTTTCATGTAAATATTGAAAAGCATTGGTGACAGAATGGAGCCCTGGGGGACTCCGTTTTGAGGAGCAACCGTCACCAAGCTCCACCATCTGGAATCTACCCGAGAGATAGGAGCGGAACCACTGCAAAGCAGTGCCTCCTATCCCCAACTACCCCAGGCGATCCAGAAGGATACCATGGTCGATGGTATCGAACGCCGCCGAGAGATCCAGAAGAACCAGCATAGTCACACTCCCTCTGTCGATTCCCCGGTAAAGGTCATCCATCAGGCCGACCAAGGCTGTCTCAACCCCATAGCCAGCCCTAAAACCAGTTTGAAATGGGTCTAGATAATCAGTTTCCTCCAAGACTGCCTGGAGCTGGTCAGCCACCACCCTCTCAATCACCTTTCCCAACCAAGGGAGATTGGAGATTGGCCTGTAACTGTCCATCACTAAGGGATCCAAAGAAGGCTTCTTTAGGAGTGGTCTAATCAATCCCTCCTTCCAACAAGGGGGCACCCTACCCTCCCTCAGTGATGCATTTATGATATTAACTAGGCCATCTCCAACAATCTCCCTGCTAGATAGAAGCAGCCAAGTCGGGCAAGGATCTAGAGAACAGGTGGTAGGCCTCACAGCCCCAAGAAGCTTGTCCACATCCTCAGGAGTCACAGATTGAAACTGATCCAATCTAATACTGCAAGAGAGATTGCTGGACACCTCCTCCATAGACCCTGCAAAAACAGTGGAGTCCAAGTCAGCCCGAATACAGGAGATCTTGTTTGCAAAAAACCCATTAAAGGCATCACAGCAGAATGACCCCAGGGACTGATTTGAAGTAGAAGGAGCAGAAATCAAACTCCTCACAACCCGGGATAGCTCTGCTGAGCGCAAACCTGCAGCCGCAATGCGCGCAGACCAAAAGCTCTTTTTTGCCACACGCACCGTAACCGCATAACTCTTCAAATGGTTGACATGGTGTATCCTATCAGATTCGAACTGAGTTCTCCTCCACTTGCGCTCTAGTCGCCTACCAAACCGCTTCAGCCCCCGCTGCTTCAGCCCCCACAACTCCTCAGTATACCAAGGGGCCATTTTTGCAGCAGGTCGGAAGGGACGCTTAGGAGCAATCATGTCTACTGCCCTGATGAGTTCCCTGTTCCAGGTTCCCACCAGGGCATCGACAGAATCACCAGCCTTTCAAATAATTAAGCGATGTTAACAAGGGGCTTCTTGTTTAGGCTTAAAACCACTAATTTATCTACATAGATTAACCCTCGAACAAAAAATATTTCTCATGCTGATATGGCAGATCCAGTGCAACTTCTTCCTCACATGTAACCAGTTGGTCCTGTGTGTCTTCCTTCCATCCAGGGGCGTAGCTATAAGTGAGCGAAAGAGTTCAAAGCACACGGGCCCCCAGCTCCTGAGGGCCCTCCAGCTCCATCCCTTCCTATTTTCTCCATTGTCTCCCTCAATCTGAGGGGCCGCCAGAGAGAGGGATGAACACGGGCCCCCTCTTCCCTAGCTACGCCCCTGCTTCCATCAATTTCTTTGCATGGAAACAGAACTCACCTATGACCACCCGAGAAACTGAGACTGAGTAAAGCTTGGCAGGGTGGGGGTGGGGAGAGTTGAAAAGTGGGGGAAGACGGGAGAGGGAGAGAAAAAGGTGTTTGAAAAGCCTGTTCACTCAGCTGCATTTTAATTTCCTTTTCAATCTTGTCCCAATTAATTTTGCAGAATTAATCTCGCCGAAGCAAGCATGGCAGCAGCTCAGAGGCTGGCTGGCTTCCCCCCGCCCTTTTTAAGCAGCGCGATCGCTGTGCCTTGAACATGAAATAGTAGCTAATATAAAAATCCATCTGGTGTTGTTTGGAATGCACGCCGTCTGCTGCTAAGGTCCTGTCTGACATTTTGTGCATCAGCCATGGGGAGATGTGATTTTGGGGTGGGGTGGGGGCTTAGCTGGCTAGGATTCAACAACAAGCAGAAAAAACTCATCTAGTCTTGCTATGGGGCAAGGGGAACTGGCAGCACAAACCTTATATATTTACCCTAAGATAATATTTAATGGAAGGTAGGTTCTGCCTTCCAAGCACCATAGGTAATCCCAGTCAAGTATAGGCTTATAGCCAGTACTGGAATGCAAAATCACATTCAGTGTTGTCACATTCAAAAATTGATAGACAATCTCAAATCCTTTAAAGAGCTGGGTTCTACTGGAGAAACACGGGTTCTGTATGCATTAGTTGGGATATTTTCACCACTTCATTCGGAATCTTAGGGCCAAACTATACCTTATACATAAACTCATGTTATAGTAGCTTGCTGGCCCCATTTTTTTAGCAGGAAAAGTTGCTTTGGGAGGGAAGCAATAGGGAGTGGAGAAGTGTAAGAATGTGAATGTGCGCAATTTCCCTCACCTGCCATTTCTCCACTCCAGATATACCATAAGTAGCTCTTCCTCAGGGGCGTATCTAGGGTGGGGCAGGCAGGGCACGTGCCCCGGGCGCCACTTGAAGGGGGGCGCCATTTTTGAAAAAAAATTTAAAAAAAATTTTTAACGGCCACCAAAAACAAAATGGCCACTGTGCATGCTCAAATAGCCTCTGTGAGGTCCTAGGCCATGCCAGGACTCGCAGAGGCCATTTGAGCATGTGTGGCAGCCATCTTGTTTTCAGCGGCCATTTTTTTAAAAGTTATTTTTAAAAATGGCCACCGCACATGCTCAAATGGTCCCTGTGAGGCCCTAGAGGCCAGTGAGGAGAGGGGGAACCTTTGCAGACCCCCTCACAGCCCTTAGGAAGCCCCCCAAAGGGGTTACAGGTTTAAAAAATTAAAAAAATTTAATATAATATAAGTCACTGTACACATATTCAGATTGGCACTATGTACAGAGAATCAGGGCTTGTGAATACTGAGCTGAAGCTTATGAGCTAGGATTGTATTCATTTGCTCTTCTTTTGCTTCTTGTGATAAATGAGTTAAATGTGATGTCTTAATAATATGGCTATTAATGTTGAGTTTGTCTTTGAATCAGTATGAAATCCTTAGTATTAAGCCCCACTGGGAGTTTCTTGCTCTCTTTCTCTCATTTTAACTGTCTTTCTGAAAGACTAGAATATATTCCAAGCAGTGACAGTTTACTCTGCATATCCTTTAATTATTTTCAGAGTATCTGGGAAAAGTCAAATTCTCCATTTATTTTTAAAACTTATGTAATAGTGATGCTACAATGCACAGTAGAGAATTAGATAGGCACTTCTGTTTAGTTTTCCAAGTATACCTCCACATAGTATGTGGATATTTCATGAGCCCCAGCATACTGAAATTTGTAGTTTTCCAGCATTTTTTGGTCTGGCTACATCCACTGCTAAATAGTTTTTGAAAGATTAAAAGATTAACGAGCTTGACTTGTATTTTTCAGCTGATATTATGGTAAAGTTATCTGAAAGATGGGTGTCAGATGTTTGGACAGGGGGCGCAATTTCAGTGCTTGCCCTAGGCTCTGTTTTCTCTAGATATGCCTCTGCTCTTCCTATTTAAAATGGGCCATCGTGTCAGGCTACTGTTACATACATGTGCATATAACATATTGTCTGTCTTTCATTCATTCAATTCCAGCTCTCTGATTAATGCACCTGTGTGATAAGTGTTTTCAAACATTGGTGTGTCACATTCACACTTTACATTTTTAGATAAATTTACAGAAATCTTAGATGTATACCTAAAAACCTAGTGTATGAAACAGCTTTAAGCATATATGTTGGCTAGTCTGAAATTTAGAAAGCGATTCTCCAGCTTGAATTTGATTACAGAAATGATACTTTATATTATTCTAATTGCATTTTTCAGTGTTTCCAATTATGAGCGTGTAGTGTGCTGTTTAGACAGGTGGGGTGGGGATGGAAACAAGGTATAAAAGAATTAAATTGGCAAACAGGTACTTTTTTTTTTTTTTTTTTTGTCTTAAAGGAAATCAACAGGACATATGATTTAGGGCTTTTGTAAAGTATTCCTCAAAGTCAGATTCTAAAAGCATGATTTAATTTAATTTAAATGTTTATGTTCTGAAAGTTTGCTGAAGTTCATTTCATTTTAATTCTGTGTGGAATGTGTAACAACACTTGGTGCTGTTAATGTGAGGTAGAAAACAGTGTGCCAATCATTCCAGGGTATGTTCCAGTCAATGAAGGTTTTGAATTTGATTGATATATGCAAGAAATGCAAAACCAATTTAAGCATAATTTCTGAGTGTGTCCTAGGTTTCCGTGGTTTCCAGTCTCATGTTTTTCTCTTTACTAAACCCAGCAGCAATTCTTCATAGGTATGTTGCTGGAACTCAAACCCTTTGAAAGAAATTCAGACATCCGGGGGCGTAATGTTTGAATCTGAGAATGCAAACATGTAATGTGAATCAGGATGTGTTGATTTGTGACTTTGGGGCATGTGTGTTGATTTGCTCACAAGACTGGTTGAACTACTCTAAACCCACTCATGTTAACCTAGGGAAAAGGACCCATGTGAGCTGATCTTCAAAGTCATGTGAGGCAAAAGGGAGGAAAGGTTTGGACTGGCATTACTCTGAAGGCCAAGATACAAGGTCTGCAACAGACTGAAATAAAACAAGGGCCTCTTAATAGTCTTATTGTTGAGTTATAGGAAGATAGGAAGCTGCCTTATATGGAGTCAGACCATTAGACTGGCAGTGGCTCTCTAAGGTTTCAGGCAGGAGTCTCTCCCAGCTCTAGCTGAAGATGCTGCCAGGGATTGAACCTGGGACCTTCTGCATGCAAACAGATGCTCTACCACTGGGCTATGGCCCCATCCCCTCAAGGGAATATCTTACAGTGTTCACATGTGAATGTTCACCCAATCCAAACGCAAACCAGGGCAGACCCTGCTTACCAAAGGGGACAATTCATGCTTGCTACCACAAGACCAGCTGTCCTCCTCAAGCATCTAATTTTGTGAAATGGTAAGACCTGATCTCGAACCTTCATGGAAGCCAAACCTTCTAGAAGCTACATTCTCTAACACCTGATGTTGAGGTGGGCTTGCTCAGGGCCACTTCTCCCTATTTTATTTTTTAGGTGCGCACACAAGATTTTTTCTTTGTACACATAAAAATATAAAGCATGAATGTGACAAAACATGTTTACCATCATGTACCATCTAAAGCAGTGTTCAGGTACCACAAAAATGCAGTCTGCACACGCTCAAAGGAATTTAAGTCTCTGTCATGTCTGTCTTTGTGCTGTTCACGGCTGAACCCTTGCGTTAAAGAGGTTTCAGAGGCCTCTGCTAGCCCGATTTTCTCCCATCGTGTGAATAAACTCAGAGACAGAGAGGAGTATACTGATAATCATAGCAAGCAAATGTAGTTGCACTTCCACGTGGGTAAATATATCAATTTAAACAGGTTGGGCCCAACATGCTTAAGAGGCAGGGCTGCCGCTTCCTCCTACATCTTCTCGTTATCTCATATTACTCAATGCTAAAATTGTCTATCATGAACATCAAACCTACATTGGCTAAAGCACACTGGATTTCTCTCCCACCTTCTGTCATTAACCAGCAGGGTCATAGTGCAAGGGAAGGGATCTAGTTCTGTGGTAGAGCACATGCTTTGCCCTCAGGAGGCCTTAGGTTTAGTCCCCGAATCCTGGTATCTCCAGGTAGAGGCACAGAAGCCACTGCCACTGTGTGTAGACTACCGAGCTAGGTGGACCAATAGGCTGACTCAAAGTTGAAAGTTGTCTCAGACAGATGGAGAGCACCCTCTTCACAATCCTACCCACACAGCTGGTTCTGACAGCAAAGTGTGGGTAGAAATGGCCTCTTGGCTGTGCTACAGCTATGATACCCACTCCCTTTGAGGAATGAGCACCTTTCAAAAAGCAGCATAAGGCCTTGTGCTTCAAGGTGGCTTTTGATGAGGGACCAGGGTACATCAATAAAGGGCTACAACCTTATTTCAGTTCTTTATTTAGGTATCAGGATGCCTTGGCCTTTGAAAAGGTAGGACAGGGCAGAATTACATGCTCCATGGAAGAAGGTCCCAAAACAAAGGACCATGATGCAGGGGCAGGGCCCCTGCTTCCATCCCTGGCATTTTCAGTTAAAGGAGCTGGGGTTGCAGGCTGGCTTCTGTGTAAGTGTATGTATTTCTACAATCTCAGTGCTTCTCATTCTCCAGCAACTAAAATGATCAGATATTCCTTGCACTTCAAACATATATTTGCAGCCTCAAGGACTAGAAACTTGCTATCTTTTAATAAAACCAAAACAGAGATGTCCAGAATGCTGCATTCTGCACCCAGTTCCAAATTTCACACTTGGAGAATATGAGCAGCATTCTGTAAAAGGCAAATGCAAAAGTAACACCTTTCTAATTTCTTGTACTCTTTGCCTCTGCTAGACACGGGCAGCATGCTGTCATAATTGCCTCCCCTCTCCCTGCATCAGAGAAAAGGCTTATATATTGTGTCTTGCACATCTGCTAACTCACCCCTCTTCTGTTGGTGGGGTGAAAGGTGGCTTTCCTCTTTGTGCATAACAAGCTTGTCTCTCTTAAATTCCAGCCTTGATCTAGCAGCTCCTGGCACTGCCGCCTGGCATAGTCTCCAAGGTCCCGGCTTACACTGCCAGCCCCCAGGATAGGTGTAGCCTGCAGGTGTTTGACGGTCATTGTGAGGTCTGTAACAGGATGTCATGTGCTCTGCAAGCTCCAGGCTTAAAAAAAAAAATAACATTGTTCATCCCTTTTTACTGCCATGGCTCCAGCATTAAAACCTGGGCAATCTTATCAAGCACAGCAAAGCTGGAGATTCTGAGTGAGCAACATACCTCTGGCGCCACCAATAATGCTCTTCTGGAGCGCCTCACTAGCACCATTAACTGGGCAGTCAGTGGTTACGCTTAACAACTTGAGCCAGCTTGCAGCCTCAGGTGCTTTTAAATGATGCTCAGGGCTTGTAGCAAACCTTACCACTGTTGGCGGTTGTGCTTGGTCCTCATGTTGCCAGATGTTCCTGCTCTTTCTTTCTTTTTTAAAGAACTACCCCCTTCAACTACACACTTTACTTCCCCCCCCCACCGCCTTAATGTATATTTAGCACCAACAGTGTGCCAGGTGCTGTACAGATATGATATTACATCTTTACCAGATAGTTTGCACTCTAGGATTCTAGACTCCCACAATCTTGTAGAAGGGCTGGGTATTTAGTATTCATTTCTGTAGAACCTGGGGTCAAAAGTTCTTTGCAATATCAGAGCCTCATAGAAAGGACCCAAAGGAGATTCTACCCACCACCACTTAGGAATATAGAAGCTGCCTTATACTGAGTCAGACCACTGGTCCAGCAAATTCAGTATTGTCTACATTGACTGGCAGCAGCTCTCCAAGTTTTCAGGCTCAGGAATTCTTTCTGGCCCTACCTGGAAATGCCAGCGATTGAACCTGGAACCTTCTTCATGCAAAGCAGATGCTGTACCACTGTGCTATGATCCCATTCACTAAAATATTTCCAGATGGCAGTGATGAAATTCAATCCCATGCCCCCAAAGAGACTGGAGCCTTAATCCAGAACCTTAGATCACTCAGCCACTCTACCACACCTGCCCAGTTCAAAGGTTGGTGGGTGAGAGATAACTCCAGTGAGCATCATGCCTAAGAAACTAATTTCAGATTACATGAAAATGCATGTAACTGAGCTGCAAAACTATTTTAAACCAGAAAAACAGCTTCAGGAAAGGGGAAATTTAGACCAGAAACGTGACAGGATGGAGGGGAATGGATGGCTGGTGGGTCCCAAATAGGAGTATTCACCTAAGTTATTTTTAAGCATATGCCTAAGAATCTAGTGAGTCAAGTCTAATGAGGCTTAGCCCGCTCTCCCCGCAGATGATCAAGGCTGCCGCCCACACAACTGCCAGATCCGTCACAGAGCCAGCGGGGGCTGTGGGGATCGGGGGCTGGGCACCCCCCGAAGTTCCAGGATGCCCCATGCACTCGTGGGGGGAAGAGACCCCCGAGCCTGAGAGTCTCCTCGTGTGTTGCCGCAGTGCGGAGCTGCAGTGCAGCAATACACGAACAGGAGGTTAGCAGAGTTAGCTCACTCCACTAACCTGGGCTAAGGGGAGGGCTGCTTTGGTGGGCTAGCCACCAGGGAACCACCGGTTCTCACAATGACTGGAAAGTGGGCTAAGCTCCCTTAGCCCGCTTTCCAGTGATCGTGAGAATACCCTCAATATATGAATGATGCAAACACTTGTTTAGAAACATATACATCACATTGGTGTGCTAATCAAAGAGCTGTAGTTCTCTGCAAAATGTATACTGGGTTGCATACCAGGGTTAGCTGTCATGTAATGTGTGCAATAGCCCTGATAGTTTTGCCCATGCTCAGAGCCCAGTGCATATTTGAGGTCAGGAAGGAAAATTTTCTCCCCAAGTCAGATCGTCTGTGATGTGAGAAGCAGTACTGTCCCTGTAAGGTGGTGCTTGGCTCACTTGCTTGAGTCATCTGAACCTTTCTGCTCTGCTGGCACCTTTGGTGTGGTAGACAAGTTATTTGTTCCTGCTTCCTGGAATGTTGGCTTGAATTTTCTTGGGTGATCTGTGGTGGGAAGGGAAACCTGTGTGTGGGGAATTGTGTCAAGGAGATGGGTTTGACCCTCCCTACAAATTCAGTAGAGTACAATGAATGTCCCTTGATTGAGACTGAATGCTTCTGATTGAGATACCCTGTGGCTTGAAACAGGGGCGTAACTACTATTAGGCAAGGGGAGGCAGCTGCCTGGGGGCCCCCACGCCTCAAGGGGGCCCCCAGAGGCAAGTCACAAGAGGCAAGTCACATGACTATATATTGTGAAGTGTGTGTGTGTGTGTATCAGCAAGGGGCCCATTTTAAAATTTTGTCTCTGGGCCCACTCCAGCCTTGTTACATCCCTGGCTCGAAAGCAGCCCTCATTTTTTTCAATCCTAGCATCGATTTAACACCACTAATGCCTAAGAATACCGGATGCACCTCCCATAAGCATCCTATCCAGCAAACACCATCAGTTCTGGATACAGAGTTTTCTACGAGGGGATCTGTGCTCAGTGGTTGTGTAGAAGACAGCAGTGAACGACATGCCTTTCCCCTAGGGATCCCCATGCATCCCAAAGCTTCTGTACTGGGCACTCTTTCTCAGTGGGTGGAGCAATATATATACAGCCTTCTGCTGCTCCTGCAGTTTTCTGGGCTGGAGCAATCAGCTATATCACAGTTTAGCTGTTGTTGTTTAGTCCTTTCCTCAACTATTCTTGTGTTTCCAGGATAATCTAAAGGGTATCACTGTTTGACCAGAACACAGGTTCTCTTCCCTCTACTCTGCTCCTTCCTCAGCCTGTGATTTCTGCATTTGGATAATGATTACACCGACATTTCCTTCTCTCCCCTTCCCCTCTTAGCAACTCCTAAGGGAGCAATCCCTAAAGGAAAAACAAAACAAGATCCCAAACATTCCAACATGGTTAATTCTGTCTGTTGCTTTAAGTGCAGTTTTTATTTCTGCAGACCCTGGAGTGAAAGGAGGAGGCGGGTGACATCTGGTGGTCTTTCTGTGGGAGTACAAGGATGGAAAAGCTGGGTGGGTGTTAAATCTGGGGAGGAGAATGCAGCGGGGTGGGGGTGAGCCGAAGAATAGCCAGATGACGCTGCGAGCCTTAATTTCAACTAAGTCCATTTTTGCAGTGGTGCTTAAACCCACATATCATTCCTTCCCCCCACTACCCCCACCACCCCACCGGCATCTTGCCACTCTTAACAAGCTGCATTGCAATGACGAAGGATACATATCGTGGTGACGGGATGTGTGGGGGGGTGATTTTTGCTTTCATTAATAACCCCCATGGGGACAGGAGACTATAGAATCGGAAAAGGCCTGGGAATAGAATCTGAGGTCAGCTAGAAGGCAACGGTCATATACCGGTCAAATTCAGGCTTAAGGCTATTTCCCCACTTCGTATCCCACCCTTCAAAAAGCTTCCCCTAACACGTACATCCCCTCCATCTCCACCCTCAGACAAGAACCAACCATCCAGAAACAAACCCGCGGACAATTCATTCCTCCCACGTAATTTTCTATACATCGTTCTGTAAAAGAACAGAAAGGTTACAAAGCAGAGAAGGGTGGGGGGTGAAATTTGGTGATTTGCTATAATAATCCATTGCTATGCAATAGCCATGCCATTCCAAAATTCATATTATATAACTATATAAATCCCAGGTGCATTTCATTCTTTCACCCAGACTGCTCTACATTTTATTTTTTCCTGTGCCATGTTATTGGAGACTGAGTTGGACTTTTTAAAAATATGTGACCTCTTTTCAGAAGTTATTGTTGCTTCCCTTGCCCCCTTTCCAGATTCTCATGCTGCCACATGCTGTCAGTGAGAATGGGCCCTGTTATCTTATGCCACACGTACAAGATCCCTTCACTTCCTTTCCCTTCCCTTCTGCAGTAATTAATCCAGAATAACTAGCATCCTTGGTTCTGTACTCAGAATCAGTGAAACAGACTTGAACTTTCATCTTGCCCGTAAGGGCACATTCAGAGAGAGAGATGGGTGGGAAATCTGTCTTTTACTATTCTTGAACTCCCCTAGCTATGAATACCCTGGTTGTTTAAAAGCATTGAGCGATCTTGAGAATACATGTCCTTAGAGTTATGTACAGTTCCTGCTCTCTTTTTTTAATCCAGAATTAATATTGGAATATAAAGCTGACAGTAGTCTAAAGGGTGGGCAAAGGGGACTGAATTATACAATACACAAGATCAGACTCTCATGCTCTGTGTTAATTAATGTGGAAGAACCACCACCACCTGGTTTTGTAACTCAACCACTAATGGGGATTAAAATCCCCACTTCACCCATGTGATGGCATTGGAAGGCTGGGGGGAAATGCACCTTCTTAGGATCTTGATTGTGACTGCGGCAGAGGACTTAAAGGCCACTAAATCTAACCTGCATTCAACAATCTTGAGGTATGCACACTGGGGCAGGAGGTGGAGGAGCCCACCATGAAGCAAAGTCAGGTAATGGATTGTGGTTTCCATGATGGGGTGGTATAGTGGGAGATGGACTGATCTGCCCCACCGATAAATTTTCCTGTGCAAATCTTGCTGAAATGAATAGGAGCTGCATAAGAGCTCATTGTTTAAATACAAATTTACAGTGATTGTTTACTATATGAATTGGCAAGAGGTAGCATTTGGATTTTTTGCCTGGGGCATTAAAATGGCTTGGGCCAGTCCTGCCAAGGACACCCTTTGGGTCTATCCTGTTTCCATCTCTCCAAGTGTGAAAGTCTGCTGGGCTGAAGTATAGTATTAGGATTTTGGTAAAGTAATCCTTGTGACTTCCACTCAAGCTTTTATCCTGTCTTCAGAGGATAAATACAGAAATGGTGTTCTATAGCTGGTCTCACCTGGATGAAAATGTGCCCAATATCTTGATAAGTCTCACTGAGGCAAGCTTACATTACTATATCTCCCAGCAGCATATGGACACAATAATATTTTCTGGGTCTTACGCTCACAATCTGTTGTTTATATTCAGAAGCATCCTGTGATTTTAAAAGACCATCCTTTATTCCAGAATTTCACCATTCCATATAGAATATAATAAATGAACTATATTTCAGTCATTCCCAGCTCCAAAATTTCCCTGTATTTGATCTAGGAACCCATCTGACTCTGTATGCAAAAGAGAACAAGACAAACATATATAGGATTTTCCTCTGTGTGTGTTATGTAATATTTATATATAATGTATATGTGTGCATTTTTGCATGTGTACAGTTCCCCCACCCCGTTTGTTTTGTGCTGAAATTTATCACGGATGCTGTTAAAGGCTTCGTTCTTTGACAGAGGTAATAATAAATACACTGTTAAAGACAGTAGTTTAATTCCTTATACCTTCCAATCCGGCACAGAATAAACTCTATTCATCGCCGAGTAATTTTTTACCACATAAATCTTTAAAACGAACCGTTGTAGGCTGTTGAGGCTGAAATATTGCAAATTTATTAGTTATGCCCGTGTCGTACTGGATTCGGTGCGTTTCCATTCGAATATATTATCGGGGAAATTTGTGTCTTTAAATGTGACGTTCCTTCCATTTTCCAAAGGCAGGTTTATAACAAGCAGCTCTTGGTGAAAACCAACTCTGCCTTTATTAGACAAAGATTAAGTTCTAAACACTTTGCTAATCTGCCCAGGTTAGTTATGGGGAATGGGGTGATGGTTCAATGTGGTACACTATTTAAATTGGCATTGTAAGGCATTTACTATATTCTTAACATTACTAAGTACTGAAGAATACCAATTATTTCCTAGGAGGATGATAGGAGGCAAATGGTTTTGTTTAGGTTGCAGAGTTCAAAAATATGACATGCAGAAGGTTGCTTCAGCACAATCATTTGCCAGAACAATCTCACAACTGCTTGGTAATTCTTTATTTTCTATGGTTACTTTGCAATGATTTGGAGAACAGAAATTTCTGTTTGTGAATCCAATTTCATTCCTGCCAAAAAAAAAACAACACCTCATAAAATTCTTTAGAACTTCCTTTCATATACGAGAGCTAGATGAGAAGGCAACTGCACATTCTCACAAAACCTGTTAAGCTTGTAAATTTTTATTTTTATTTTTTGTCTCCTGGAGCTTTGGAATATAAATATGCATTGTCATTTAATTTGGCTGTGATAAGGAATAAAAACCCCCAGCAACAGTGGAAATCTCTCAGTTCGTTTAGAGAGCAGGAGATAATTATAAAACCATTTCCCGATCCGTGCGAGACGCGGGTAACATTTAAAAATCCGATTGATGTTGGTAACATTTAAAGTGGTTGGTGCCACAAAATGTCACGTACGGCCTGGCTTTTCATTAGAGGAGAAGCGGATAGATTGATGGGATCAGGGCTTATATTTCTGTGAATAAAATAAGTTTGCCTTAGCTTCATAACTCCTATCAAGTCTACTGATGTGGCCAAAGTGGGGCGGGGAGTAGGAGCGAACAGTAGAGATGGGGGAGATGGTCTTCACAACTCATTCTATTTGTGACAATCAAAAATGAAATTCATATGAACTTTCAGGCACTACTATTATGTTCGAGTGGTAAGGTATCAACAGTTTCTATTTTTAAAAAAATTAAAAGCAGGCTATTAAATGTAACACAAAGGACACAAAATCCCACAGCCGTGAGAAATATCATTCATAAGGAGCCGGGTTTGAAAGATAAGAGTCACACACGCAATTAATATTCAAGCATTTCCCATCAAAGGAATTCTTGCTGCTATCAGAGAATCCTCAGAAGAGAGAGTGCTATAGACATGTGTAGCACTGGCCCATCTTTTTCTTTTCTTCCTTTCTTTTCCTCTCCCCCCCCCACCCCCATGCCTGCTCCATCTGTAAATGAACAAACATCTTGATTTTATGGCTCTTTTCTTTGTTAAACCAAGAAATGGAGGGCGAAGAACAAAAAAGAGAGAGAGAGGGAGAGAGAGACGTGAGCAGACAAACAAACCAAAACAAAAAAGACCCCAAAAGATGATGATATTGAAAGTCTAAGTAACACTTTAATTCCACATTCATTTACGCTTTAGCGATGAAGTTGTCACAAGCCATAATGCAGTATTTAATTAAAGTAGCTCAAACGGATCTAGATATGTCCTGCGGTTGCTATCTCCAAATTATAGCTGGTGCCGTCCCAGTTGTATTTATGAAACAGCCGTTTCGAAGGTGCAGCTGAGCTGATACAGAAAGTAAACATTTAAACCATTGCTGTCAAAACAAAACTAAAACAAAAAAGTGGTCTTTTTCTTTTCCGTGCTCTGTTTCATCCTTGCTCCTTTCCCAAATTCTCCTTGAGTTCTCCCTTGTGCAACTGAAGCATCTTGATTTCCACAGGGGAGACATGGCAGGGAATCGGCTTCCCATTTTCAGATCCCTTCATTTGACCTACAGAGTCCTGGGGAAATTGTGGCATTGATTCTGCTCACCATGGAAAGTTTTTGTCATGCACCTGGATGTAAGAGCAGAACCTTTCAGTTATGGCAGATTATCCTGTACAACCAGATACAGGGGAAGTGTCCCAGAGAAAGGCAAGTAATTTACTTTCCAGGATGCATCCCACCATACACACATCTTCTGCACTCCCGATGGGGATCTGGCCATGTGCATGACACTGCCCACTGCAGTCCTTGTTAGATGCATGGTCTGGTGAGGAGAAGCACCCACTGGTCTGGGACACAGGGATCAGAAACATCAAATTGCTACACACACACCAACAATTAGAGGATATCTCTCTAAGGATTTCTCCAAGGCTTCAATTTCAACTGAATCAGAGACAAGCAGGTTTCTGCACACTTGCAGGAGACTGTGCTCAAACTTTCCAATCACCTCCAAAAATCAACTACTGCACCTCCAAACACCTGCTATTTGGCCAGCAGAAGTCAGGTTATTTTCAATATAATATCTCCATGGAGGAATACTTGTGGAAAACCCTAGAGCAATATAGGCAATCCATATGAAGCATTGCAGGAAAGTTTCCATGAGACACTCAGATTATGCCCCCATGGCCTCCTCCAGGGGTTTAGGACTGATGCATGGAGAGGGTTGGGTGGCTCTTCACTGAACACTCCAAGCATGGATACTGTCACTTCTGTGCCCTTCTCTACAGTACTCAGCAGCACTGTTGGTAGGATAGGAAGCAAAGGAACCATAAAACCCTATACATTCCCTGCCACCCACCCACCAGTTAGTACTACTCAGTAGTGCCAAAACTGGGGGAAATCAGTCTTTTCCATAAAGGCAATTCTCAAATGTAGAGGGACTATAGCCCTTCTCCCTTTCCAGCAACTCCAATACCTTTGTTCCTACTCGCATTTTGTATCTTGCATTTTGGGGAGATTGACGGCACACTTCACTTTACTTTACTCAGTCTTCACCAGCCTAACTATGGAGCAGCAGCTGTCTCACACCTATGTAGCAACTACCACAAGCTGATTTTCTTAGGATTATTCCGCCTGGTAAACTCCATCCTACTAATGCTTCATTGATATACAAATTGGTTGCTCACCATGGTTGTATTCAGATGACGGGAAATCAAACAAGCCACTTAAAAACTTGCTCCATGATGCCTTTATCCACATTTGGGTGAAGTCTCCAGCCCTACAGTTAAAAGCTTAGCGTTACTGCAGCTCTCTTTTTCTGAATTGCTTGCACATTACAGGCACCATGACTAGATCTACAGGTGCAGCAGAGTGAGGAAGAGGTAGAATCCTGAGGTTATACAATGGACTGCACCATTTTAGACATCAAATCTGAGAGTTCAAATGCTCCCCTATGTTTGTTTGTTTGTTTAAACCATCTCCCTGCAAGTAGTAATTGTTATCAGGGATAACAATGTCCCTGATTACTAGTTTTCTACTAGTTTGCAGGAGGTTTTTTGTAAGCCTGAGGGAGCATTCAAAATTGTCTGAGGTGATGCAGTTAATTCTGCCTTCAGGACCCTACCACCATTCCCTGCTGCACATGTATCACTCTGGTCTGGAGCATTTCCAGACGGGGCTTTTACCTCGGCATAGAGGGCATGTGTTTGCACATCGGCTGGTTTTATGCCAAAGTCCATGCGAGATATTGGGGAGCTCTTCACACACCTTTCGGGCTTTTCATGGCGCATTGGAGCAGAGCTCAATTTATGTCCGGGGTAAAAAAAAATCAACTTTTTGCGTCGGTCTGCCCCGCCCCCCAATAAATAAATGAAATAAATTCAAATTCACAGTAAAAGCCTCTCAGTAAACCCATGGTAAAGCCTGCTGTCTGGAAATGCTCCTGGTCTACATGGTAAGCTTTTAAATGGTAACGGCTAGAATCTGCCCCATTTCACTGCTCAACCCACTTTTCAGGAGGTTCCCTGGTTGTTGCAAGCTGCAATACTGTTGAAACATATCAGTGGATGTAGGAACAGTGAAGTGTGGGGGAGTACTGGAAAGACATTGTGGAATTCTAGAAAAGCATTTCTCCAAATCTCATCCTTGAGCCATTTTCACACTCAAGATGCTTAGAAATGCATTTGAGCTTCTTGCACAGGGTTTAGAAGCAGGTGATTGTTGTTAATGTGGAAAGGAATGCAGGCAGGGCCAGACTAAAGCATTTTGATATCTGAATGCAAAATCCAAAAGGTACCCCTTGCCCACAAACTGGCATGGAACACAATCCACAGAGAAGTTCTCATGTGCGAACCCTATTAAAATTAACAGAGAGCTGCATAGGACAACTTCCCTGGGGATTGTGGCCCATGAGTCAAATCTGTGTATTTTCCACTCTGCTACCCTTAATAGCATCCAACATCCTCACTTTGCCTCATAGGGTGAAGACAGACATAATATGTAAAGAAAAGTCACAGTGGGTTCTTGGCCTGTAGTGTGAACCCAGCTTTACAGTGAGCATGATAGGATATAAATCTATCAAGTCAAATGCTGGATCAGCTGTCAGTGTGACAGCTGTCAGTTTCCACCCATGCTATAAGTGGGTTTACTATCTTTTATTCAATTTGTTTTTAAAGTTGCAAAGGTACACTTATTTGTTTATACTTTCATCTGCTTTATAAAATGGAAACGTCTGCTCAACTTCTTTGGGAAATGCTTTGGGGAATGGAATATTTTGGTGACATCCCAGGCACTAGCCAATTTATGCCCAACAGCTAGCTGCTGCTGCTTCTTTTCCCCTTGAAAGCTCCCCCACCTCACCCCGAGTTCGACCCTGGAGAACAATACAAATGTTGCCTCTTCACATATCATGAATGCCCAGCTCTAAATGCAGAATATATGTATTCTGCATTTTGAATATATATATTCCACATTTAGTGAGCATGATAGGACATTTTGAATATATATATTCTGCATTTAGTGAGCATGATAGGATATAAGTCTACATTTAGTGAGCATGATAGGATATAAGTCTATCAAGTCAAATGCTACACACACACACACACATATACAGACACATGCACACACAAACCAATATGTTATTGGCAAATCAAGTTGTACAGTGGCAGCCTCTTGTGTAAAGCTATCTATAGAGTACCAGCAACATGTTTTGGGAGTTCTGTTGAGGTGTGGAATCCAGTTTCATTGTGGCTTCTGACATAATTTTTCATTAACCAAGGACTTAAGACTGGTGTCTGACGTGCTGACTGCTGCACTTAGACTCCTAGCCAGAGGACCCATTGTATGTATTTATTTATTTTCCCACAGATTTTCATCCCACCTTCTTCACCAAAGTTGGCCCAGTGTGACTTACAACATGAAACAGAAACAAAACAAAGTCATAAAAACATTATAAAAATAAACCACAATATATAATACAAAGGTGTTTACTATAAAAACCACAGCCAGCACCCCATCACCAGCCAGTGCATTCAGCCCATCTTCTGGGGCAGTCGTGTGAAGGCTGGTAAGAAGAAGTGTCACCCAGAGTGCATGCTCTGCTGGTGGAGCATAGCAGTTAAGAATGTGTGTGAGCTATGAGCTAGAAGTCCCTGGTTCAAACCTCAGTTCAGCCATCAGTCCACTGAGTCACCTTAGGCAAGGCTCTCTTTTTCAGGCCCAGTTAATATGTTACTGATGCAGCACAATGATGTGGACTTCATTCCATGCAAGTTTATGCCATAATAAATCTCACTTTGTCTTTAAAATGCCACAAGCCTCTCTTGTTTTTGGTGCAACAACAATCTGAAGTATTGCAGCAAAAGTTGATGCAGCATGGTAGCCCAAAGCAAATGCTTTCCCATGGCCAGGCTCTGTGTTACATTAATAATGTATAGAGGTTTCAGTCACATGGGGCCACCAAGGAGCATGGTTACATTCCATGACAATGTCAGTAGCCCTTGAGGACAGGGTAATACCGATATGGTAAGCACATGATCTGAGCAACCCATGTGTTTGGAGCTACTGATGAGATGTGAAGCCTGACCATCTGGAAGCAGTTTCTTGGCAGAAACCACACCACCTTAGTAGCATACTCCAATCTGTAATATGGGAATCATAATACTGGTATATCTTGTAGGGCTATTATTACTGAGGCCTGGTCTCCACATGCACAGAACTAGGGATGTGTATGAACCAAGGTTCAGCACCGAACTGTTTTGGCACCAAAGGGAGGAGAGCAGTGAGTGAGATCTTTAAAAAAAAAAAAAAAAAGACGTGCTCTCTTTCTTTAAAAACAGCAGATGACTTACTTGCTCTCCGCCATCACATACAGCAGTGGTGCTTGTCCCAAGAACCCGCATGCGGCACGAGCATACACATGCCGTCTACACATGCATGGACACCATGTGTGTGCTGGCACCGCATGTGGATACTTGGGACAAGTGCAGCAGGAAGCTGCCTGCAGTGGTGGAGAGCAGGTAAGGACCTGATCCAAAGGGATCTTTTGTTAAAGATCCCACTCGCTGCTCACCACACCCCTCTCTATGGCACTGAACCAAGGCACAAACCTGGAGTTTGTAGTAGAGTTCTGCAAGTAGTAGAGTTCTGGTGTACAGGCTCCCCAAAATACTTTATAGGAGCAGAATAGTCTAGCAGAGAGCGGACTGGACTAGAATCTTTCTCCTCAATGTGCTAGTTTTAACTTGTAGGAAGTTGGGGGGGGTTAATGTGGGGAGGGAAGAAATTCACAAATGACATCCCCACCTGCAACCTGAAATGGTACAGTACACTCTAGTTTCTCAGGATTCTGCCACCTCATTCTGCATGTATCATGTACATTAAGTGCTTGAGCAATTAGATCATGTACATTAAGTGCTTGAGCAATTAGAGAAAGTGCTATATAAATGAGTATTGTCATAGTTGTTAGTGTTTTGCATGGCACTTCAGGTGCTCAAAAAGCCACTCAAAAAGCACAGATGCAGGTTGCATCAGTTTTCACACAGCATCTCAACACATGACCCCAAAAGCTGGGAGTTCACACATGCAGCATGGGACAGATCTGGGTATTGAGGACAGGCCCTGAAATTCAGGACAGGCTCCATCCACAGTCAGCAATCACAATGTTAGTGTTCATGAGACTGATTCAAGTATGTTTTAAAGATACCTGCCTCACCTTAAAATGAGTAAGAGTAAATATGAAAGAGCATCTATATTGATCGTGAGTGGTGGATCATCTCCTTTATGAAGAAAAATATAAACAGCCAGGGCTTTTAAACATACCAAAATGTCAGCTGAAGACGTTATGATGGCACAGGTTCATAAAATCATCAACAGCTAGAGTTCATGGCAAGTAAATGGCTTTTTAATATAATTAGATTAAATTCTTGGAGGACTGGTTCCTTCCAATGACTAATGACTATGACAGCTAGAAATGGAACCTCTGCGTTCAAAGATAGTGTGCCAATACCTAGCAGCTCTTGGGACAAACAGAATGGCTCTTCCATGCTTGAGGCAATTCACCACTGTTAAGAAGAGGGTGGGACTTTGGTATGACTTAGAGGAGCTTTTCTTATTTTCTTAAATCAGCCACTGGTCCTTGATGAGAACTAGTGTACATGATGCTTTATTTTATACTTTACTCCATCTTTCCTATGGCAGAATTGGTCATTACAAGTTGCTGAAGGTTGGGAGTGGGAAGGAATTACTCCATGCAGTCATCTAAGAAAATGAAAAGGAACTGAAATAATTGGAGTGACCTTTTTAAAAGAAGTGGCCCTCCAGGGGGTTCCAGTCAAGAGATATTTTGATAATTCTAATAATCTAATCAGCACTTGATTCTCTTAAAAAAAAAAACCCTCTACTTTTCCTCTCCCCCCCCCATTGTTCTTCCAGCCAGGGGAATCTGAAATAAATTGACTCCTTTACGTAATTATTCCAAGCCCCTTCACAGGTCACTTCCAAAGTTTAACTCTGATGGCTGCTCATTTTCATCAGTTGCAAGCGGCTCAAGACGTTAACGCTGAAAATAATTGGCTGCTGAACAAATTTAGGAAATTGAGTGTGTGATAAAGCAAATAGAAATGTTTTCTCTCTTTCTCTCCCCCCACCCTCTCTTGTTTCCTCTCTGGCATGACAATGGGGGTGGGCGGAAGGTAGACCTGTTCTTACTCTGCCCTCACAGATCTGCTATTAAAGTTCCACCTACGGCTAAAGAAGTTTTTGTCCGTGAAATATGGTCATTTTGTTCCCCGTCCCCCCCCCCCCATCCTTGCTGGATAGAATGTTATTAAAATGCTAATTTAAAAGGGAAAAAAGAGTTAAATATCTAGCAATGGTGAAGTCTAATTGGACCCATAATGAGTTTACTAAATGTGAGCGCCCCTGACACTCGCGGAGCATAAACAGCCAGCAAACAGATCATTAGCAACGGCGTTCATTTATTTTGGCGACCTTAAGATGACCCCGCCGAGGGTAGGGTAAAAGAGCAGGTGGATCCGGCTGTGACACCCCCCTGGGGGGGTATCCAGGAAATGAAGCTATAAGCAGCTGCTATAGCAACACCTCTGTTGAACAGATGATGTAATGAGCATCACCGGCCTTAACATCTCAGCAAACCAGAATGCGTCCAACTCCTCTTCCCTCCCCCGCGTGTATCCGCGTGCAGGGATACACACACACACACACACACACACACACGAACAAGCTTTGCCGAAACAATCACAGCTCTTAACGTGATTCATTCATTCCTTTTCAAAGTGCAGAATGTACCTTTTTTGACCCCTTTCCATTTCAATATGAGAGATCAAAAGCTCGCAAAGAGCATTACCCCAGCATGTTTCCCCCCACCCCAGGGACTTCACCACCACCACCACCCCAAAAACGAGAAGCTCATTGTACTAGCCTGAGGCAAAATCTGGCTAGATCAGGCAACTGCCCGGAGTTCATGATTATATTTGAAGGAATCATCAAGAATAGTCCTGAGAATGGGCACAATGCCTAATCCACCATTCCTGCTGATTCCCAGGAGGCTAGCAGAGAAAGTGGATTAGGAATGGAGGGAGAGCAGGAGACACTCTTGCAAGAGAAAGGTCAGGTCTCTTGCTCGGACTGGAAAAGTCCTTGTCACCCCACAAAAACTTGAGAGCAGCCTTGTCCTTCATACAAGCTATACAGCTCACATTATTCTAATGTTCTTCCTCACTAGCCTCATGGACTGGTGAGTGAATAGGCATAAGGTGAATACCTTTGTATGTGGGTGGGCCACAGGGATTGGACAAACAAATCAGTGATTCTGGTGAGGTACCAGATTGAGGTACCACTCAAGTACAGAACGTCCAGAAAAAAGGGATGCAAGTGGGAAGTATCAAACTGTTTATAGGCTATGAATTATAATTCAACAGTCATTTTGTGGAGACCTGTGAGTCTTGAAGTGAGATCAGGAGTCATATTTAACAGGGAATCTGTAATAATGTCCACTAGCTGAATGCATCTGTGCAGCAGTACACTCCCTCCACCTTCTGCCCAACTCCCCCACCCGATTCTGCCTCAGTCTCCTCTCCCCCCACCGCTTCTGCCCCACTCCTCTCCAACCCGCCCCTTCTGCCCCACTCCTCTCCCACCTGTCCCTTCTGCCCCCAGTCTCCATTCCCCCACCCCCTTCTGCTCCAGTCTCCACTCCCCCCGCCCCCTTCTGCCCCAGTCTCCACTCTCCCCGCCCCCTTCTGCCCCAGTCTCCACTCCCCCTGCCCCCTTCTGCTCCAGTCTCCACTCCCCCCGCCCCCTTCTGCCCCAGTCTCCTCTCCCCCCACCCCCTTCTGCCCCAGTCTCTTCTTCCCTCGTCCCCTTCTGCCCCAGTCTCCTCTTCCCCTGCCCCCTTCTGCCTCAGTCTCCTCTGCTTTCTCGCTGCCACTGCCATTATTTGTCTCCCATTCGCCCGCCCAGCCATTATTTCTCACCCACCCACTCCTCTCCCCTGTCCCTTCTGCCCCAGACCCCACTCCCCCATCCCCTTTTGCCCCAGTCTGCTCTCCCCCGCCCCCTACTGCCCAAGTGTCCTCAGGCCCCCACCTTCTGGCCCATTCTCCTCTGCTTTCTCACCACCACCACTGCCATTATTTATCTCCTGCCCGCACTGCTCAGTCTCCTCTCTCCCCCGCCCCCTTCTGCCCCAGCCTCCTCGGCCCCCCGCCTTCTAGTCCATTCTCCTCTGCTTTCTCGCCGCCGCTGCCACCACCGCCATTATTATTTATTTCCCACCAGTGCCACTCAGTCTCCTCTCTCTCCTGCCCCCTTCTGTCCCAGTCTCCTCTCTCTCCCGCCCCCTTCTGCCCCAGTCTCCTCTTCCCCCACCCCCTTCTGCCCCAGTCTCCTCACACACACACACACCCATCTTCTGGCCCATTCTCCTCTGCTTTCTCGCTGCCACCACCATTATTTATCTCCCGCTCGCACTGCTCCCAAAGCAGCCGTACTTCCTGTTGGGCGGCTTCTTGCCACCTTCGATGCCATTCCCTCCCAAGGCAATAGGTCCAGTTTCCTCCTTTCTTCCTCCTTTCCCCTGACTCTGCCAATTCCTCTTCAATTCTGCTTCTTCCTCCTCTTTCCCGCCTGCCTCCCTGGATGCCATTCCCTCCCAAGGCAATGGTTTGGACCCTCACAGGACCTCACAAGAGTTCCAGCAGGCATCCAGACGCATCCCCACACAGTTCTCTACTCAGTCGGCCATAAGAGAATTAAATATATAGATTCTGTGAGTCTTCGTGATCTCCATTCTCTGCAGCAGAAGTGCTCTATATCTACATCTCATCAAAAACCTTAATCATACACACACACACACACACACACACACACACACACACACACACACACAAAATCTTGTCAAACTACAAGGAGCCTGTGGAAAGGCATTCCAGGGTCTTTCCTGCAATTTGGAACTCCCTTTTGAGGTTCACCAAAGTCTTAGCAACTTCTGACAGTGATGTTAGTTTCCTGGTTGGGCAAATTTAGTAACCAGGGAAAGAGAGGTTTATTTTGCCAGTACGTTTCAATTTTGTGCTTGTATCATATTATACTTTACAGGTCTGTTTTCAACACTGTAATTTAATATCATAATATTGTTATGTCTAGGCTTTATATGTTGCAATATTCTCTGCTTCTAAAGGTGAGGTTAGGGCAGTTCTACATAAAAATTTATTATTTTTATTATCGTTTGGGTCACACCTTTTCTCCAAGGAGTTCAGAGCAGTAAACATGGGAATCCCACATGGTCTGCTGTCTGGTTACTCTTGAGGCTCAGTGACTTGAGAGATAAAATGTCACTATGTATATTCTGACTGTTCTCTTAGACCAGAAATAAAGACATGTGTAGTGATAATAATACCATAAGACATGTTTCCATTGAACATATGAAGCTGCCTTACATTGAATCAGATCATTGGTCTATTAAACTCAGTATTGTCTACACTGACAGTGGCTTTCTAGGGTTTTGGACAGAGCTGGTTCTTCAACGTGGTCTCTGTCTTCTACACAAATGGGCCATGCGCCTGCGCAGAGACCTTGTTGGAACCTAACAAGCTCAATTCTGCTGCTTTGGGCGGGAACCCCGCCCCCAGCCGCTATATGCAGCTGCGCCACTCCTCACCCCCTCAGTCATTCTTCATCCGTGCTTCAGTGAACATCATGAAGTCTGCAGCTCAGCATCAAGTAGGATCAAGATATCCCGTTGTTTTTTCTCCCTGCTTCTTTAGTTTCTTAGTTTTTCTTTGTTTGTTTCTTTAATTCTTTCGCATAGTAGCATTTTTTCTTTGGCGTTTTGTTTCTTGTGGATTTTCCCCTTCCTTGGAGTTCCAATCTCGGCTGGGACGGAGCATGGTGGCCGGCCGGCCTTCAGCGTTTATGCTGGGCACGGCGAAGTTTTAAAAATAAATGTATCTGCTGCGGATCTAAAATCCCTTCCCCTGATACTCATACCGAGTGTCTCTTGTGCTTGGGGGAATCCCACATTGTTGAGACTTGTCTTCACTGCCAGAAGTTCACGAAGCAGGCTCACAAAAATAGAGCTTCTCACCTGCATGCAGCCTTATGGGATCTGGCTCTCCATTCCCCTGAAGCCCTATCATTGAAGCGGTCCGTAAAAATGGCTTCATCCGTACAATCGGAGCGCGTGGTATCCGCTCCTGTAGAGGCCGAAAACCCAACCCCGGTACCGCTCTCGGCATCCTCTGCCACTCGGCCTTTGATGGCTTCGAATGAGCCAGTGCGCTCGGAAGTGCTCCCTCAGCATCAGGTGTCTGTGGTACCAAAGTCCTCCCTGATTACCTTGGGGTCAATACTGAAGATAAAAAGGAAGAAACTGCATCGTCATTTGCCAGCGAATCAACACCTCCCTCCTATACCCAAGAAGAAGAAATCGGAGGAAGTTCCTACGTAAGAGGCCCCTGTGGCCAAAAAGACTAAAGTGGCCTCGGATCATCCAGCACAGAAGTCATCAGTGTCAACAAGACCTAGCTCACCTGTGGCTACGGAGTCGGTGGACCTAGCCCACGATCGGGCTAGATCGGGTAGAGAATGTTCCGTGGCAACAGTTGAACCGGGGTGTGTTTCATCGGAGGAGGAAGCTTATTCTCCAACCAAGCCAGCGGAAGACGCATCGTGGCTGCCTAGATGCCGGTCGCCCCCTTGAAGGCACCAAGAGGGTATCCTTCTTAGGGACCATGGTACCCGTTGGGACTCGGAAGAATGCTCCTCGACTTACAGACAGGATCAATCCTGGGACCGTCATGATCAATCGTATCAAGATCGATACTGGACGCCAGAATATCGCTCACCCTTGGTGGACACTGACCTTCTTACAGCGCATGGCGCCAGGACTCTGGGTCATGCGATCAATACCAAATGGACTATCGGTCTGACTACTTGGACTGTGCTAGACTCCATTATGGGTCTCATTACTCGGAAGGTCCCATGTATGGGAAACCAGTAACAATGAGGGGTTGGCGTGAACCCCCTGTCATACTTGGAAGGGAGGCCACATTCCCGCTCACCGTAACGCTCCCCGAGGGATCGTAATGAGCATCGCAAACCACCCCCTTTGGTTCCAGTGCTGCATCAGGCTACCGTGCCTGTCCAAAGTTTGCAGGCAGAACATTCCGCTTCGATACCAGACAACCCAGGTAGCAAACCAGGCTCCTCTTCAGGTTCGACACCCATGACACAAGACCCTCTGGCTCCCCCGGAGCCCAAATATGAAGGCGATGCTAGCTCCCAGGACTCTGAAGTCGTTTCCCTGGGCTCGTCCCCGCTCAACATACAGTCTGACTCAAAGCCTGTCTCCCCGTCAGAGGATCTGTACTGTACTCTGCTTATGTGGCCTGAATGGCATCAGCCTTGGGAGTGAGCCTCAGTAACTATCAAAATGGAGAACTGGACCCTTTGTTTAGCCTTATCGACTCAGAGGCCAAGGTACCGGCCACTCTGCCCCTGAATTCGACATTGCTGAAGGTCATGTGAGCTCACTGGAAAAACCCAGCAATGCTTTCTCAGCCTAACAGGTGTTTAGAGAACTTCTACAGGGTGCAACTGCAGGATAATACGGCCTTTTTGAAAAATCATCCCACACCAAATTCGATTGTCGTGGAGGCTGCCTTGCAAAGGACCAGGGGTCACAGCCAGCCTGCACCAAGTGACAAGGAAGACAGAAAATTGGATTCCTTCGGGAGGAGACTGTATTCAGCCTCGGCCCTCCACTTGAGGGTGGCCAATCATCAGGCTTATAATGCCCGATATAACCACTTTTTGTAGGAGAAGGTGGGTCCCTTCCTGGATCTCCTACCACAGGACAAGAGGGATCCGGCAAAAGCATTTTTCCGTGAGGCCATTCAGCTGGCTAAACAAGAACTTTATTCGGCCCGACATTCGGTGGAATGTGCGGCCAAGGTGATGGCCACAGCTGTGGCACTCAGACAACATGCTTGGCTGCGCTTGTCTGGACTTAACTATGAGGCCTGTGCTAGGGTCAAGGACCTGCCCTTTGAAGGCTCTAGTTTCTTTTCAAAACAGACTGATGACACGCTCCAGAAAGTTCAGAAGTTGGGGAGCACAGCATGTTCTATGTCATATGCTTCACCGACTACCAAACTGCAGAAAACTGCCAGGTGGTTGCCTTACCACACACAGAGAGCCTCTTGCCAGCAACAGTCACCTTTGGAATAGTCCTTTAGTGGCAACAAATTACAACCAAGATACAAGTCGGGTGGCCAGCCCAGTAAGCTGGCCTTTCAGAAACAGCGCCCGAATATTTCCCAGAAGGAGCAGTGACTTGGGGCACTTCAGGACTCGCCTGGCCCTTTTCTCGGTGAGCTGGGACGAAGTGACTATGGACCAGTGGGTCCTCGCAGTTATACATTTGGGCTATGCCCTGGAGTTTTGCAGGTCACGGCCGGTGTCCGGGATTGTGGTGCACCCCGGAGTTGGATTAAGAGGTCGGTGCTCTCCTGGAAAAGGATGTGATCGAGCCAGTCACCAACCGCGACAGCTCCGAGTTCTATTTCCGGTTCTTTCTTGTGCCAAAGCCAGACGGCAGTCAGCACCCTATACTAGACCTCAGGGCCCTGAACAAACGTTTGGTCTACAAAAGGTTCTGAATGCTGTTGGTACCGACCATTATGACCATCCTGGAAAAGAACATGTGGATGGTTTACCTGGATCTAAAAGATACGTACTATCACATTTCAATACGCCCTCAGAATCGACACTTCCTACAATTTCAGATTGGGAGGATCCCCTATCAATTCAGGGCCTTGCCATTCTGCCTCACGACTGCACCAAGGGTCTTTACAAAATGTCTGGCCCCGGTGGTTGCGTTTCTGCAGGAGCAAAGTTTGCAGGTGCTGCTGTATCTAGACAATTGGCTCATCTTGGCGAGCACCAAGTGTGTAGTCCTGGATGCCCTTGAGATCATGATAGATACACTGCAGGAGCTGGGTTTCCAAATAAACTTCAAAAAATCTCAGTTGGAATATCTCTAGTTTTTAGACGTGTTTGATCCCCTTCGGGATCTGGGCCATCTAGAACATACACCGCTTCAATGGGTACAGGCGACGGTGGAGTGGTGGACGGGTTTTCAGCACTTGAGTGTCAGTACTCCCTTTCAGGCCCCTCGAGCCCGATGGATAGTCACAACAGACACATCAGAGCTCAGTTGGGGGGCACACCTGGAAGGGCTTCATCTGAGTGGACATTGGTCCCCCAAAGAGAGGACTCGACACATCAATTACCTGGAGCTGTTGGCACTTTCAATGCTCTCAAAGGCTTCCTGCCCCTGATTGTGGGTCATTCAGTGATAATACAACAGACAATACAACGGCAAAAGCCTATGTCAATTGACAGGGCAGCACATCCTCAAGGAGCCTTCTGTTTCTGGCTCTGGATCTTTGGCATTGGTGCGTGACAGATGCGGTATCGCCGCAGGCAGTTCATATACAGGGTGCGTTGAATGTCCAAGCGGACACTCTGAGCAGATTGACGGTGGTCTCCCATGAGTGGGCTTTACACCAAGGTGTTCTCAGGAACGTATTTGTAAACTGGGGAGTCCCATCGCGGGACCTATTTGCTTCCTGAGACAATATGCAATGTGCCCTCTGTTACTCCAGGGGAGGCAAGGGCGAGGACTTTCTGGGCAATGTCTTCGTCCTATCCTGGATGGGCCCCCTTCTGTATGTGTTTCCTCATTTCCCCTTATTCCGAGGGTCCTGCACAAACTGAGGGTAGATCGGGCCAGGGTAATCCTGATAGCCCCATGGTGGTCCAGGAGGCCTTGGTTTCCGGTCCTGAGGCACTTGGCAGTGGATTGGAAATGCCTGACTGTCCTGCCGAACCTGCTGTTGCAGGAGAAGGGACGGGTGCTTCACCCAGATGTTCGGTCCCTCCATCTGACGGCATGGAAGTTCCTGCTGACTTCCCAATGAGATTTAGGGAAGTTCTGGTTGTTGCCAGAAAGCAGTCCACACAGAAATCCTAATATCACAAATTGGACTCATTTCTGTTCCTTCGCTCTACTGCATAACTTTGATGTGTTTAATCCATCAATTCAAGATACAGTAAATGTAATTATCTGTTGTCTCTTAAGGAATCGGGTTTAAAGCTTTCATTTGGCTGCCATTGTGGCATGTTCCTCTGCTGACCGTGCTTCATGGTTTAAAGATCCAGTGGTAAAAAGTTTCTGAAAGGTTTGACTCATACGTTCCCAGACGATCCTGTCATTATGCAATTGATACCAGAGCACGGAATGATGCTGTGTTTGGCAGGAGTGTACTGCAGTCCATTTTCAGTTGATGTACTTGTTTCTGAAATAAAAATTTCTGGCAGATTATATTTGCTTCTGTTCTTTCCTCCTCCTTAGGTGCTAGCTTGTTATGCTCTCATTTGTGTTGAAGACAGAGACCACGTCGAAGAACAGCAGGTTACTCACCTGTAACTTTGGTCCTTCTAGTGGTCATCTGTACTTCTACATGCCCTCCCCACGGGGTTAACTGAAGCTGGACTCTGTGACTGAGGGGATGAGGAGTGGCGCAGCCACATATAGCGGCTGGGGGCGAGATTCCCGCCCAAAGTAGGAGAATTGAGCTTGTTAGTTTCCGACAAGGTCTCTGCGCAGGCGCATAGCCCATTTGTGTAGAAGTACAGATGACCACTAGAAGAACCAAAGTTACAGGTGAGTAACCTGTTGATCTTTCCCAGCTCCAACCTGTAGAAGCCAGGGATTGAAGTCGGAGCCTTCTGCATTCAAACATGTACTTTACCACTGAGCTACGCAGTTCTTCCATCCTATGATAACCATGGTATTTCACCCCAGAAGAACTGATCATTTTTCTTCCCTCATTAGGAGACCATGAGAAATTCTGCAGGAACAGGATCATTTTAAAAATTCCCATTCTGAGTTCACATACTCTCCCTAATTAGTTATGTTTAACCAGCTTGGTCCCAGACTTCCTAAGAGATCATCCTGACTGCTCTGTGATCCTACATGATCTGCAACAATCAGCTAGGAACACCCTTTTGTAGGGATGTGCATGAAATGGATTTTGCATTTTGTTTTGAGCTTAACACAAAACACAGATGGTTGAAATGTTTCATCAAAACAGCAGTTGAACTGATTGTTTCAACGAATCAAAACTTGAAACGTTTTGAGTGTTTTGGCCATAGGGAACAATGAGGAAACTCTAAACCCCATTGCTCCCCATAGGTAGTTCCTATGTACCCAAAGTGGGTTGTGTAGTAGGGCATGATGGGTGCTACCTACAACCCAGCCTACAAAAGAAATAGGCAAGCAGGTCCATTTTAACAAATGTTTAACCTTTCCCCCAAACCCTCATAGGATCCTATAGAGGTTTGGGGAAAAGGTTAAAAAATTGTTTAAAATCACCTGCTTGCCCATTTCTTTTATGAGTTGGATTGTAGATAGCACCCATCATGCCCTACCACCCAACACACTTTGGTGTCCCTAGGAACTACCACTGGGGAACAATTGGTTGTTTCGAGTTTCCCCATTGTTTCCTATGGCCGGAACAAGCTGTACTTATGGAGTGCACACAAGTTTTGCATTGCAATTTGCAATGCATTGACCAACCCCACCTTGAAAAACACTGCAAAAGCACATAATAAAAGGGAATCTGTCCCAACACAGAACACACATTTCGAACACAGTATGAAAATGATCAAAAAAGAATCACTGGCACAGAATCCACTGCCAGCCACAATGCTGCCCTGCACTGCAGTAACATCATTGGCACAAATTGCGCTCTCACGCACAATTATGACTTCTTACTTCTTAGTATTGTAACTACTGCCACAGCAACACCATTAGCAGCAAGCATAGCCATATGCTCAACTAGAGCAACTTCAGCCACATTTTGACTGAGTACACCTTGCAATGCAGATTGCAGAGCAGACCAGATCAGTGAGTGAAGCATAAGTTAGTCTCAAGGCCAGACATGGAGTTCATCACAGGAATCACCAAGAAATATCACACACACACACACACACACACACACACACACACACACAGCTGCCACTGTCAATTTCTCACCACAACACTATCTCACAAACAAAAGAAACCACAACTCAAGGAAGAAAGGCACTCAAGTTCTGCCTTTGTCAATCTGAGATCCAGCAAAACCAGATAGATATCGCAGCAATAGCACAGCATATTAGTGCTGAGAAAACCACAAAATCAAACCTACCTTCCTGCCACAGAGATACAGGATGACAGAGCAGTCATGGCCTGGGCCACTCAGCTTTGAGCTCAGCTGTCTCAAGATTCTGAATAGGATGGAAGGAGCAGGAAGAAGTGTGAGCAGCACTCTAAGATATTCCCCTTGGGCGGTGGGGCTGCTCTGGGAAGAGCATCTGCATGCTTCTGTGTGTGCAAAAGGTTCAAGGTTCCATTCCTGGTATCTTCAGATATAAGGCTGAGGGAGAGACTCCTGCCTATAGCCTGAAAGAAGTCTAACTCTGTGTGCTGTAGACAATACTGAGCTAGATGGACCAATGGTCTGGCAAGAAATAAAGTTACTGGACTCTTACCATGAAAAGAACTATAAGGGCTCTATCTGCCTCCCAGTCCCTTTGAATACATCTTGAAACTCCCTCTTTTTGGCTTCCCCTCCCTCCCCCTCCCCCCAGCCAATGGGGGCACAGTTGCCCATGACAACACTTGATTTGTATGATAACAAGCCAACCAAGAAGCAAGGAGATTGCAAGCCAATTAGAAGCCAGTGCCAGAAAACCAAACAGCAAGGGAAAAACAGGCCTCCCAAATGGTGCACAAAACATCAAAACGTTTCAATTCGAAACGGGGTTGTTTTGTTCTGAGCTCGAAACAGGCCCTTGATATAAACGGCATTTTGTTTTTATTTAAAGGGCATTTTGAAACATTTTGCGCACCCCTACTAGGGTTGTCAACATTGTGTTAGCTGAAATCAGGATGCTGGGGAGGCTGGGGGTGGGGCTACCTAGGGGCGGGGCTTTCTTGGCCCCAGGTGGCAGCTGCTGGGTGCACTCTGGGTCCCCACCACCACCAGGGGGGTGCTACTGCTGCCGCGCAGAGGCAGTAGCAAGGCAGGGACAGCAGCAAGAGCTCTTCCACCTCCCAAACTTAACTATGTGGAAAGTATGTCAGGGGCTCGGGGGGCGTGCGCTGGCAACTGGCAAGACTAGAGAGAAGGTGGTGAAAGACTCCCTTACCCCACCCACCTGCCTCCCAAATGAACCAGATCCGGCCGATTTCAAGCCTCTGCATGCGTGCCTGCACAGAGGCCTGAAATTGGCTGGATCGGCTTCATTTGGGAGGAAGGCAGGTTGGGTAAGGGAGTCTTTCGCTATCTTCTCTCTTGCCACTCGCCGGTCTGCACACCCCAATCCCTCAACAGACTTTTTCACATAGTTTGGGAAGCTGGAGAGATCTTGCCATCCTGCTCCACTCGCTGCTGTGCGGCGGCAACTTTAAAAATTAAAATTAAAAAAGTTTTTTAAAAGGATAAAAGAAGTAAAAAAGCGGGAGAAATTGAGTCTCTATCAGGACAAGCATTTCCCCGCAGGAAGTCGGGACATCCCGCTCAGGGCGGGACAGTTGGCAACCCTAATCCCTACCCTCTTGACTATATAATCCATGCACCAAGAATAAACAGACAATAGTACGCACAGCATATGTGCAAAATCGCTCCTTGTTTCCTGTATTAATTAACCTTGCGCAGTACCTTTCTCTCCCTTCCATTGGTTCCATAATCACACTCACTAACTTAGATTAGAATCTGTGCTTCACCTACATATGAGTATCCAAAAAGGCAGAGGAAAATCCATGTTTTTACCAAAGTGCGTCCCTGGAATGTTGTGTACACACAAGTTTAGCCTGACCAGATACACAGAACCTTGAGTAGTACACGGGAAACCACACCAATCTAACAAATGTATGAAGTGGCCTTAGGGTGACATGCCAAAAAGTCACATTTTGTACTTAGCCACCCCAGCCCAGAGAACTGCGGTGTAGCAGAAGGCTGTGCATGTTCTGCTGTGGATCAAGGGTGTCTAGTGCACAAGTTCGGGGTACAAGAGCATTGCTGTGGGGTAATCCATGGGGGTCACAGATGTGTTGCTGAGTTGCTAGATGAATGCTGCTGTTCCCCATCCATTTGACTTTTGCACACCTGGTACAACAGACCTGTGTGTGAGGCTTGTATTGGTTTTGTGATTTGCATGAGCAAGTCACTCCAGTAGTGACTATTAGGGACAACCTTTGGGGGCATGGATCTGCAAACCTCAGAATCACAAGCAAGACAGTTTGCTTTTTACACCGAATGGGACTTGCCAGATCTGTCCATCACAGAGACTGAAGCCACAGTTGCCCCATGCCCTGAAACTGGAGGTCTGATTAAAGCTGGACTCTTTGGAAACAATGTTTTCCTCTAATCTGCGTTCTTTAAAGCAACCTTGCTCATGCCAGCAGCTTGATGTCTTTATTAAATGTGTGTTCCCATTGCCTCTTTCCGAAGGGCATGAGTGAGAGTAATCCCTAGAAATTATTATTTAAATATATATTTTTAAAAATCCCAGGCAACTAATGCCCTGTTACCCCCCACTTCCCCCCTCCCGGAACATCCTCCCTCCCTCTCCAGTGCACTTTCGATGAACCTGTGAAATTGTAGCAATGGCCCTTGAAGTGCAGTGGGGGGAATGATTTAGGAGAATATTAAAGGCAGTGTGGAGATTCAAAGGCGCCTCTCTCGGGGAGATGTGGAGAAATACGCAGCACAGATGGGCTGCACAGATTAAACATTTCCGTCACATTGTTTCCAAATTGTGTTGCGGTGCCTGAGGGTTGGCACTGCGGTCAGAGCAGCGCAGCGGAGTGGTACGAAGCCGCCACGCTTTTATGGAATAAATATTAATACGGCAGCACCACGTGATTTTGCAATCTCATTGTCTTGGGGTGATTGGGGAGGGGGGAGCAAGAGAGTGAGAAATGCTTCCGCCATAGCTATTGTCTCTGAACTTGGAAGCTTTCCTTTGCTTGGTTGAGGAAGAACAGTATGAGCGGTCTGAAACACTTCACTAGCATAAAAAGAAAAAACCAGTCATAGGATCCTAACACTGAGATGAACCATGAGGTCATCAAGTCCATCCCCTTACCAAGGCAACAAAGCTGATCTTTGGGAGGGGGAGCAGCCCCCACCTCCCCCACTGTATGCCTCCTCCTGAGTCTTGACTGCCTTGATTGTAAGCAGGTTCTCACAATCCCCACAATGCCAGCTCAGCAGGACAGGGGAGTTTAACACAGTGTGTGTGCTCCCAATTTCCGGTTGTAAGAGCCCGGAAATTTCCATTGATGTTGGGTTGGCACCGCACCAGTCCAACATCTAAAGGAGATTGACAACCATAGATGAAATCCTAGATTAATGCTCCCTGTAAATGCCAGGTTGGCATTGTGCCAACCCAACATAGATGGAAATTTCTGGGTTCTTACAACCAGAAATCAGGTGCATACATGACTCATTAAAGTCCCCTTTCCAGTTGAGCCAACATCATGAGAATCATGAGAACTCACCCACTGAAGAACTGTTACCATTATTTGTTAAATCCCCAGGGTCAGTAAAATATCACCTTTCAATAAGACCAGACAGTGTTCTCAGTTCTGCTTGCAAACTTTTGAGTTGCACAGGATTCTTTCTTCAATTGAATATTTAAGGGAAAATAAGCGCTCCTGACTGAGGGTAAGTTGAGTAATTTTAAAGCAAAATTATGTCTGAAAGTAGCCAAAGCAAAACGTACTACAGTGGTAACAATATGTCAGGGAAGCGGCATTCTCAAGCAAATTCCCCTAGTTCCAGTTTGGTTATAAAAGTCATTTTATGAATACTGTTGAATTTAAGGGGGGGAAATACAAAGTGTAAAAATAATCAGTTTGGCAAATGATGCTTCACTTTCTTACCTTAAATCCATCAAAGCTAAGATTTTTTCCTTTTATTTTATTTTACGTATCCTTCCAAGTTATTGTTTAAAAACATTTTAAAATGCTCCAAAAGGAAGGGACCATTGGTTTATTACTGCTGTGTGATATTTCTTCATGCCTTCCTGTTTCAGTCATTAATAAGTGACTTCAGTATTTGAAAAGTTTACATCATAGTTATTCCTTCCTTCCTTATTTAACAGTATTGGGGGGGGGGCTCATTTTCTCTCACACATAGAAGCTCCCCAAAGTTAGAAGTCTCCCCCTGCAAGACACAGTTCTCTATGCATCAGTCGCCATCCTCCCAAACAAATGACTGACCTCCCAAACAAATGACTGACAATTTAGGCCATTATGCTCCACAAGCCAGAATCAAGTATCTTACGAGAGGAGAACTTCTTGCCACACTCAAGAAAAAAAGCCAAGCTACAACTTCAGTCCTTTCCACTCCCTCACAGCTCAGCCCACCCCATTTTAGTGCCTGAGGTGGGAAATCCAGATGCTGTGCCCTTGTACTAATTAATATGAGGCGGAACCCATGGGGAAGTTTTTCTGTACAAGTTTCACTAAAATGAACCGCAGTTGCCAACATCTAGCATTTGAGGACGTCTTGTCTCAGTAAGGCCATTTCTGGTCTCCATCCCTTCATTATCCTGCCACCTCCTAGAAATAAACGGCTCATTTTTTGTGTCTCTCCCATGAAGTTCCTTGCAGGACTGTTGCACCTTGTGTGGTCCTGATATTAATAGCAAAAAATGATGGTGGGTGGGATGTAGATTTAATAATGCATCCTAATTATGATGTATGGAAGAAAGTGTTTATGTAAAAAGATGTGGCAAAGTAGGAGGGGTGAGAGCAGACACTTGCTTAGAAAGAAAGGAAACAAAACTGCCCTGTGGATTAAAGACAATTAGAATGTGTTATCTCCACCATGAAGGAGACGGTTGTTCAGCTGAGCTTCCTTGTAGGGGTGTGCACGGACCATAGTTTGTGAACTGCTCCATGGTCCAGCGGACTGGTTGGGCTGAGCTGCTGCAGCGGTGCTCCCCTTGACAGCCTGTGCATGGCGCCAGTGCAGCTCCATCACTCACCTGGGCGCTTGTCAAATTAAACCCTACAACAGTGTCACTATGGATCGCCTCAGTGTGCTTCCGTACTTCCTGTGTTATGATGCTGCACTGACAGTAAGGTGCCGTTCACATTCCCAATGCCTTATTTCGGATCTTATATTTGCATTATAGTGCTACAATGTTGCAGAAAAATAGCTGTATATTCCCATTGTAGGAGTTTGAGATTCTGGGGATCGTTTTCAATACGATCCTGCCAAGCTGTAGCATTTTACCCTGTTGCAACATATAATCAGGAAAGCGCCCTGACCTCTTTCTGTACTGTAAAAGGTGCTGCTGTCCCCCCAGCCCTCAGCACCACCTCAAACCACCGGACCGGTTTGAGGTTCAGTTTCAGGTTCAGTCCAAATCTGGACTGGTGCATGAACTGTGGTCCATATACACCCCTACTTTCTTGTGCTAGCAAACTTAGAAGGAAGTCTGCTTTATAAAGGTCTTTCTCTGCTGCTACTCAGATACTGCAAATCCTTGAGATCTGTGCTTCATTAGAGGGTCATCATTATAGATTTCAGTAGTTGTGGTGGGGGGCAGAGAGTTTTTAGTGGTCGTGGGCAAGTCAATAGCCTTCTTTTGGGTGTGCTTGAGGTCAGAACAACATCACAGCGTAGTTGCAAGAGCCACTTGTGATTATTTTATTTTAGATCCATAAGCAATGTTCTCCACACAGGATAGTCACACCTTTTTTGGATGCAAAGGTATTTGTGCTTTTGGCATGCATACCTAGTTCATAAACCCATTAAATAGTCACTCAGGTCAACTAGATTATATTAATCATATGAATCCCTTTGGGTATCTGTATGTTGCAGAATTGTCCAACCCTTGTTTTTCTGTATGTAATATATGGGATGTTTCAATTACACTTAACATTTTTGTGTTCCCTGTTGACTGGCCAATCACAAACCTCATAAGTAAGTTATCCATCCCCAGATGCTGCCCCTTGTTATGTGATGGAACAGGTCTTTGTCCATTACTGTTTTATGTTTCTCTTAATTTTTTGGTGTGTAGAACTTTTGAGTTGTCTAAAAACATGGATACGCCTGAGAAATAATCCTATATAGTTTGGCACACAGGTCAGGCCTTTTTTGCCTCTTCTGCCCTCCATAAATGGTGGTCTTAGTTCATGATGGGAAAATAGTTGAAAAACTCTGCCACAATTTAGGGCCATTAGACCATCAACCCACATAACGTATTAAAGCAAAAACATAATATATCATGCATTGTAATGCTTGAACCAGAAGCTCTGAGGGTTACTCATTAATCCCCTACTCCCTGCATCACTCAGACTACTGGTCAGGGAAGGGAACTGCAGGCAGTTCAAGCCAGGATACCAACATCACAGACCAGTTTCCTCCTGGTCCTCAGAATCAGGTGATGCTGGAGAACCAGTTGCACAACATGGCCTGCTATAAAAGTCAAAGATCTGCTGCACACTCTCACTTGGGGCAACTGTGGACACTGGCCAGTTTGACCTGAAGGTAAAATTTCCCAACACCAGTCAGCCCCGAACATGAGCAAGACCCATTTACTGGATCATCTAAAATGGAAAATAATTGAATGTTACTTCCATATCACACAGCATTTTATCCCTAGTGATGGCAGTCCCTGATATCCCAAAATAAATAGGAGGACAAATCCAAAATCCTATGCAAAATGGGAGCCCCCTTCCTAAAAAGGATTAAGAGGACTAGACTTCTGTGACATGGACTGTGGCTTCCTAGTGCCAAAGGCGGCCGTATGATGAGGCAAAGAGAGGTTGCCATCTCAGGCAATAGACTTTGGGCAGCAGAGAGAACCACCCCCTGCACAAGCCCCACTGAAATGAGCAGGAGCTGTCCCGGAGTACAATAGAAATGAATGAGAGCTACAGCTGTGTCTTTCTGGAAGATGATCAAACTCTGGCACCTCTCTTTCTTTTAGAAATTAGACACCATGCTCAGGTTTCTTCCTTTTTGGTGAGAAGCTCTAAATTTTGTTTTGAGCTGGCTTTCAGCCCTGGGCCAGCTTTTGAGGTAAACAGATGTCTGGAGCGACCCAATATAAAACCCTCCCATGTCAAGTGACCTTCCAATAATGCGTGACACGGCTCACCTATGAATTAGAGGCCTCCATTTTACTAACAATAATGTACGACGCTCCGGTGCTAATAATGGGGCCAAGCAATCATATACCGATAAGCCTGTGATTGATTTTGGCTTTTCTCCTCGGGCATCCATCATCCCGCCATTGATCTTCTGTGAGCGGCCAGGGCTGATTAACTGCGTCGCCAAAGTAGGATCGGTTGTTTACGAGGCACTTGGACTGTAACTAGAGCTAAGGTAGGGTTGAGGAGTAAATATTGCTAGCTCAGCGTTGCCAAGATGGGGTATGGAGCCAGCCTTCCTCTCAGAACAGGTGAGATCTCAGTACAGAGAAAGAGGCCTGCCTCCAGAGGCTTCTTATTCTATGCAGGGCTTAATTTGAGTTAGAATGCATCAGCCCCAGAAACTGTTTTCAGTGCCAGGGCTTGACTCGGGAGCACAAGAAACACTCAGTGCCTCTGAGGATGTATAATGTTTTTTCTGCTTAATACTCTGGGCAGAACTACAGTTCAGCGGGGTAAGGGAGGCTATCACTTAATATAATAGCCTCCCCTGTCCGTAATGTGCGGTAAAACATGCCCTGTGTCTTGATGTCATCATCAGTGTTAACCAGTGTTCCCTCTAACAGGGATTCCCAGATGTTGTTGACCATAACTCCCAGAATCCCCAGCTGCAATGGCTTTTGCTTGGGGATTCTGGGAGTTGTATTAAATAACATCTGGGGATCCCTGTTATTGATTGATTTGATTTGATTTGTTAGAGGGAACACTGGCCATCATGTTACGTGTTTTATTGCTGTGTTTCACATAATTGGTTAGCTAAGAAAATAAGATTCCTGCTGGATCAGGCCAAGACCTTTATAGTCCAGCATTCTGTTTCCCCACCTTCTTGCTCCCCTGCAACTGGTATTCAGGGGCATCCCGCCTCTGAACCTGGACATAGTCTATAACCATCAAGTAGCCATAGATAGACCTACCTTTCATGAATTTGTCTAAGCCCCTTCTAAAGCCATCCAAACTGGGGGCCATCACCACATCCTGTGGTAGAGAATTCCAGGATGCCCCATGCAGGAGAGACCCCCGAGCCCGGGAGGCTGCTTGCAGGCTCCTGGTTGTGGGTCTACTCGTGTGTCGCCACGGCGACACACGAGCACAAAAACAAGGTTAATGGAGCAATTGCTCCGTTAACCTCGTTTAAGGGGAGGGGGGCTTATGGTGGCTAGCTGCCGGGAACCGTGCTAGCCACCATAACATAAAACACATAGCGCACAATCGCCCAAAAGCAGGCTGGGTTCACTTAGCCCATTTTTGGGCGATCGTGGGAATAGCCTCCGTGTCTATCATAATGTGCCATTCTCCCCAAACTAACTCCCAATCCCTATGCGTCTGGATTGGAAGAAAAAATTCCTTGGCTGAGGGTGGTATTCCAGGCAGCTGTTATTTCTAAAAATTCACCATTATCTCTGTTTCTTAGGTGTCTGACGGCCACTAGGAAGTTTGCTCAACTTTCCTATCCACTGTGGATCTTATCTTTGGTCGTATTAGAGTTTGCCATTGGTCTTATTCAAAGTTTTATAAATTGTTTTATTTCTTCATTGACAGCCTTGTTGGCAACTGGTACAAGTGGAATAAGTTCAGCAGGAGCTGAGCCACTTGATTAGATCAAAGCTCCTTGCAAAAGCTCATCTCCTCAGCAGGTTAGCAAGTCTATAGTAATTAATAAACAATTATGACTGCAATCCTAAAGACACTTACTCCTTGCAAATAAATCTCTATGATTTCAGTGGGAGTTACTTGAATTAAGCGTGATCCAAATAAATTTAGATGAACTTCGCAACTATACTAGAATTCTGAAACAAAGCAGAAGGGTGATATAAGCTTCAATCTGTTTTTAAACCCTGTCATTTGGCAATGTGAGGTGTCTTATTTATGTATTTAGTGTATATTTTAAAGTGATCTGAATGAATCTAAATATTAAAACAAATTTTATTTGATAAGTAAGACAAGCTTGGCAGAAGCTGAGGTGTCAGGTTAAAGTGAGACCTTTGCAAGAGCTCAGGTGCTCTACAAATTAGGTAGCATAACAAAATAGAGATGATTAAGATACTTTCTGCAAAGTTATTAAAACAAATAGGCAGGTTTAGAAGACTGGAGAGAAGACTGATATATTTTTCAGCCCCAAATTATTACCATATGAAATGTTTTGTAGTCAGCCCTCTTCCATCAGTTTCATTCAGAGTTCTGTGGAGTGTTTTGTTTCTACATTGCTGTTTCTTAAACATCAAAGTTGACTATTAGAATCAGTGAAAGAAGTTTTTCAGGTGGCTGGTGATGGAGTGTGGCTTTTGCTTTCTGATTTGAGACTCGGATCTCCTTCTGACTGCCAGTACTTGCCCTATCTGTCATACTGCAAAACAAAACAAAAAACTTTATATTGTTAACTGAGCCAAGAGCTAACTGATGAACAGTCAGACTTGTACTCCAGGTGTGCAATTGGCAGACCTGCATCTTTTTAACTTTGCACCTTTTACAGAGGCTGAAACAGGCTTTTGGCAGGAAAGCTTCTGAAAGATTTCCTAAACCGGTGTTTAGTAACCTGACTCTATACCTGAAGCAAAATTTCACATAGATTTGGCAATCATCAGAATTTTAAGTTTAGATCAAAGATTTTGAATTTCAGAATTATAAATTTTCATTTTAAGAGGCCTTTAAACAGAAAAAAAAGTTGTCCTTAATCTTGCTGATAAATGCTTAAGGTAAAGCATGCCAAATTCAGTGCTGAACACCCTGTTCCTTTTCCAAAACCGCTAAATCCCATTGCATCCATAAGCAGGAGAATATACATTTTTTGCATGCAAATTAGAGATTGGAGAATTGGCTTGAACGTGTTTTCCCCCTCCCCGATTCATTATTGCTCTTAATTATTTGCAAGTTAGAGACAGTTTCAACATTACTTACCGCAAGTGCAGCCTGCAGAAAAGTGCTTACTCATCGCAGTGCTGCACAAGTGAACAGTCACATTTAAAGATATAAGCTACATGTATACACTCCCTCAGTGTGTGCAGCAGCTGCATGCAGAGCTGTCCCCACCACCAGGGGCATGTACTGTAGCTGATAGGTGCAGTGGAGCCATGCATGTCATAAGAATTATTTAAATGCTCCTATTTGCTTATGAAGCATTGCCACACATAATGGCTTTTCTGCACTGTATGTGAGACCTAAACTGGCCCTTAACAAACACAAGGTCTTACCAGGGCTAAGCTCAATGGCAGAGCTCATGCTTTAGATGCAGAAGGTTCCAGGTTCAATCCATAGACCATAGCCAGCCCCAATCTCCTTTTGGAATTTAAATTCTGTGCATGTCACAGTCCAGAGGCGCTCTTACCCCTCGACTTTGGGGCCAAAGTCCAGGGCCTCCAAATCCTTCTTCGTCTGTCCTGGGTGGCACTGTGGGGGCGTGGGGAAAGAAATATGTGGGATGGGAATATTTTAAGTTGCCTGTTGAAATGTTTCTGCTAATTCACATTTGCATAAATATGCCAGTTTTTATATTCTTACATTCTTGTGAGTATACTTGCTGTTTGTGCCCTCCAGAACTCACATGTTAAAAATACTGTGTGTGTCATAGTGTGTGGGAAGGGGATGGTGCTCCAAAGGCCTTTAGGTCCAGGCTCCAAAATTACCTCTCTGATGCCACCACTCAACAACAATAATACAAATGAACTCAACCATTAAAAAGAGTCCTCCAGTTTTCCCTGGTCATGAAACCTCAAAGGCACCTCGGTGGTCATCTTGTGATGCTGAGCTGACATGCAGAACATTCCACAAATAGGGAAACAGTAGGGATGGGGGCATACGGAAATTAAAAGCGAGCAGCTCTGTCACAGGGGTCTTCATTCTCTTTTCCGGCTTACGAGAGCTGCCTGCTGTTTCCTCCCAGCCTTGCTCCCTCTGCCCCCTGCTGCTACCTGCTTGCTAAGGCATTTTCTCATGGCACGGTAGAGAGAGTCCAGACATTGAGACAGGAGGCATGTAAAGGACACCCGAGATGCTGTAGAAAAGCAGTAAAACAGCCACAGGGAAGCCCGTGAGGAGTCTGAGAGTAGCCAAGAAATCTCCCCCATGTTGCTTGTCAACAGCTTATTTTGGTGTATATGATGTGTCCTTTCTCATGAGTTTAGATGTTGTTTTTCCTTTTGCTGGTGGACACTAGAGACATAAATCCTTCTATATCTGTGTGTGCATAATCCCTCCATAGAAAGCCCCCCTCCCCACAGTGGACAGCTGTTCCCACTTTGCTGCTGACATAGAATTTGGGAGCTGGCAGGGGGTAAAGATATTTTACTTCCTTTGCATGTCTCTTTTTTAATTGGAAGGATGTTATCTCTGAGCTGAGCTTGAGGTCATTTAACACTTATTCGTCCACGCATGTGTGCGCACACAACTGTTTTCTCCTCATTTTTGCGGACAGTCATCCTGCATTGATTTCACCACCCCAGCCAAATTAAAGGACATAAGAAGAGCCCTGCTGGACCAGACCAAGAGTCCACCAAGGCTCCAACCAGATGCTATGGGAAGCCCGCAAGCAGGGCATGAAGATGATCCCCAAGTTTTTGTGAGCCTGAAGCAAGAGGTCCTGAGCTTCCAGTAGCTGCTGCTGCTTCTCTGCCCAAGGTGTTGCAGTACCCGAGGCAAGGTGCTAAATGTTTTGTTGCCCCGCACCCCTGGTGGGGCCAAACTGACCTTTGAAAACTGACCTTTGCAAGCTTTGAAGATGGAACAGGGACGGGGAGGCTGCTGGCAGCCTCCTCTTCACTCACGGGACATGTGAGTTTTGCAAGGAGTGTGTGGTGCTCCTTGGAGAGCTTATAAGGGACAGATCAGTCCCAAAGCGCTGCTCCAGTGATGGCAGTTGAGAGCCTCTTGATGCCCTGCTGTCACTCTGATAATCTGCCACGTAAAGCGGCCACCTCACCTCATGAAAGGGCCACCCCTGCTCTCTGCCTTTGTGATTCATGCGCACCTTCTTAGCAAGCTGCTCAAGGTACCATGTCTGGGCAGCTTCTGCATCAACAGGGCTGTAGCCCCAGGGCGGACAGTTCCCTGCAACAGTCAGAAAGGAAGGCCAGGTACCAGACTTCAGCCAAGTGCTGACTTTAGGCGTAACCAGGAGGAGTCAGTTATTTTGCAGTGTAAAAGCTTACTAATTCACATTGTCAAGCCTAGCATCAGTCAGTTAATTGTTGGGGCTTTGGATGTTGTTTTGGTCTATGCCTCCTGCTGTTGTGTAGACCTCAAAAGATACCCAGCAGTGTCACCTTCCGGCACTGGGCCCAATTCTCTTTTCTCTGGTGACTCAATGTCAGAGTCCTTATACTCAGATCTGAGAGTTAGGGGCACATAAATTACTTAATTATAGTTAAGTTATCCTTTGGTTAAAGCCTTCCTGAGAGTGAATTCACTGTCCATTTCCAAAGACAGAGTGCCTTGTGAAAATTAAAGTCTGTCCTTTACAAACATTAATGTCCTCAATGACATTAAAACCTGAGTGCAATGTAACAACACTCAAAAGAACCCTCCAGTCTTCTCGAGACGTGGCAGACTTGCCCAAGTGATTTAAGAAGGACAGACAGATTTACACCACTTCCAGAAGTTTCTCAAGCTCAGGCTTTGTTGAACCTCCCAAGACAGAGACTTCAAAGTGAGAGAGAGACTTCGCTAACGCTCTTTGTGCCCTTTGTCATTTGGAAATGAAGTACCACCTAATGGATGGTTTTAGGGATCATGCTAGGACAAAAGGTGAGAGACCAGCCTCTAAGTTCAAACCATCCTCCTAAACTGTGTCCAGCACACTCTAGAGAGCAGGCCTGCTCAACTTAGGCCCCCCAGCTGTTTCTGGGCTACAACTCCCATAAGCCCCAGCCACAGGGGCCAATAGCCAGAGATTATGGGAGTTGTAGGCCAACATCTGCAGGAGGGCCGAAGTTGAGCAGGCCTGCTAGAGAGCTTGGGGAAATCGCTGGATTGCTGCAAGCGAGGCTCAACATTTTTTCTGCTATAAATGAAATGTGGCAGGTGAATCCCTCTGTCAACTCTGAGAGCAATATTGCAGAGGATTCTGGGACATACTGTACTCTGTGTAGGAAGCCCGCCATGGCAAAATGAGTCCAAGAGCCTGGATTAGGAACATAGGAAGCTGCATCAGACCCTTGGTCTATCTAGCTCAGTATTGTCTTCACAGACTGGCAGCGACTTCTCCAAGGTTGCAGGCAGGAATCTCTCTCAGCCCTATCTTGAAGAAGCCAGAGAGGGAACCTCGAAGCTTCTGCTCTCCCAGAGTGGCTCCATCCCCTGAAGGGAATATCTTACAGTGCTCACACTTCTAGTCTCCCTTTCAAATGCAACCAGGGCAGACCCTGTTTAGCTAAGGGGACAAGTCAGGCTTGCTACTACAAGACCAGCTCTCCTCTAAAGGCATTAATTAAAGGCATTAATGTGCTTTTTTTGACCTGGTGAGTACCCCTTGAAAAGCACCACAGAGAGAGAGAGAGCGCTTGCCTTGTGGTCAAGTCATGCCTAGATGCACTTATATGGGTGCATATAGGTCCAGGGGATCCAGTGCTTGCTGGGAGTTTCTTCTGCATTTTCTGCTGAAGAAGTCATCCTCTCCTCACAAAAAATTCCCCCACACTAAGCAAAGCCCAAACCTCCAGCATCAGCAGCTTATCGAGGGAAGCTGGCAAATTAGCACCTCCAGACGCAAGACAGGGTTCACCTCGGGCCGGGGCTCTGCCAGTGCAACTTCCTCAGTTTTAATAGTTTAATAAAAATTAGCATAATTAACGAACATCTGTATGATCCAGAGCCGTGCAATTTGGCACTCAGAAATGAGAGCTTAAACATTATTGCTGGGAGTTTAATGTTGTTTTAATTCTTTTTGGCACAGCGCAGGGAAATAAAGCGCCCGGCGCCAATGGTTCTCGGCTTGCGCTCATTTGCATTCCGTTCTTCCTTTTTTTGATTATGAGCAATCGCTGGCTCCCCGGCAATCCATCAAAGCTGAAATTGTTTTAAAATACCTCACAGTGCTCAGGCCAAGGCAACGCACGGAAGGTGGGTCGAGTCTCAATCCTGGCCTGTTACATCTACCCATCTGGCACAGTTACCCCTTTCCTCCATCTCTTCAGAGCGCCTGGGGCTTGGTTCACACATGTATGTGCATTGCTTGGTTACTCTGTGCTTGGTGCCTGCAGCTGAATGTGTGCACGGATAGCTGAAAAGCATTGTGCTTGGACTGACACCAGGTGATGTGAAAGATGTCCATAGCAATTAGATCTTTACTACTCATTCACTATACAAGTCTCCATTCAAAACCATTATCAACTGGTGATGAGCATTTTTCTTTTTATTTATTTTGTTTGTTCAGTTTTTATGCCACCTTTCATAATTCACCTCAAGTTTGCAAAAGTTAAAATACAATAAAATTCCTTTAAAGTTACATTCAAAACCTTAAAATCAGTTAAACATTAAAAACCATACCCCCCCCCACACAAAAACACCAATAAAAAAAGAAAAACAGAAGTATACATATGTGAAGTGACCTGTAGTCTTTATAGTCAGTGTTCTGGGCCTCAAGCTTGCCAAGATATACACCAGGCTAATAGTGTTTTGTGCCTGATAGTTAAGGGTTGGTTTTAGAAAGGAAAACACTCTGACTATGGTCAGAATAACTCTTTCCTTCACAGGTTTCTGCAGCTAGACAATGAGAAAAGTGCAGAACAGTCTGGGCCCATCCACTACTAGGGGAACAGTAGGTACTTAGAGTTGGTGCTCCCACCCCCCAGCAAGAAAGCTGTTGGTGAGGGACAACAGAGGCAACATGGCCCCACACACTAGCAATGGTAGGACCTTCCACTCACCTTTCCCAGAGAGAGCTCCATAAGAATTTCTATGTTTTTCTCTGAGTTGCTGTTTAAAGTTCTGTGTATGGAGACGTTTAAGTGATAAAGCTTTACCTTGACACCACCACTTCAGGTTGCAGGTGGAAGAATGCATGTGTGAATATCCTCCCCCTCCAAAAGCCACCTTTCACACAGACAATTAGTGTGTTAGGGAGTCTGAATGCTGCTGCTTCTTGTCAAGCTATTTTCTATCTGCAGGGAGTTTATTGATGGAAGAGCAAGCCACCTGCAGCCTGAAGTGGAACAATTATAGGAGAAGCTTTGCCACTTGATTTGCTGATCATTTACATTGATTAGTTTGGGATTCTTTTGTGTATGTGTTTTAATTAATCGTGTAAATTACAGCCACAAGCCTCCCTAAGCCTTAAGATATGATAAAAATAAGTAAATATTCAGGAATGAATTGGGACTTTTGAACACAGGCCCTAGAGCTGGGCCCTGGTTCAGACTAAGTTCTGCCTCATCTTTCCTATTGCTGTCAGTTCTCACTTTTCTCAGAGCCTGCGTTTTTAAATGGTTTACTCCAGGTGTGGAGCACAAAGCAAGTACCCACACACACTGTTTTAAAGAGGTTTGCAACAGTTCACCTCCACACCAGCCTCAGGGCTGCCTTTTCTGTGTGCAGCAGCCCTCGCAGCTTCCTAATACTGAGGTCACAGTGCACAGAATGTTGGCCAATGAACATAATTTCCAAGTGATGCTAGGAAACTTGAGGATTTCACACATTGCCTGATATATCTGCAGAGCGTCCAAGAAGACTAAGAACATCCTTGTACACAGTCCACAGCGTCATTTAGAGGTGATGCACATTGACCAGGCAATAGACAAAACCTGTTTATACTGTTCACTTGACTTGTACACATTCTCCATAATGGCCAGTGCTTATACACATCCTCTATTCAACTCTCTTTCATATCTAAAACATCTTCATAGTTGTCCCACCTTTTCCTTTTTTTCAAGTTCCAAGGAGGGAGGTTCCATAAGCCTCCCCGAGTTAATTTACTCAATTCCTGAGCTGCTCTGATGGCTGGGGACATCTTCCTGATGTTTAACACTATGTGACTTTATTGCTTCCCTGTACTTTAAAACCATTGATTCCTAGTCTGTTAAAACCAACGGATAGCTAAAACTAACAAAATGTCAACCAGTGTGGCGGGATTGTGAGATGTTCTGACTGCTATCATTACAGGAGAAGCACCATACCCAGAGGCACCCACAAAGGTGCATTGCTTCTCTCCATGGGGCCCCCTTCATTGGGGGGCAGATGCATTGATAGAAAGAATATGGTATGAGGCCGGATTGTCTTAATGTTTGCCTTGTTGGTGAAGTTTTAATTGCTCTCTCTGTCATTAGCTTGATGATAATGTAGTGATTAGGAAAAGGATTTAAAAAAAATAAATCCTTCCAGTTGTTGCTGCTGTTGTTGTTCAGGTTACTAGCTTCATGGATTGTGGGAATACTGTGGACGTGATTTATCTTTATTTCAACAAAGCATTTGACAAGGTTCTCTATGATATTTGGCTAGATGATAATGCCATCAAGTGGATTCACAAGTGGTTGGAAAACCATACACAAAGAGTGCTCATCAAGGGCTCATCAAATTGGAGAGAGGTTTCAAGTGGGGTGCCACAGGGCTCTGTCATGGGCCCAGTATTAGTCAACATTTTTATCAGTTACAGATGAAATGGTGGAGGAAATCTTTATCAGGTTTGCAGATAGCACAAAACCAGAAGGATTAGTTAACTCTTCAAAAGTCAAGAATACAATTCAAACTGGCCTTGATAGAATGGGAATCTGAATGCAATTCAGAATGCAATTCAATAGAGATAAATGCAAAGTTCTGCACTTAAGCAAAAAGAATTGATGCACACAGGTATAGAGGGCACGGGTGAACAGAGGGCACCAGCTGTGTCTACTGCCCCCCCTCCACTGGGCTTCAGTTTGTGCCAGCCACTGTGCCAGTGCCCCGATGCCAGTGAGGACAGCTGGCCCTTTTAAAGCAAGCCTTTTTTGCAAACAGCCTTGCCTCACTGAGCTGGCATGGTGACGTCATCAGGCCACACTGGTTCGTCTGCTCTCTGACTTCAGGGCGGCGGGAGCAGTAGCCACAAAGGCAAGTGGCTGCTGTGAAGGCAGGCAGCAGTGGTGGCAGGGGCACATGAAGGTGGGCAGCAGTGGGCAGGGGGGCCCATTCTGAAATCTTGCCCCTGCCTCCAACCTTGCTACACTCCTGCTCAGGTATAGAGTAGGGACAACTTGGCTTGGTGATAAGGTAAAGTAAATTCTGCCGTCAAGTCGATTTTGACTCTTAGCGCCCACAGAGCCCTGTGGTTTTCTTTTGGTAGAATACAGGAGGGGTTTACCATTGCCTCCTCCCATGCAGTCTGAGATGATGCCTTTCAGCATCTTCCTTCCTATATCACTGCTGCCCGATATAGTACCAGCAGGGATTCGAACCGGCAACCTTCTGCTTGTTAGTCAAGCATTTTCCCCGCTGTACCACTTAAGGCTTGGTGGTAGTATATGTGAAAAAGATCTCTGGATTGTAGTTGATCACAAGCTGAACATGAGTCAGCAGCGTGATGCACCTGCCAGAAAGGCTAGTGCAATTTTAAGCTCCATTAATGGAATCAGCATTTCCAAGTCACAAGAATTAATAGAACCAGCGTTTCTAAATCACAAGAAGTAATAGTATGTATGTATGTATTTTTTTATTTAACATATTTTTATACCGCCCGTCTTTGGGCAGTTTACAACAAGATAAAAACAACATTAAAACATTAGTTAAAAACAAAAAACAAGAAATTTAAAACACAACCATTTAAAATTTTTAAAACAATATTCTAAAACAACATTAAAAACAATCAAAACAGTATCAGTTAAAAGCCTGAGTGAACAGATGCATCTTTAAAGACTTTTTAAAAATTGTCAGAGATGGGGAGGCTCTTATTTCACTAGGAAACACATTCCAAAGCCTCAGGGCAGCAACGGAGAAGGCCTGTCCCTGAGTAGCCACCAGATGAGCCGGTGGCAAATGCAGACAGACCTCTCCTGATGATCTCAATGGGTGGTGGGGTTCATAACCAAGACAACGTTCTCTTAAATACCCAGGGCCCAAGCTAGTTCCACTTTATTCCATGCTAGTCAGAGCTCATTTGGAGTACTGTGTCCTGTCCTGTCACTGCACTTTAAGATGGTTGTAGACAAACTGGAACAAGTTCCAATACGGGCAACTGGGTATGTTTAGCCTGGAGAAGAGAAGAACTGAGGGGGGACATGATATGTTAGCACTCAGTAACTGAAGCGTTGTTATGGGAAAGGGCAAAGACTTGTCCTCTACTGCCTCAGAGAGCAGGAGTAAATTTGATGGGCTTAAGTTAGGAGAGCAGGTTTCAGTGGAACATTAGGAGAAACTTCTTAATGGTGAGAGCGGTTCGACCATGAAACCAATCACCTGGTGGAGTGGGCTTTCCCTCACTGGAGGTCTTCAAGCAGAGGCTGGGCAGTCATCTGTTGGGAAACTCTACCTCTGGATTTCCTGCACCGAGGAGGAGTTCTGATTAGAATCCCTACAGGGTTCCCTCCAACTCTGTCGCCTAATTCAGATGTAACAGGAAATACAGAGGTCCCTTCATCTCCGGTTTCCTTGGACACATATCCAGATTCGGGAAACCAGAGTTGAAGGTGAGAAGGGACTTGCAGTTTCCCTCCCCAAACTCCACTCTGAACCTTCAGTGTAGAGTTTGGGTGCCTCCAACTCTGGTTCTGCAGCACCAGCATTACATCCAAATGCTGGCACTACAGTTTCAGCCCCACGAAGCTCCTCCCTCACTCCGGCCCAATTGGCTGTGCAGGCTGTCCTTCTGTCAAGAAGGAAGCCCACCTAGCCAGCTCCCCTGCCTCTCTGCAGTCTTGCTGATGGCAGAGAGGTAGATCTCCTGCACGTCCAAAAGCGGGGGTGGGGGGTGCAGAACTGTGTGTCTGTTGGACCCACAGTTCCACAATACATCTGAAGGGGGCCTATGATTTTATTACTTTGCCAAACATTTCGGGAGGAAAGAGTAAACATTATTTCAGGTTACTGCTCTACTGCTGCTTTGTTCTAACAGTTTTATTTGATATTTTAGTTCTTTCATTACTGTATTTTTATTCTTTCAAATTATTTTTGTTAGTTGCCTTAGGTACTGCTAGTTTACATGTTTTAAATAAATAAAAATAATAATCTGCATAGCACTTTAAGTAGATGTGCTTTACAAAACATATTTGGACACGATGCATGAAGTTCTTTAACTCGCCCTCCCACACTGGGTGCGTGGAATGCCAAACACACTGCAACACATCCAGACATTGCCCAGAATGAGGGCATGTCCAGTCCCACAGTGGCATCTCTGAGCCTTGATCTATGCTTGTGCTCAATGTACAAGTAGCCTGTGCATGGGATCAGTATGAGAATACGTGCCTCTCTGTAGCTCCCTGAGAAGGGAAGGAGACTTACAGGTCTTCATTGAGCCATGTGATCATCCCCTTCTGTATACCCAGCTCAGCACAGAGAATGGAAAGTGCCTCACATTTTACTTTGACCCATTCACATGGAGAAAATATGAAGGGCTTACTGGGTAAAAGAGCCATTATTAATTATTATTATTATTATTAATTCATAGTAAATAATGGAATTTATATAACATTTGACCTACATTATTACAGCAATTACAACCTTGCCAGGTTGATCAGTATTATTCTTATGCTGCAAATTGGGGGGCTACGGCTGAGTATTTTGGGTGTGTTAACAAATGAATACAAATATTAATTTTTTCTTGAGGCTGGGTGAGAAAACGATGCTAAGGGAAAGTACTGTGCCCAGGATCGTGTAGGAAGGTTGGTGGCAGAGGCAGAACTCAGCCTGTTGTCTTCTTTTCATACCAAAGACTTTATAGGTTTCTCCATAACCCCCTCCCTTCCATTTCCCTCCTCCATTCTGTCCAGACATTTCATTTAATGTTGTTCTTGCATTATTTTCAGGAATACAATATGTATGGCTGGTGGGTCGGAGAGCTGGACAGCGTGGTGGGCATTGTCCCTAAGGAATATCTTATGCCTGCCTATGAAGTGGAAGAAAGATGAACAACAGGTAAAAAAAGAAGGCTCAACTGGCACTGTTCTCTAGGAGGGAAGAAAGCAGGTGCCTCTCCTTTGGATGCCCTCCCATGAAGAAGTTGTGCTCAGCAAGCCTCGGCTGACCCCTGCTGTTGCACAGCTGTTCATTTGGGGCCTCAAGGGTTGACAACCTCCAGGACTGGCCTGCCGTCAGGTCTCAGTTGAAAGCACTGCTGGAGATCTGAAGGGCTTGAAACTGAAAAAAAGAAAGGAACAGATCCTGGAGGAAACAAATCTCCAGGCATAGATTCCGTCAGAGGTGGCAAGCCTGTTTGGTGCCTGTGCAGCAGTATTTCCTAGTGGACTTCTTTGCCCTATGGCTCAGATCTCTCTTGTCTCTCACTCTGCTGCCTTTAATGGCGTCCAAAATCCATGCTGAGGCCATATAGAGAGGCCGAGCAGACCTTTCAGTCCTTAAAGCAGGGCTGCCCAACTTCTGCCCTCCAGCTGCTGTTGGTCTGTGACTCCCATCATCCGCAGTCACAGTGGCCAATAGGCAGGGATGGTGGGCGTTGTCGTTCAGCAACGCTAGAGGGCTGAGGTTGTGCAGCCCTGCATTGAAGGAACCTTGCTCCAGCTCCTTCTGCTTCCTATCTGCATTCTGATGCCTGTGCTGCAGACATCATGCCTCCTTCCTCAGCTGCTCACTAGCCATCAACTTCCAAGCCTTGTGTGGTTCACTAGTAGATCAGCTGGCAGCCTTACTTCAGGTGTGCTTTGGAGCTAACTGAGCAGCACTTAAGAGCATTGAAGTGCAGCCTGGGTGTGTGTTGGACACCAAGGCGCTTTCCAGATTACACGCTGCCGTTCAGCAGTAAAATGCTTCGGTTTGGCAGGATCATTTTGAAAACGTCAATAGCTTGCGCAATCCTCCTATGGCAGGAAAATACGGCTGTTCTTTTGCAACACACATGCAACGTTGTAGGAGGGAGGATAAACTCGCAAGGATAAAATCCGAAAGAAGCCATCGGAAATGTGAACGGCACCTTGCTGAGAGCGCAAGAACTGCGATGCTGAAACACAGGCAGTACGGAAGCACACTTAACGGACACGCCGTGACACTGTTGTAGCGTGTGATCTGGAAAGCGCCCAGGGGGTGCTTCACCTTGTGGTAAGGAATGCTGTAATTCATGCGCTTCACTATTTTTTAAATGGGGAGGCGCAGCGTCCCTTTTGGGGATGAACACACTCATGGCGTTGTGCAATCCAGGATGGCACTACTAGCCCCTCAGAGCCAGCCCTGGCCCCTGACTTGCCTCTCTTGGACTCTCCACCTGTGGTGGTGGTGGTGGTGGAGGAGGAGGAGGAGAAAGAGAGGGAGGACGCACACGTGTAGGGTCCATGGCAGGAGATAAAGGAGGGGTGGGAGGGAGGGAGGGAGAAAAAGCCACAGCAGCAGGAGGAGGAGGGGAGAGAGAGTGTGCTGCTGTGGCAGCAGAAGCGGCAGGAGGGGGAGGCTGTGCATGCTTGCGGTGGCTGTGAGGAGGAGGAGCAGGAGGAGGAGGAGCAGAGGGAGCAGTAAGCCAGGGGGTGCCACTGGGGGGGGCTCTGTGCAGGAGCCACACAAGGAAGAACAGCACTCTAGTTCAACCGAAGGCAACCCAGAGAAGAAAGAGATGGCCCAGAATCGTGGGAATGTGGCAGTCTGGGAGGGTGTGGAGGCTTGACATCTGCTCAGCTGTATTCTGTGATTCACATGGTCTGAAGATTCCTGAATATCTAGATACTGATGTGATACAAGGATACTCTGTGGCTTATCTTTAACCAGAGAGAGAGAGATTGAGAGAGTAGCTTTTCTGTACTTCCTGGTGCAGGGTACTACTGTGCAACACCAAAGTCTATGGAAACTGGCACAGCAGATGTAGATCACTGTACCTGTGTCTCGAAAGTTGTTAAGAATCCAGACTCAGCTGCTGTTAGCTAAGGAGAGAAGGGAACATATGACTCACCAGTTTGTCTTGGTGCAGCTGCCCTTATGATGTGACAGCAAGGATGATCATGTATGGAGCAGGTACTGAGGACACATGTACCTGCAGCTCTGCTCTCTGACTTGGAAACTCAGCCCCTTCTCCCAGACATGTCAGAATTACTTATAGGCACAATGGGGAAAGGAAAGTACTTTATGCATGCTCAGAGGAAACACTGAAAACAAGGAGCTAAGTCCCAGGGAGCTGTGGTCAGAGTTAACACTGAGTGGAGATTCTCATGCCTTTGCATTATTGTGACTGATGTTCTGCAGTCTGGAGTAGGCCAGGTGTGTGAAATACATACAAGGGGTTTGTTGGAAGGTCACGGTGCTGTTTCTTGCTGCTTTTTCACCATTAGCCTGTATTAAACTTGGAGGAATATTGTCTCTGGCTCCATCTTCTGGCCTCTCCTTTCTGCTGGAGCCAGCCACCCACATTCAGAGGAAAACTTGAGATCCAAAAAGGGAAATTCTGAAATAGCAGTAGAATGGAACTGAAGAAGGTCGAATCATATCAGATGGCAAGGGGGCACATTTATACAGTAGGGGTGGGGGTGAGTGGATGGGCTGGGTAAGAAATAACTAGTTAGGCAGTGAAGGGAACTGATATATTTAATTACTAGGAGGAGAAGCCCATCACATTGACCAGGCAAAGTCATTTTGTGTTGATTAGACTTACAAGAAAGTTCATGAAATTCAATATATATCATAGAATTTTTTGTTAATTTACTTGCAAAAGGAGAGTTGCAAAAGGGAACTAAAAGAACAATTTGAAATCTGTAAGGTTTCAACTTCAAATATCATCAAACATTATTCACAGCTGAAGTTTGTGGCACTCCTAGACTGTGGAACATAGAAACATAAGAAACAGCCTTATACTGAGTTGGACTATTGATCTGTCTAGCTCAGCATTGTCTACACTGACTGGCAGCAGCTCTCAAAGGGTTTCAGGCAGAAGTCTCTCCCTACCCTACCTGGGATGCCAAGGATTGAACCTGTGATTCAAGATGCTCTACCACTGAGCTACGGCCCCATCCCCAGGCTATAGCATGGAGTTTGCTCTTCTGCTTTTCTCCACCACCACCACCACCCCTAATTGCACTTCTGCCTGCTCCCTGCCTCATTAGACTAGTAAGCAAATTTGATTTACGATCATTGACCAGCAATAGAACCAAAAATTGCAATAAGAGAAAAACAGATATCATACAATATCAGTTGGAACAATGACAAATAGCATCATCACAACAGTCTCAAACAGTCCAAGCTCCCCTTTGAATCAATCAAGGAACTACACACCCTGATGGCTACAGCCTCATTAGACTAGAAGCAAGACCATCTGAAGGTGTGGAAATGGGATAGGTGTGGATACCGTGTGCACTAGAGTGATGGTATGAAATGTTTGTCAGGGGATGGCCAAGGGCCCCTGCCCATTAGATCTTTGCACTGAGGCAGAGTCTCCCTTGTTCACAAGGAGAACACACCACTCACAGATCACTTTTGCAATCCCTAATCCAGCCTCCCTGCTGGTTTCCAAAGAGCCAAGGAAGGTGGATTAAAGATCATTTCAGGTCTGGGGTTTGGCTAGGTGAGCTCTTCAAAAAATCTCCATGGGCTCCAAGTAGCTCAGTATTGCTGTGTGCTGATTGCTCTATGAAGTCGCATGCCTCACTGTGCTAAGTTGCCTCTTGGGTAAAGGACTTCTGTACTGACCGAGGGTTTTGCTTTTCAAAAGTGCCACTGCATTTTTCCTTTGCAGCTTTATCCCCTCCGGACTTTCTTTGTGTAACTTGAACTCTTTTGCAAATCTGTCTTGTGATCCAAGACAGAGTGAAAGATACCCACAGCATTGTAAGGGCAGTTACAGTGGACTTTTCATCTGTAGTGCAAACCCTGCTGTGCAGCTTGTACTACAGACAAACCAGCAAACCCTCAGGTGAAGACCAAGGTAACATTTTTGGAGCAGTGGATCCACCCAGGAAGTGCCCTCACTGCATTCGGTCCAAAGGTACCTTTCCTCTCCAGCACTGAACTCTGAGGGGAAAACAGGTCCAGCATTTTGCAGCAGAAGTCAAGTATGGCGAATGCTGATTGGCTGATGGCAGTGTGGTCACCGACACCAAGAAACCAAACACCCCTCAAATCCCCAGAACACTTCTCCACTAAATAAAAGTTTCATTTTTTAAATAGATAAGGCAGTGAATGAAGAGATAAACATACATAATCACAAGGGCAGGTACAAGACTGATTGCTGAACTAGCATCAGTTTGCTGGTATAGAAGTCTATCATTTAGATTGCAAAACTGGGAGGAATCCAGGTTCACATTGCAGCTGAGGGACCTGCTGTGATTTCTCTTTTTGTATTGCATTAGTCTTCACTCTAGTTGTTGAGCTGTCTGCATGTCTGGCATATTTAGGTCACACAGATTTTTCTTGTGACTGATCTTCACACTCTATGAGTTCTAATTTAATGACGGTTATGTTTTCATTTTCTCCCCTCCCAAACAGATAGAATTCAAATTTATTTTGTGTTCACTCCTAGATATCCTGGGTCTCATCTCTTTCCAGCCTTGCTTTGCTGACACAACAGAAACGCTTCCCAGAACCCTCTTTGCCATCCCTGAGAAACATACGAGCACCAGGAGGCTTATGTATGTCTTCAACCACATCGGGTCTATAAGTGAGGCACAGCCTTCTCTGCCATTCTTTCAACCTTGTTTACACTGAGTTAGGGTACTTTATACCCTAGACTTTACCATGACACCTCTTCCATTTGGCTCCATCTGGCACATGCCGTCATTCCAAAGTGTTGCTCCAGCTTAAGATGGCCAGACATCAGAAGACTTGCCAGAGTGATCGGGGGGATGCGGTACTTGTTGTTTTTGCAGAACACTCAAGAAAGTGGCTGTTTTGATGCTCATCCAGAATAAATACATTTTGTCTCATCTGGTTGGAAAGTGCATATTGGGACGAAGTGGCTGTGTTTTTGTTTTTTGTGCTTTATTTTATCAGCTGGTCAAGTGTTATTGTTTTAGCCAAAGGATGTAACATCCAATACCAATTACAATGAGGAAAACAATTACACAAATAAAAGTAAAGATTCAAACTAAACAAAAAAAAATCCATTTGAATCAGAGAAAGGTGGCATGATATTCAGAGCCATTAAGAGAAACTTAAATATTAACATTAAAAGAGAGCACGGTGACCCAAAAAAAAAAAAAGGCCTTTAGGCTTGTTCTGTTTGTTGTTACTCATGAGCAGCCCAGCCTGGGTTAGGCTGCTCATGTGCAGTGCCAAGATCGAGGCCGATCCTGCCACTACCACCTTGCCTAATCCTACATTACCCCCTGCCTGTAGCCAAAGATAAGGGTGCAAGAGTGCCCTATAGCACCCAACTCCCAGGAGAATGCCCCAATGGACCACACTCGTTGCACGGTGCATTGAGGGATTCCTGGAGACCAGGGAAATGAGCCCCGACCTCTAGCGAGCCGTGCTGCAGCACAGATCGTGTGAGCACATGGAGGCACGCCCAAGATTTGCCAGCAGATCTTCTTGGGGGAAGATAGGTGAAACCTTGCCTTCCCCCACTGCCCTCCTTGCTCATGATCATGAGTATAGCCTTTATGTGCGCCAAGACTGAACAGGGACAGTGCCTTAAATGCAGACTCTGGTGAATCCTGACTTAAAACTCTTTCCCTAAAACCACATCTTGTCACACATGTAAATGGGTGGAAAGTTGCCCTACCAGCACCTGAATCTCTGGGATTATAAAACTGGCAAATCCCTTGCCCTCTAAGACGATGGATATAGCTGTGTTAGTTTTATTAAATTGTACCTCCAGGGTGTGAAAGAGCAGAGCTATGGACTGCAGGCCATCTGCTGCATAGTGATGCCAGCTAGAGGGGAACTAGTTTCTCATTTTCAAATTTCAGGTGTAGAGGTCAAGAGAGCCACAAGATGGCAGTAGCCAACTGCTCACCTGGAGCATCAAAAATCCCATTGGGAAGAAACCTGGAGTTTTCCCTTTACTCCCCAGAGATATGGACAAATGAAAGGTATTTTTACAAGCAATGCAAAGGACATTCTTTCAAGTTTTCATGTTGACACATCCAGTGGATGAGCCAGATTGATCAGAACTTAAGCTGCAATCCTGCACACAGTTAGCCTGCTTGGTCCACTGAAATACATGGGCTCTGATTGATTATTGACTTATCATTTCCATCCTGCCTTCCCTCTATGGAGCTCAGAATGGTATACCTTTTTTATCCTCACAACAACCTTGTGTGTTAGGTTAGACTGAGAGATGGTAACTAGTTGGTAAGCTTCATGGCGGAGAGAAATCACGATGGCCAGCTTAAATTGGTTTTTAAAATGGTTTGCCTTAAAAAAGAAACTCATTATCAAGCAAACTCTTCCAACTCACATTTGTGTGCAAAAATTTAGATTGCTATTCTAAATCTGTTTTTCCAGCTTGTGGCTGCTGTTGGATTTAGAAGGTTTTAGGCCAAAAGCAGTGGGGGCTGAGGGCATGGCTCTTCCTATTCAGGTGCTGCAGCCACACATGAAAGGATCCCCATAAGGCTTAATCTAACCTTGTTTTGCCTCTCCTTCCCTTGGGGCATGCCTATGGACAAATGTGCAAGCAGCATAACAGGCCAGTCCAGAGACTGGGAAAGAAGTGTGCATCTGCACATCCCTATCCAGCCTCCCTACTGTGCTTGGCTCTTAAGAGTAGAAGGAAAGATCTGGATGGGAAGCGGAAGCTGCACAGGCCTACCATTCCATGGATTGTCCTGTGCACCTATGGAGTGGGGAAATGGAGCTCCCACAGTAAAAGTGCAATGCGCAAAAGCAGCACCTATAACAAAGAAGGAAAACAGCACCCCTTAACATAACATCTGAGTAAAAAGGCAGATTTTCTATGGACCCCTGACTTGCCACTGATAGAAACAGAATGCTGGGCAAGATGGATTTTGAGCCTCATCTAGCAGGCTAGACCTGAAAGATACTTGGTGTGGAGCTGTGAAAGGGGCTTAGAACTTTTTTAAAAGGAAAGGGGAACTATCCAGGGTGCTGAAGCAGATACTTGGAATAACCCTATGCTTTGCCCATGAAAGTACATCCGTTCAACCTCCAGACTCTTAGGTCAAGGTCATACAATGTAATTTCCTCCATGGAAATAACATCCACATCAAATAATTGTTTAATTAATTTGATTTTTAAATGATTTTAATCATATATGTGAGCATGGTAGGGGACAGCAACATTTCAACCTAGCTGAACATTGCATCCTGTGAACTTAGGGATGGTTCAGGTGGCAGTTGAAGGGAGAGGCTAGCAGTGAACTGGGGTTCATTAACAAATCTTCCCAGCATGAGGGTCTGTATGACTTTTCCCTGGGGAGGGGCAAAGCCTGCAATAATAGTCTATCCAATTACTGGGAACTGAATTACATTGAATTCAATGGGACTGGCTGAACCCGGCCAATGGACTTTCCTATGCTTCCTGCATTTTCAGCATTTCGGCAACAGGTTATTGATGTTGCAGGACAAAATGTTGATTGTTTCATATTTCATTGTGCACTGAAATCACATTTAGAGTTCTAGCAGAAGTGTAGTGTTTGGGTTTAACGCGGTAGCAGATGTTCAGGTTATATATTGTTAACAGGATGTGTCTTCCATTGCTGTTGTCCTCTCTTCTCACCTTTTCAAAGCTGTGTCTGTGTCTATGAAATTGTAGCATCAAAAGAAAAGAAAAAATCAAGCATTTCTAAAAAGCATATCCACATTACAATCAAAGTGATTTCAGAATGGTTTAGTTGTAGCTTCCCTAAAGGAACTATAGAAGCTGTCGTCTGAGAGACAGCTGTGAGTTCCCTGTTGGAGATTTCTAGTTGCCTCACAGAACAGCAGCACTCAAGATCAGATTCCTTGAGGGTGGAAAAGGAAGTTGTGACAGTTATACCAACTTCAGCATATAGTGTAAAAATGTCCGAACAGTGTAGCCCAGCTCATGTGAATTTGTCTACCATTTTCTTAAATTTATTGAGTCCTCTTATGTAAATACAAGTGTAAGCTTTTTTTTTCTTTTTTAAAAAGGGTCATTTTAAATTCAGTCATCTCTGTTCAGGTGAATAAGGTATTTGGCTACCAGATGCTGCAGCCAAGAACTGGGAAGTTGTGTTTCCATCAAACCAGGCTTGTAAACTTCCCTGGGACATGTGGCTGATCGAGTGGTGGACTAGATGCTCCTACAGTCTGACCGGTCACAGCAACTCTTAAGCTCCCTCCCCCCCACCAGGTGTAAGCAGACATGACACCATAGGCAAGGAGGCTCCAACTGCAGGAGGCATGGGTGGGATGAATTTATCCTACCTAGAAAAAGATTTGCCTGCAGTTTCTGAAAGCCAAACTTTGCTACCACAGAGACCACTTGGGCATAGCGAGAGAGGCACCTGGCGGGGTTATTAGCAAACTTGGAGTTCATCCTTCTGCAGGGACCAGCTCATAATTACAGTCATTTTCTAGCTGTTCAATGAGTGTTTCATCAGGGCCTGCCTAGCTCTATCTCTCCAGCCCTCATCAGTCACTAGAAGGGCTCTTTAAAGAGACAGCAGCTCCACCACCAGCAGCCTTCTCCCTCTCCATTTCTTTTTGAACAGCTGTGCTTTAATTGGGAAGACATATTTGAACCTCTCCGCTCACAGGAGGCAGGGACTGCTGCTCGCCACAAATTGTTTGCTCTCTTCCGCGTGTTGCCTCACAGAGGAAAAATAAAGGGCACAATTCAATAGGAAGTTCTCCTGTGCAACCACCTTTGAAATGAATGGGAGCAGTTCCAGTTTGTTTCAATATGCAGGAGAACATCCCGGTAGACGTGCCTGAAGTGGGTGACACAACAGAGACTATCTTTATACATTCAGAAGTCAGTTCCCAATATTGCATCACCACTCTGAACATTCTGTTCAACACTCAAACCAAAAGTGACCCAGAAACCCAAGCCAAGGCTGGTTTGGTTCTCAGTGGCTCCCATTATGTTCTGTCTACAGCCTCATCGATGAGTGGGGATTAGGAAGCCACCATCTCTCAGTCTCTGCTGCCCCTGCCAGCTCTGCAATAGAATACTGACTGTTGCAACAGTTATGGAGGCATGTATAAGATGCACTTTGAACAGTCTGAAGCACTACACAAATGCAAAGTAGGATGAAGTGCTCAGAGGCTTCGATAGGTGGCAGAGGGAAAGGAAAGCGGAGAGTTCGAGCTCCTTGTTTAAGGCCACCGAGTGCAGTGATCTTCACTGTTTTTCAAGCAGAGCCTTTTCAGCAAAAAAATCCTTCCATGTGGGAGCCATTTCCCACTGTGCCAACCTCTGTACACTGCTGCACTTCTCAGTACTGGGAGGTCCCTTTAAGGTGAGACAAGCCCTCTTTTAGGAGCTCTGTGGGGAAAACACTGAGTAGGGTTACACTTCCTAGCACTTCATGTGTGCCTTCCAAGATGGTGCAGGGGCTCTAGAGGGCTCCATTTCCCTTCAAGGCGCCCTCCAGCCTGGGCAAAGTGCAGCCCTGCACAATGAGAAAGGCCACCTCTGTACAGTGCCAGGGGGACTGTGCAGAGTACTCACCTTTGGCCAAAGTTTCACACAGATCCAACTATTAGTCAGGGAACCACACGTAGGGTTGATGAAGGCTGCCACTGGCCCCCCAGGCCTTACAATGAAGGACACTGACCTAGTGAGTAGATGGTTGGTGTGAGACTTGAAGCAGGAATGTCCTACTCCATTGTCTCCAATGGGAGCCTTTCCCCCCAGGGCAAATAGCATGCACAGAGAGGCCCAATCTGGCCTCTCAATATACCACATCAAGCTCCACTACCCCCATCTGGATCTCTCTCGCATGCATGCACACACACCCACACCCCACTATTTACATAAGTAAAAGCAAACACACCAGGGCCAATAATGTGATTAAAATTACATTTATTCTGGCCCTTTGCCACTACTTGGGAGTAACTCTTGGTAAGAAAGTGAGGGGGAAGAGAAGCCAAGTGTTTTCTCCATGGAAGACACCGATCTTTCTCTCCAGTCACAAACAACAAAAGTACAATCAAACATGTTAGTTCCTCCATTGGTAGCTCCATTGACTGCAGCAATGCTTATGCCAGAGGTCTAAAGCATTGCAAGAGTCTTACCTTGTTCCTGGTCTCTCGTGGGAACAGGTTCATGTTCCACTTCTAGCCTGGACTTGGCCAACCCAAGCTAGAGAAGGCTGTGTACCTGCCCATAAACCCTGTGTAGTAGACAAGCTTGGAGTACATGGGGATCCTAAGGGGTAAGGTGGGTTCTGCAGGTCTTGCTCTTCATGCAACTGACACATCAGATCTACCCGAGGCCAACAAACCAATTGCCCGGACCTTCTCTTTTCAGGATCAAGGTGTGGAATTTGACACAGCCATTCCCTCAGTTCCTTCATTTATAAAATAGGAATATTTCAGGCCTAGTATGCAAGGTTTCTAAAACAGCTGCAACACAATTTGTAAAGTCTGCTGTAACTTACGGGTGTCATAGACATAATTAGCTGCAGTAAACTGGCAGCCTGATCCCAGCCAAAATGGCAGCTCAGGTGACCTCAGTGCAGTTCTGTTTGTCTCCCCTAGACAGCCAAAAATGTTGCTTCATGTTTAAAGTGCTACATAAGTGCAGTGATCTTTTCAGTAACCTGATGAGGTGGGGCTTTGGCCGACATCCAGAGCAACAAGCGGCATGTGGAAGGACACTGCGCTAGCGCACTCGCTGGTTATGCTAAGGCGGGAGCTTGTGTCCAGACCAGTCTTGTGCAACCATGGCACGCCTCATTTGTTTTAATGGAGACGTTTGCGCAGGAGTGCTATAGTGCAGTTCTGCAAATCCCCCGATTTTAGCACAAGCGAGCCATCGTCTTGTGCTAACGCAACTTTACTGGTTTCGCATGTGGTTCATGGCTTTGGACATCAGCCAGTATTTTTAGCCCCATATTGCTGAGAGAGAGAGAGAGACAGACAGACAGACAGACAGATACCCACAAGTTAATTAGCTTTGAAATCCTGGATGGGGATTACTCATTTGTAACTAGCACCAAGTCTTTTGGAATTCTATTGCACTTCAGAGATTGTACAATTACCAAGGCAGTGTGATGCCACTAAATAACCACAGTGAGCCCCCTCTCTCCTCATACCTGAGATGGAAAACAGGTCACAAGATAAGCATACTGGGATGATTGAACCCTGTCACTTCTCTTTTTAGAAACGGAGCTCCCTGGGATTTTTTTCCTCTATACCAATAACACAACACTATGAGGCTCTTCACATGAGCAGTGTGAAGAGCCTAAAGGGGGTTTGCGGGGAGAGTGGATTTGACCCACTCTCCTCCAGACGCTCAGGAAGCCCTCCCTGACACTGTTCCCTCGAAGGCATGTGCACGTGTGCGCGCTCACAAGTTTTTGTATGTCCACTCAGTTCATTTTAGATCCCGCTCAGGTTGAGTCAGGAAGGCCTCATTCTGAATGCAGGTGAGCACACACTGCCTTGATACTGCTGCCCAGAACAAACCTCATTCCGCACAGAGACGAAAAAAATTAGAGGAACCATTGCTTCCTGGGCGACTGCGCAGACGATTACCAGGTCCGTCACGGAGCCAGTTTGAGTGGTGGGGTTTGGGGGCCTCCCCGTTCCCGGAAGTCCCCGAAAGCACCGCACGAGTGCACAGTGCCTTCTGAGGAGCCTCCTGATGCCAGGAGGTTTGTTGTAGCCTCCCCACTGGGGAGCTACTCATGAGTCGGTGCGGTGGGAAGCTGCACCAAAATGACACATGATCAAAAAAGCCGCTTTTGGGGCACTCTGGTGCCCGAAACCCAGGTTAAGTGGCGGGCTCCATAAGCAGGCTTGCCACCAGGAGCCACACAACTCCTGTTGCTACTCACGATTGGCAAAAATTGGGCTAGGCTTCCCTAGCCCGATTTTTGCCGATTGTGGGAATAGCCTCTCTGTGTAGCAGCAGGCTAGACTGGAGAAAGGGATCAGCAGGGCATGACCTCAACACCTGGCTTGGGTTTCTGTGAAGTAATAAGACTACTTCTGAGCATGTACAAAATGCATTTTTAACTGTGACCATTATCATCCTCAAAACAGCTAGGATTTAGAGTAAAGATTTTCCAGGCTTAGATAGTGGAAACTTCTACTTTGAGGAGGTGGTACAGCACAGGCTTTGCATAGAGGTCACAGGTTCAGTCCCACTTAACTCTAGATAGGACTGGGAAAGACCCCGGTCTGAAACCCTGTAGGGCCCCTGCTAGTCAGTGTAGACAATACTAAGCTAGATGAACCAATGGTCTCATTCACTACAAGGCAGCTACAGCGCATATCTGCCTGCCAGGGTTCCCAGTTTGTTTGGGTATTATCTTTGCTGAGCCAGACAGCCCTTCCTCCTCATACCAATTCATACGTGAGCAAGCAGTAGGCACCTTAGCCATGCAGGAAATGCACTCTGCATATGCTCAGTGGCAGTCATTATTGGTGAATACAATGCAGGTCCAAGCTCCATATTCAAAACAATTTCCACATCCGAGCACTAGCCAAATGAAACTGCACTTCCAAGCTGGTTTCGGCTCCCAGCTCCTCTTGCTTTAGAATCTTGGCCCCAAACAGCATTGGCTGGAAAGAATGGCAGCAAGGTCATCTTTGATTGCTTTTTCAAATGAGATTCCAAATTACAAGCCCCTGAAGGTTCAAATTCACACAGAGTGGGACTGAATCTGACGATGAAATTAAGTTCCGGTGTTGAGCCCTGGTTCAAACCGAGTCTGGTGCTTTCTCTCCCTGTGCTTAATTTTGGCAGGAGGTGGTGTGTGGAGAATAGGGGTGCAGGATTCATGCCCAGGCCTTGATGGAAGGAAGCATCTCTCTCTCCCGCGTCTCAGATGGCTGCCCACATCTCGATCCACAGCTGCCACCCCGCAACCCTGAGCTTAATGAGCCTGCAGTAGGCAGAGCGCTCAACCTCCCCCTCCCTTCCCCCCCCTCCTTTCCCCCTAATCACCACCCTGAAATTCCAGGCTGCTGGCAGGAACAGCAAAAATTACTTTCTCTATTAAAAAGGAAAAAAAGAAAGGGCAGGTGCCTGCCAAGAGAAACTCAGAATGGAGCAGAAGGCAGGGAGACTTGGGGAGCCTTAATGATGCTCCGCCAAAAATCCAGCCGGCAGCGGAAAAGGAAAAGAAACAAGCCGAGAGAGATGTTTGCAGCTCCATGCCTGGCTAACAGCTTGCAGCTCCATAGGCATTAATCCCCCTCCCCATCTCCCAGCAGAGCAAATAATCAAAAGTCAAGAGGCGGCCCTACTATGCGGTGAGGTGAGGCAGCCATCTCAGCTGGCAGATTTTTAGACACATGTGATCCTAAGAAGATGCCATATCCTGAGCAAGACCATTGATCCATCTGCCGTAGTATTGTCTATGCTGGTTGGCAGAGGTTTTCCCAGCCTTACCTGCAGGTACCAGGAATTGCACCTGGGAACTTCTGCATGCAAGGCAGGTACACTGCTCTACCACTGAGCTGCAGCCTTCCCCTCACACCATTAAGGGTGGTAGACGGATCTAGCCCAAGGAAGATCCGTTACACATCCCAGGAAGTTCTCCTGTGCAATCCCCACTGAAGTGAGGGAAGAGCTTTGGGCATGAGCAGACTGCAATTTCTCACTTCCGTGAGATGCAAACCAGCAAATCACAGCTTAGGGAAAAGCTCTCCAGTCAAAGGATGCAGCTTTCAGGTACCTTGAATGGTGATCCAGAAAGCTCTCCCATTTTTGCTGCCCTTTTTGGTTGTTTTGTGGGGAGCCCTGCCCCATAAAATTGCATCAAGATGGGAGATGATCCAGTATTAAATGTTAGTGGCAGTGGCGGCAGCATGTAAACTTTCTTTAGAAAAGTTGAAACGTTTGTTCCATGGCTCCCCCTGCCACGCTGAAAATGTCTGTGTAATTTTGTGGGAACTTACACCCACTTCCAGCATCAGTAAATATATTTGGGTCAGTACTACTTTGAAAGAAGAAAGAAAACAAGCAATGGAAAAGTGATTCAGAAGAGTCTTCAGAAAGAGAAGGAAAGGCTAGTGATTAAGCTAACCAACTCATGAGTAATAAGGGAACCTCCATTCCAAGTTATTCCTTTGCAGGAAGCCTCTTAAATGGATCCTGCTGCAGCACAGAACCTAAATCAGCTTAAACCTAAAAATAAAACCTGCAGCTGTTGATATTGTAGCAGCACTCCTACAGGGAATGTTCATTTGTAATGAGAAATTCTAAAGAGAAAAGGTACAAGGGGTTTTAACTACCTTGAAGCCATGCCCTCGGACTTTAAATCCTCTCTTTCAAATCCCCTCTGTGTTGAGACCAGCTGTACTTGCTAGAGACTGAAGGCAATCGGAGTATGCTCAGGGGCAGTCTCCATCATTAGTTGGCATCTTCCAGGACTGAACAGCACCGCTGAATCTCAACTTAAATCAAGGCCTTGTTTCAGTCCTTCCTTGGTAAAGTGACAGGTGCCGATGCTCACATCTGTCTGGAAGCCACACTCCCAAGACTGTGGGGCCTGGCTATTTGTTTCTTTGTGAAGAGTGGGTGGGGAAGCACTTTACAGCCAGCGAGCCCATAGCTGCAGAAGAAAACCCCCCAGATAATCCTTTACAAATGGATAAGAAAATAAAAAGAATGGCCTTGACAGATCAGAGTCCAACAGGCCCCAGTCAGATGCTTCTGGGAGCTCTGAAGCAGAGTGCCGTAGAGTGAGCCACCCCCTGCTTTACGAAACTGCCTTATACCAAGTCAACCCACTGGTCCATCTTGCTCAGTACCTTGACTGGCAGTGGCTCTCCAGGCTTCCAAACAGGTCTTTCCGCAATTGCCATTCAGCAGCCTAGGATCTTCTGCATACAAACCAGGTGCTCTGCCACTGAGCAACAGTCCCCTCCCAATCAGATAGACTGGCTCTGAATAGAGAGGTTCCATTTAGCAAGCACAGATAAGAGCTGTTCACAGGCCTAGCTCATACATTTGTCTAATCCCGTCTTAATGCATCTTGCTTTATCCCCATGCTGTGGGAGTCGTGGTGGTAATCAGAAGAGGACTTACACACTGTTCCATTACACAAAACGAATGGGTAGAATCTTGGACTGTATTGCTTCAAGATGGCAGGTGTAGGAATGCTTCCCCATGTTAGAAAAACCCTGCCAACAGAAATCTAGTACAGCAGGGAGTACAGTTCTGGCCTAACCCTCTCCCTCCTGTTTTAGTTTTCTGCTGGCAATGAGCTTTTTTTGTGGACAAGCATTCAGCAAGATCCCCACAAGCACCTGCAATTTGAAATGGTATGGTCCATTCTGCCATCTCAGGGTTCTACCATCTCGTTCTGCTATCCATTCTAGACTCAGCCTAATCAAGAAGCCATCATCCTCTTTTGCTGCCAATGATACTTGCTTCCGTTTGTTCCAAACCAAATGGCAATTAGTTTCACAATATGATAGATAAGGGCCCCGATACCAGAAATAAATGCAGGGCCAGAACATGAAGTCAAGCCCTGGCTACCTCGGACTGGCTCCCCGTGTGCCATTTCCTCATTTCCTCTCTCCACACACACTCAAGAAAAAAGGGCATGCTCAGAAAGCAGGGGGAGGAGGTGTGTGGAGTTTTCAGGAGGGTGGGAAATCAAATCTCCAGCAGCTCCGAGCGACTGTCTGGAAGCTTCGAGAGCTGAGCTGGCAAGGGCAGGTGGTTGCACAGCTGCGCCATTTGGATCATGCGCTCTCATCAATATTCATGAGGCAGCCTGGCCAATCAGCAGAGTAGCTGTCATTAGTGAGCATCTGGCTAGTGAGAAGAGGTTTGTGATGTTTTGGGTTTTTTTAAAGTGAACTTCTTTTGACATTTTGAGAATTTTCCTCTGTAGGTTTCAAAGTCCGCTTTCCCTACCCTCCACCTGCCCATTTGGCTTAATCCCCTTTGCAGCACACAAAGCCCAGAAGCCACCTGCACGTTGGAGCTGCATCCAAGGACAGGAAGAGGGAGAGGTAAAAGGCAGGGAGGTGCACCCACGTTCTGTGAAACAACAGTAAATCAGTAGTGCCTCCTCCTACACTGCCTCCGCTATTCCAGCACTGCCCCTAACCTAAGAACGCCATGGTCACATGGGAGGGCCACACTGGTGTCAGAAGCCATCACATCAGCAGCCCTTTGCACAGACCCGTGAGGTTTTATGGCAACAGCCACACTGCAGCAGCTCCCATAACATAGGAGACCCGAAGTTTCGACAGAGTGCTCCTTCTCAGTGCTCAGAGCACATTGTGTGCATTACCTTATTAGCCTTTACAGTAAGGTAGGTCAGCAGTCTGATGGAGAGACAAGACCAACAGAGAACTTGGCTAAGTCTATCCAGTGAGTTCATGATGGAACAGAAACTGAAACTGCTCTTATTGCTAAACGTTTTCACCCATGTTCAACCAAAATCTGCCCACCTATGACTTAAGACCATTCGGTCTGGGCAGCAGAACACAAGTATTTGTCCTCTGCTGTGTGAGAGCTCTTCAGGTGTTTGAAGAGTGCTACCATGTTTCCTCACAGCCTACTCTCTTCTAAGCTAAACCTATGCAGGTCCTTCCATCTTTCCTCTGAGAGCTCATTTTCCAGATCTGTGACCATCTTCGTTTAAAAATGTACTCTGGGCAGTCATTTGTTGAAAAAACAGAATTAAAATATTTTAAATAAAATAAACTCAGAGGTGATGGAATTGTATTATACATATATTCAGCATAAGCCTGAATATATTCCAAGGGCTAAACTGTGCCACAAAGGAAAAATGCTTCTGTAAGAGAAAAGGTAAACTTTAGCACGCCAATGCTGTATGGAAAGCAATGGTGTAAGTGGCCTGGCATTGACACTATATCTGTATTCTGTAGAGATGTGTATGAATTGTATTTTGCTATTCGATTTCAGCTTGAATCAAATTTCAGAATACACAAATAGATTCGTCAAAACAGTGGTCATTGCTGGCTGTTTCAATGAATCAACTCAAATCTATTCGAGTGATTCAGCCATAGGGAACAATGGGGAACTCTAATCACCCCACTGTTCCTCAGGGGTAGGTCCTAGGGACACCAAAGTCGGTTGGGTGGTAGGACATGATGGTTGCTACCTACCACCCAACTCACAAAAGAAATTGAGAAGTGGGGGGTTAAAAACAATAATTTAACCTTTCCCCCAAAACCCTATAGTATCCTATGGAGATTTTTGGGAAAGGTTAATTAAAACACACACACACTTTTTTTTGCTTGTCTTTTTTGTGTGTGGGTTGAGTGGTAGGTAGCACCCATCACGCCATACCACCCAATCCACTTTGGTGTCCCTAGGACCTACCCATGGGGAACAATGAGGTGTATTAAGTTTCCCATTGATCCCTATGGCCAAAACAAGCAAAGTATTTTACAGCCCTGCCTTGAAAAACACTGCAGAACAGAAGCACACAGTCCCTCCCAACACCACATTTTGTCAAACGCACAGTGCAAAATTGGCCAAAAAAGAATCACTGACCCTGCACTGTGGTAACATCATTGGCCCAAGTTTCTTTCTCGCACACAATTATGACTTCTTACTTCAGCATTGCAATAGCCATAAGCTCGACTAGAACAATATCTTCAGCCACATTTTGACTGAGTATACCTTGCAATACAGAATGCAGAGCAGACCAAAGCAGTGAGTGAAGCACGTTAGCCTCAAAAGCTAGACATGAAGCTCATCACAGCAATCACCAAGAAATATTACACACAGACACATAGACCTGAACTGCCACTGTCAATTTCTCATCACAACACCATCTCACAGACCAAACCACAGCTCAAGGAAAGCAGGCAGGCACCCAAGTTCTGCTTTTGTCAATTTGAAATCCAGCAAAACCCGATAGGTAACAGCAAGCAATAATAGCACAGCAAGTATATTATACTTACTCAGTGCTGAGAAAAATCACAAAACCAAACCTTCTTTCCATCCTGCCTGCCACAGAGAAACAGGACAGAGTAGTTGTGGCTTGATGGACCAATGATCTGACAAGAAACAAAGCTTATATTCTTACCATGAGAAGAAGTCTTTTCTTCTCCAGTGTACATACTTGCCTGCCTGCATCTGGATAACACCATGGCCTCAGATTGGTGCTGGGTCCCAGCTGACAGCCTGACACATGGGTCGGGGCACCAGTCCATCATCGGGGACGTGCGTGTATGCAGGCCTGCGTGTGTCAGAAGCACTAATGGGCAAGCAGTCAGAGCAGCTGGTGTTCTCCACCACCTGGAATGGCTGGTCATCCAAAGCAATCATGTCCCCAATGGCCTGGGTGATGAGATGAGGCTCTGGGCGACCAGACCACTTGCCCACTGACTGCACAGGCAAGTTCCCCTGCTTGGGAGCAGGAGCTTTGCTGCTAGTCAAGGACACACCAGGCCTATTGATGCCAGCTGGAGCATGGACCCCCAGTTGATACCATCGCAAGTACTGCATCCTTACCCCTGCTGACCTGTGTCCCGCAGTGGATGCAGGCAGCATGGTGTGGATCACCATGTCAGAGATCAAAGTGGTCCCACACCAAGCTGCTATTGGTTTCTGGGACCATTTTGATGGTGGTGGTACTGGGCCTACTGGTTTGTTCTGGGGCCACCTCCACCACCACCCTCCTGGCTGAGGTGGTATAGGAAGTGGAAGTAGTTCCTGCTCCTCCTCCGTCTCAGCTGGGGTGGGGTGGGGCTGGGTTGCACTGCCAAAGGGGATTGGGGAGGATGGAGAGCACATACCTCAGCTGCCACAGGCAACTGTACTCAGAACCAGGCTCCTCCAGAAAGGAGAGCCTGCACACATCAGTGGGGTCGACAGAGAGTACGCCCCTCTCACCATCGCCCACCACGACCAGTAGTATCACCCCTCCCTCTGCCTGCCACTCTGCTCCTGGATCTGCTTTGCACCCTCCCAGACATCTTAGGTCTTAAAACACAAAACAAAACCCAAAACTTAAATGTTGGGGTGGGGGAGAAGAAGCACCTTTAAGAGGGTGTGGGGCTAGGGGTAGTCTGTTTATGCTCTGTGTACACACAGTGCTATCTATATCTGTGTGGTGCACACACAGAAGCTAAAAAATTAAATCCCCCCAAATAAAGAAGCAGGCTTTATGTGGCCCCCTCCTGTCCTACAGTACCTATACTACCCACCTAATATTTTCCCCAAACTAGGTCCTAACCTGTTCCCTGACCAAGGCAGGTGGGGACTTGCCTATCTGGCATCTTGGGCTGGGGCCTCCAGCATCTTTGGCTGGAGTCTACCAGGTGTTGCTCCCAGAGGCACTCTTGGGCCAAGCAGACCCCAGGACTCAACAGCTGGGTGGAGGGCAGGTGGGCACCAGTCAGGCACTCACCCAAACAAACAAAAACCTGGGGTGGGGGAGGGAAAGAGAGAGCCTAGCAGCAGACAGAACACACCAGCCTACAAAAACCAAAAATGAATCCACCAGGCACACAGAAGCAGCAAAAGGTAGCTTGGGTCTGCAAAACATTAAGACAGAGAAGAAGAGCACCCCAGTTATTAAAGTCACTGGGGGCTACTAGCAAGAAAGGGTGTGTGCAGAGAATAGAATTTCAAAGCAGCACCAGTTAAATCCACTGGGGCTGGTACAATTAAAAAAATAGAAAATAAAAGCAGTTGTTGGCACTGCAAACCAAAAGGAGTGGGGGGGGGGATGGAGAGGGATATAAGCCCAGCAGGAACTCTTTGTTTCTCTCCATTCACTGAGTCAGACATGCCCAGACCACTACCACCACTATCTGCTCTCAATGCTGCTGCAGGCTCTGATTCTTCTCTCCTAAGGTACAAATGGCTCTCTGTCTCTCTGCCTGCTCCTTAAATACAATTTGAAAATCCCTCCTTGGCTTCCCCTACCCCGCTCACACCCCACAGCCAATGGGGGCACAGTTGCCCATGACAACACTTGCTTTCAATGATAACAATCCCGACCAAGAAGCAAGGAGATCTCAAGCCAATCAGCAAGGGCAAAAAACAAGACTCAAAATGGCACTCAAATTAGGGTTTATTTGAATCTGACTCAAATCGGGCCCTTTATTCTAGGGGCGATTTGAGTTCAAATCACTCGAATCACCCAGATTCAAGCTCAATTTGACTCAAATCGATTTGCACATCTCTAGTAGTCTGCCCTCTCTTCTTTTCCCTCTTGTCTTTTAAAAGTTTTTTTAATGAATCATCAGTTACAACGTAATGCTTATATTAAACAATTACAAAATACTCCTCCTGGTCTTTCCCCCACACACACCCTTTAGCGTTATATTACAGCCTCCTTTGCATACACTTTCACATGGTATCCACTTGCCTGTGGTGCCATCCCTTGACAGTGGGTAGGGCATATGAATAAAGCATGCATCTCTTCCACTTGACTGGCATTCCAAGTGTAAGAACACTGATGAGAAGCGAAAGAGTCAGTCAACTCGCCACACCCACATGGTTGCTTCATTCACACATATTTCCCAGCAATTTAGGATCACACCAAGGGTACATGTAACAGGGATCCAGGAGTCTACATTCCAAAGTCAAGATAACTGGAAGCTATAAAAACAACAACTGAAGGGATGTATATCTCAACTTGTAGCTGTTTTGTTATACATCATGAATAAGTGGATATTTGTATGTATGTGTGCATGCAAACACACATCCACACACACCCCAGAAGGGACATTTGTAACAACCTGCCCTGCTAATTGGAAATACCATCCCAGTTGGGTAAAGATGGTTCTAGTCTCTCAAAGACCTCTTAGCCTCTGCATCTCTGCTGTTGTAAATCAAAAGCTACTTCTTGGTACATGTATGCATGCATGCACACACACATGCACACACACGTTGCAATTCTATGTAAACAGAAAAAACACTGTAGCACAAGGACTGGAAAAATTCAGAAGCTAGTGTGGAGCATTTCTTGACTACCTCAGTCTCTCTTGAACACCTCTGCACTTGGGACATCTCTTCCTTGCATCATCATTTCAAGAGAGAAATGTTGTCAACAGATAAGACTACCCCATATTATGCCATGGCTTTCCCCCCTCTTTATGAATCACATCACCACATTGCAAAGGAGAAGTTATGTACATTTTTTCTCTCCCCTCCTGAATCTGCCTTCTAAAATGCAGGTGATGTAAAAAGAATACATGGCATAACCATGGGGAGGGAAAATAGAGAATTGTAAAGATCTGAGACATTAATAGCAGTTCTACTTACATGTCCATTTATTGAGACGGGGGTGGGGGGAGGGAAGGATATAAAAATGTTGTGCTCTTAATTGGAGCTTCACTGTCATTTTAAGTAGCCCACAAAGTTGCTCTGACAGAGTTTTTCCCCTAACACAGAGGACTAGAAACTTGCTTCCTTTTCATCAAAAAGGTGGGGGGAAATGTTGAGGTATCCTTGGAAGCACTTCTTTTTAACGTATACTAAACTTGCAGGTCAGGGGGGAGAGAGGGAAGAGACAGGAGAATGCATCATCTAAACCCTTCAGTCCATTGTTTTCAGCTGTACATTTTCTCCCTCCCTAGAAAAGCAATAAGTAAGTCAGGAGATTACAAGTTATTGGATTTGAATCCAGAGAATTGCTTCGGCTGCCTACATGGAGTGACAATACAGTCAGAACATCAAGTACACCAACAATGATACAGAATGGGGGAGAGAGAGTATGTGCAGAGAGGCATTCTACTTCTGCAGCATACAAAGGGTTTCACTGACCCTTCTTCCCCCCCTCCCCAATTTCAAGTTGTATGCTGTGTCAAGTTGAAGAAATACAGCAGGAAAGAGCCCTGCCCAAGACACAGATCAAGCACACAAGAAGGTTGCAGAACCATTTCCCCCTCTCCAGACTTCACATGCCCCTCTTCATTCGCCTCTAGACGAATCGACTGCGGCACTAATGAGCTCAGGAGGGTGCCCAGCCCCTCATCCCAGCTGTGTGCAGCTTCAACAGGGGATCCCAGATGTGGGCATGGCATGCATGGCCAGCAAGTGGGCTCTTTGGCTCTGTCTAACAAAGGGCAGTCCAACCCCAGGCAAGCTGTTTTTGACATGCCTACAAGGTTACAGAAAGCAGCATGACCAGCTATGGGTACAGGGGAAGGAATTCAGCCAACACAAAAACCACACAGAGCCTTTCCCGCCTAGCAGAATCATATGCCAAACCTACAACGATGAGCAGAAGTAATGCTTAAGTGACAGCCCCTTGCCTCAAGCCAGCTCTTTTACAAGGGAGGGTCAGGCCACAAACACCAGAGTGTTCCGATATCACTGAGAGCTATCCCAGGATACCTAGGCATCAGTTGTTAGCTTTGGCTGTGTCAGCATTCCCACTGGTCCAGGCTGATTGTTCATTCTAAGGGCCCTGGTTACATCACAGGGGTGGTACTCTGGAGTTTTGACTGGCAATGCAGTTTCTGGGAAAGGGCCAGAGGTCAACGTGGAGCTCCAAGTCCACCCTGAATGGACCCTCTTCCTTCTTGCTCTCGCTGTTCCTCGACATGGTCTGTTGGTGCTGAGGAGTCAAGCTGCAGAAGCCCAGCTGGGTGGTGCTCCTCTTCCTCTGAATCTGGACTATCCAACTGGCTACCGTCTATGCTGACATCACTCCAGTGAGGGAGGGGCTCCAAGCAGGTTTCTGCAAGATGGCTTCCTCCGCCAAAGCTTGTATAGAGAAAAGGGGGGTTGGATTTCAAAACAAAGCTGCATATAGACTGAAGAATTCTGCTAAGAAGTCTAGCTTCTGCCTCCTCCCTGGAACCAACATCTTCAAGCTCCTTCAGTTGCTATCCCACCAAAAGAGACCTTCAAACACACCTTTATCTGCTAAACCCTGGCCTGAACCTGCAAATGGCCAGCAGTCCCCCAAAGGAAGCAATTCAGGGCTGAGGAGGAAAAAGGGCAAGCTGCTCCCCCAAAAGATGAGGTCAGGAGAATATACACACCCCTCCAAGGCTGGGCTACAGCCAAAGAAATGGGGGCCTGGGAAGGAACCCTGAGAAAAGCAACATGCCATGGGAAACAGGAGACCCAGAAAAAAATGGCTGGGAAAGGAGAGTTGCAGAAGAATGAGAAAGAAGCAGGGACCATGGAGAAATAATTGACAGAGAGAAGGTGGTACATAGCCAGAAGCCGCAGAGGCAAGGAAAGCTGAAGGCCAACCCTAATTTGAACGAACAGCCCTATCCTAGACTGCAAGTCATAAGAATAGCCCAGCTGGATCAGGCCCAAAGCCTATCAAGTCCAGCATCTTGTTTCACACAGTGGCCCACCAGATGCCCCTGAGAAGCCCACAGGCAAGAGGTGAGGGCACACCCTCGCTCCTGCTGTTGCTCTCCTACAACTGGTATTCAGAGGCATCTTGCCTCTGAGGCTGGAGGTGGCCTATAACCACCAGACTAGTAGCCACTGATAGACCTGTCCTCCATGAATTTGTCTAAGCCCCTTTTAAATATTTGTTGTTGTTGTTAAAGCCATCCAAGCTAGTGGCCATCACCACATCCCATGGCAGAGTTTTTAGATGCCAAGGATGTAGCTGAATCGTTCTGCATTGCCTGTCCTGTACCTGAAAAGAAGGGTCATCGCTGGTGAACCAAGTTCCTGGTTGTTGACAGATTACGGAAACTGACAAGGAGCCTCTCTCTGGTTCAGAAATAATTTTTAAAAACTGCATTATTCAGGAAGTATGAACCAGGGGCAGGGTGCATGGCTGTAGCTGGTGCCTGTGGGATTTGTTTTATTGATTGATTTGATTTCTATACTGCCCTTCCAAAAATGGCTCAGGGCGGTTTACACAGAGAAACAACAAATAAATCAGATGGCTCCCTGTCCCCAATGGACTCACAATCTAAAAAAGAAACATAAGGCAAATACCAACAACAGCCACTGCAGGAATGCTGTGCTGGGGATGGATAGGGCCAGTTGCTCTCCCCCTGCTTATTAAAGAGAATCACCACGTTAAAAAGGTGCCTCTTTGCCCAGTTAGCAGGGGTTAGCAGTTTTAGACTGCGAGCCCTTTGGGGACAACGAAACATTTTTCTATGTTGCTTTGAGAACTTTTGGGGCCAAAAGGTAGTAGTGGTGGTGGTGATGATGATATTGCAAGTGAATGGGAGAAAGATTGTAGGAATCCTCTGGTCCTTTTGGAGGATCAGTGGCATTCATCCAGCAGTGCTTCCACTACCACAACCAATCTTTCAGCATGCCTATATACAAGTGGCACTTGATTAAACAGGAGGCAGAGTGCAAGATCCCACTGGGAACTTAGGCACTGTTTTACTCCTGTATTATTTTTCGGGGGGACGGGGGGGGGGGACGGGACAGAAGCAGAAGCTGAGCTTGCATGCAGATTTCCCAGCTGGATAGGATTTTTTCTCTTCCAGTTCCCCTGTGGTGGGAGAATAGCACCAGGCTGTTTGCATTCTGGTTTTGCTTCAGAAAAGCTACTCTAAGAGTAAGCTTTAGAGGCCAGCTTCTCTCTCAGGGCCTTAGTGCTGGGCCTATTTTGACACTGTACAGCACAAGCACACACAGCTTGAGTCTTAGAGGAGAAGCTAGGAACCCCACTGGCAGCTATTCGGATTACCTGACACCAAGGTCCCCTCTGGCCAGCAGAGCTGAACGGCTGTCCTCCTCCTGCACCCATCCGCAATTAGACATGGCGTAGCGCAGAATGGCATCCGTGACGCTCAGGGGGCCCTGCCCCTGGACACACGCTTCAATCTCTGGTATGGAGAGCTGGCTCTGGAGGAAAAGGTGCAGTTGGCTATCTGAAAGGAGAACAACGTTCTGTACCACCCTAAAAAGGAAAATTGGAAGCAGGGCGGGAAGAGACACAAGCAGATCCTGGTAAGTAGTGCTGCTCAAATTAAGATAGGAAGCAAACCCCAAATCCCAACACAAGTTATTTAAAACAGCTGAAGAACACTCAAGTTGAATTGCAGCTGCACTCTCTCCTTCTTGAGGCCAGAGAAGGCATCACACACAAGCACTATATTAATTTCCCCTCCACAGGCTAGCTGCCTGTTACGTTTTTTGGTTTGTTTTTTTAAATAGCTGCATTACAAAAATAGCAAAACACACTCAAGTATTTTTGACAATCGGCATCATGGTTCACATAAAAGCACTGATCTCATTATTACATTTGTATCCTGAATAATACCATCTATTAATTTTAATTAATCTATACCCTTTACAACCCAAGTTAAAATTCCAATAAATACACCCAGCTCATATGGGTAACCCTATCATTTTTATTGTTACCCCCAAACATCTTAAAAATGTATCCACCATATATATATTTGCTCCAGGATCTTAATACTATGCTTCTCATAGTATTGCTTAAGCACTTAATTGCCATCCAGCTTTTAAACACTCATTTTGCTATGGTTGGCAAGCTCATCTTTTTCCAGGATCGAGCCATCACTACTTTAACTATGGCCTCTTCTGGTTTTAAAGGGCCAAGCGATGCAAGTGCCCTTTCCTTCCAATGAGGAGATGGAGAAAAGGAAATTGCTGCCCTGCACCTGCTCTCCAGGCAACTGGTGCTCAATGCAGCCAAGTCAGCAATGGACATCCTGGAACAGGTGGGCTTTCCACCATGAAGCCCACTAGGTAGCCCCTACTCACTCTCTCTCAGTCTAAGCTCATTTCAAATAGTTCTTCTAAGGAGAACTATGTTCCTCTATGTGCATCCCAAGCTTCTTGACAGAAAGGCAGGATAAAAGCACTAGCAGTTAAAAACGAGTGCAGCTGAAGCAAAAGCAACTCTTATCCCAGGCAACAACAACAACAACGGGCAGACAGATTAGTGGAAATGATGCAGAGAAGGGCACACAGAAATAACCATTCACATTAGCACTGTCCCCCATGCATAGGCTGCAACTCCATCTTCATCTTAAGTGTGGTGTTGAATGCAATCTTCAGATGTGGAGGGATCCCACAGACCCTTTGATGTTTCTCCAAAGATGCAACGTATCCAGAATCCCAACTCTGCCCTCCCGCACCTTCACTGCCACTTCCTACTCACTGTTCAAGGAACTGCTGAAGTCCTCGTCTCCGCTTCTCAATGAATTCATCAGTGCTGCCTGCAAAGAAGGTGGATTTTCCAGGAAGCTCAGGGACGGGCCTGCGGGAAGAAGGAGATGAAGAACGAAGACCCCGCATAAGGCAAATCTGCATTAATAGGGGTGGGGTGGGGGAGATATGCATCCGGCATTTCTTCTGACTTGAGTTGGATGTACACAGCCTGGGGACAGGTTAACCTTGAGGATAACCTTCTCCCACATTATTATTCATTCAATTTCTATATCACCCTTCCAAAAATGGCTCAGGGTGGTTTACATAGAGAATAAATAAATAAATAAGATGGATCCCTGTCCCCAAAGGGCTCACAGTCTAAAAATAAACATAAGATAGACACCAGCAATAGTCACTGGAGGTACTGTGCTGGGGGTGGATAGGGCCAGTTACTCTCCCCCTGCCTAATAAAAGAGAATCACCACATTAAAAGGTACCTCTTTGCCAAGTTAGCAATGAACCTGCCTCAGCACCAAGACCCTAGGAGGGATCTCTACTCTGTGTGCCACCAATATCTAAACTGCAGCTGGCGGCAACCCAGGACAGGGCCTTCTCAGTCATGGAGAACACCTTCTCTCAGAGGCCCATCTAGCCCTCTTTGGCCATTTTCTACCAGCTTGTGAAAAGCTTCCTTTTTAAACAAGCCTTTAGTTGCTGATTGACCTATTGGGAATAAGTGCTGCTGAGGTTTTCATCCTTGCTTCTTGTGTGTTTTTATTGCAACATATTTTTAACCAATTTGCTTTTATTGTCCTTTTGATTTGTGCTCCGTGGCATATATCTGCAGAAAAGCAGGACATCTACCCAATATAATAATATTAAAGAGGTTTCCTTCCAGACCTGTCGGCCACCTCCTACATTTTGTGCTGGTCAATTTTATGACAGGCCCTTGCATACCTAACACACTATTCATTTGTTTTTAACAATGAACTTGGCAAAGCAGGAATCCAAAATATAGGCTTTCCAGGTGCTGAACTGCTAGATCATGCCAGATCTCCTTACAAGAGCTCAGCTCCTCTGCAAATTAGTGCTGAGAACCTTTCCAAGCTATCCAGTTCCAAGTTCAGATTTATAGAGAAACTTTGCAGGTTTCAAGATGCTGAATCAAGATCAGCTCCCCTGCAAGTTAACAGATGGAAATTGAACTTTGCAGGTGATCAATCTCAAGTCTGTTAAGTTCTAGCAAAACAGATGAACCTATCACGCTTCTTTCTCTCAAGTCTGATTATTGGCCGATTGGGCAAAGTTAGCGAGGAAGAAAAACAGAGGGGTTTAGGTAGGACATGCACTGTGTAGGTACATCTGGGGATGGGGCTACAACCAAAAAACTCACAACTTTCTAGAACTCTGGAAGGTTCCAATGCTGGTCTCTGTGCAGGTGTGAATACCCATCAGTGTGATGCACAAAGACTGTGCAGAAGAAGAGCAGTTGCCACAGGCAGCCCGGGGAGGTGTGCATGAAAGAAACGGGGAGCCCATTGAAGGTCTTGTGCCCTGGGCCCACAGAAACCTAGAACCAACCCTGCCTGAAATCTCGGGGAGCGGCTGTCAGTTGAAGGAGACAGCATTGGGCCCAATGGATTTCAGGCAGGGTTGGTTCTAGGTTTCTGTGGGCCCAGGGCACAAGACCTTCAATGGGCTCCCCGTTTCTTTCATGCACACCTCCCCGGGCTGCCTGTGGCAACTGCTCTTCTTCTGCACAGTCTTTGTGCATCACACTGATGGGTATTCACACCTGCACAGAGACCAGCATCGGCACCTTCCAGAGCTCTAGAAAGCTGTGAGTTTTTTGGTGGTAGCCCATCCCCAGATGTACCTACACAGTGCATGTCCTACCTAAACCCCTCTGTTTTAGTTCCTCGCTGCCTTTGCCCACCCATGTGGACCTTCTCAGCAACTTGCTCAAGCCACCATGTCTGGGCAGCCTCTGCAGTTCCCTGCAATCGTCACAAAAGGAAGACCTGGCAGCAGATTCTAGCCAGCCACCGATTCTAGGCATAACCAGCAGTCAGTTATTCCATGGCCCATGTTAAAGCTCACCAGTTCACACTGTCAGGCTGGGCAGTCAGTCAATTAGCTTTGGGGGGCCAAGTTGTCAGTGGGCCCCATGCTGGTGCATGGCCTCAGCAGATGCCCACAGTGCTACCCTCTGCAACAGGGCCTCCTCTCAGGCAAGGGGCTCTTTCCCAGCACTGCTTTTGAAAGCCCCTTTTAGCTGGGCCAAACCCGGGACCTTCCGCATGCAAAAGATGTGCTCTACCATGGAGCTATGCCCCCTTCCCAGAATGACACAACCTTAAACTAGAGCTGTATGCGATTATTCACGTAGATTTGTGAAGCTCCCATTTAATCAAATAGATCCAGAAGTGTCACCTAGCTTTATTTGGCTTTATGCTTAACTTAAGAGAGTTGACAGAGGGGCAAAGGCTTCTGGGCCCAAAGGGCATCGCCTCTACGGAGACACTTTCAAACAGCTAGCAGATATGGAGGCAAGTCTCACAATCAGTGAGACGCGCCTGAATGGGGTTTGCGGGGAGAACGGGCTTAGCCCACACTCGCCGCAGACAATCATTCCTGCAGTCCTGGGGGGGCCGCATCAGCCCCCCACATGGCTGCCGGCTCAATCACGGAGCTGGCGGGGGCTGCAGGGATTGGGGGCCGCATGGCCCCCACAAGTTCCAGGATGCCCCGCGCAAGTGCACAGGGCACCCTGGAGAGACCCCCAGGGCTGGGAAGCGTGTTTCAGCCCCCCGGTGGGGGTCTCCGCATGTCTTGCAGCGGAGTGGAGCTGCACCGTGGCAATACATAATCAAATAGACAGGGCAAGCAGAGTGCTTGCTCCGCTAACCCTCGTCTAAGGGGAGGGGGAATTAGGCAGGCTTGCTGCCAGGAGCTGCGGGGCTCCCGTGGCAGCACACGATCCTCCAAAAGTGGGCTAGGCTCCCTTAGGCCGCTTTTGGTGGATCGTGAGAATCTGCTCCTGGTCTTTCTGGTATAGCAAGCCCTTAAATGTGGCAAGAGGGTCATTTCACACTTACACCAAGCCAGCATTTTTCTGTAGCCGTTTCTTCAGCCACACAAACTCACGGTACCGTCTGCGCACACAGGAGGTCTTGGCTGTGAAGGCTTTGCTGTTGGTCTATAACAAGAGGAAAGTGTTGCTATGGCGTTTCTCCCCCAACTCTGTTCTCCTGTCTCATGCTCTGTTTCAGTGCTGTCTCCCTCTGCTGGCCACTTCATTAACACAGTACTGGTATTACCAACACTTTGCTCTATTCGAACTAGGGCCACATGTTTTAATTATTAGATCAATCAACTAAATCTTTTGTTAATTAACATCTCAGTGAGCAGAGAGAGGATGTTTGCTTATTTTTGTTTTGACATGCTACTGGAATAAAAGGATATTAAGAAGATGGCCTTTCCATTTAATATTTTTAACCATTAGCAACAACAACCGCCTCACCTATAATTTCAGTTGCTGCTCTTTGGAGCACTCCAGGTCCAGCTGTTCCATACTTACATGGAGAAATATTTTGTAGTCCACATAAGAGTTCCAGGAGCCCTCGTTCTGTACACGAGGATCTTGGACACGCACAGTAGTCAGCTCCTGTGGGTGTTGGAAAAGATAAAAAGGACATACTGTATTCAAGAAAGGCTCCCCATTTCAACATCTTTCCTAGTCTTCCCACGTGGTTGATGTAACAAAAGTCCTCAGGGCCCTGTCTTGGCCAACAAGCAGTAAACAGACATCTCTTTCAACAATCTTTCTGGAGACTTTACTTTAACAACAGTGTGTTGATGCAACCACCTATTTTACTTTGATTAAAAGTTAATAGAAGTTTACATATTTTTATTTTAAATGTGCTATGCTGATTGATATTGTGTTACCCACTTTTAAGTATTTCTCTGAAACCAAAAAGCAAGATAAAGAGACCCCAAAATTTATCCCAGTTTGAAAAACACAGTCTTCAACCAGACAATGGTTAATAATATAAAGAAAAACCTTGACAGATCAATCCAGAGTCCAGTGTTCCGTTTTTAATAGCAAACATCCAGATGTTCCCAGATGCAACAGCCTTCCTCTCTTTATCCCAAACATCTGGTACTCAGAGGTATACTGCCTCTGAACATAGAGCTATCACATCTAATATGTGGCGTAGTGGTTTAGGCAGCAGAAGTTTCCCTCAGGTTGCCCTATGGGCTGAAATCCCACCTGCCCCTGTAACAGGAACCAGCAGGGGCCCATTAAATATTGCAGCCACTACCCAAAAATATCTATGGATACCACAAATCAGAGTTTCTTAACCTTGGGCCCCCAGATGTTGTTGGACTACAACTCCCATCATCCCCAGACATGACCTTTGTGGCTGAGGATGATGGAAGTTGTAGTCCAACAACATCTGGGGGCCCAAGGTTAGGAAATCCTGCCACAAATATTTGCTGCAAATAACTGCTGCAGCAAATACCCACAAGACCAGGAGAGCTGATCTTGTGCTAACAAGCACGAATTGTCCTCTTTGCTAAGCACTGTAAGATATTCCCCTTAGGGGATGGGGCCACCCTGGGAAGAGCACCTGCATGCTTGCATACAGAAGGTTCCAAGTTCCTTCCCTGGCATCTCCAAGATAGGGCTGGGAAAGACTCCTGCCTGCAACCTTGGAGAAGCCACTGCCAGTCTGTGCAGACAATTCTGAGCTAGATGGACCAGTGGTCTGACTCAGTATAAGTCACACCATCTAAACTAGCAGCCATAACTACATCTTATAGAAATGATGTGAAGAAGTTTGCTAGTGTCTGTTCTGAACCAACTTGCCAATCCATTTCATTTGTAACCCCAAGCCACTTTGTATACATCCTTATATACACAGCATTGAATCCATATGGGTGCAGTGGAATGGGGCTCACCCCATGATTTCCTAGATCAAGCATATAGGTGGGGAAAGCAGCAGTGGTGGGAGGGGGAAGAATCTTTTGGGGGCTGTGACCCAGAGGAAGCCATTATGTGGCCATTAATGATCTCTGTACAAGTCATGTTTGTTACTTTTAAACATAAAACCAAAAGATGTTGCCCAGAAACTAATACCATCATCACATCTTGGGGATAGGACAGCCTGTGCTGATGTTGCTTTGATCTCCATCTGCTAGCAGGTGGACAAGAGACTGGCATGAGTTCACCTAAGTATGCACCCCCTCCACCCACTTAAGCCTGAACACTAGGCTGGTCAGAAGCCATTCCCCTTCTTGAATACTGAGCATGTTTGGGGCTTTGGGTTTTGATCTTTGTTTTTGTTTTGTTTAACATGCATACAAAAAGAGACTTGTGTCATGTAGTCATTTCTGTTAGTACTAGAGGTCCTACCTCTGGTTCTTGCTGTTCTAACATCCTACTTCCACAGACCAGCAGGAAGCATCTGTGTGGGGAAGAAAAAAAGCATCAAATTAACACACCCAAGTGATTTAAGTGAAGAGGAAACAACCTTCAGGGGTTAAGTTCAGTTCTTTTGGGGCAGTTCTGTTCCATGAAGTTGAATCCAAACAGGACGGAGGTACTGTCTGTAGGGGGTCGGGATCCGAGAGATGGTTTAGATCTGCCTGTTCCAGATGGGGTTACACTTACACTCCCTCTAAAAGATCAGGTTTGTAGTCTGGGAGGGCTCCTGGATCCCAGACTCTCCCTGGTTATGAAGTCATCCACATACCTACCGAAGGCATTCCAGACAACTACTTGCAACGGTTTCTTGTAGTTGTGCAACAGCATGGGGACCACGATCCATTTTTGTGAGACTCCATAGGCCTTGTGATCAGCATTCCACACAGCTGCAAAAATAATGTGGAAGGAACCAACTCTACTAGACCTCCGGGAAGTGCAGTACTGGCCCAGGTAACCAGGGAGGGAGGGTGACTCGCAGGTAGGGTTGCCATGTTCTGGCTTTTCAAATCTGGGTGCCTAATTTGCATATTATGTAAACTGGCTTGGAAATATTTTTGAGCAGAATCATGACTGCACGTTTTGCTCCATAACTCCGCTTCTACAAGGAACAGAGCTTAGCTTTTTTTAAAGAAAAAGAAAGCTGAAATCTGGGCAAATCTGGGTGGGCTAAGCAATCTGAGTTAGATGCTTAAAATTTGGGTGAAACCCAGAATTCCGGGGGGCATGGTAACTCTACTTACAGCCAAATGAATTCCAGATCCTATTGCATATACATGGAGCCCTCAACCACATACAATTTCAGCTGCTGTGATAAGGTTTGAAACCACCCCAACCCCCAAACTGACTTGGGAAGTAATGAGAGTCTTGAATAGTTTAAGAAGGGAGGTCATTTTAGGCATGCATTATTGGAACCAAGTCAAAATGCGTGGAAGATCTGGGTGGGGCTTGAATTGTTATGATTTATTTACGTAACAGGCCTATATCATGCCCCTTCCTATTGGCACTGAACCAGCCTCCACCACAAGAGCAATGCAACATTATATAAAACAAATACATAATAATAAATAGAGCACCAACATTATAAAGCAGTAGCTGGTTAGATTTTGCGTAGAGTGGGTCTAGAAAGACTTGCCAGACTTTAAAGACAGAATTCCTGAAAGCCAAGGAATCATTTTTACTGTGAACTAGTAGGAATCCTTACGCTTTCCTGTTCCCTTGGATGAGGGCAAGAAGGATGCACTTTGAAACAAAAATAGGCACGTATCAGTGGCTCAGTTAAGCCAGTCTGACCTGCTATTGTTTTGGTAACACTTGTAAGAGGCTTATAAAGTCCTTATCATATTGTCACAACAACCTTTTAAAGCACAACAGCTTTATAAACTTCACCCATTAGTTCCATTTGAATTCCTGTTAGTTTGCAAGTCAGACTTCTCATGAGGGGTATTGTAATGGATATGAACGCAGAGGTATACCTTTTACCTGGGAGTAGCAAACACCTGCACCTCCTCTCAGGCAGATTTCTAGTGCTGTAGCGATTAGAAACAGCACCGCAACCAAAATGGAGAAGCTAACATAGCATTCACTAAGCCACGGTGGAAAACCCTAAAAAAATGAACATGGACCCAACTCAGAGTTGCTACAAAGATGGTCGTGAATTAGGGCTTAATTTCAACCATGGCCTGTCAAGATCCAAACTCTGGAACATGGGAAATGGTATGTCCAAGCAGGTAGAGCAGTAGGTTTCATTGTAAGACCTTATGCTGGTCTCTGACCATAATAAAGCTCGATTCTGATTCATTGTAAGACCCAAGAGCCAGCGACAGCCTCTGGCCACCCATCTTCCATCAGTGTGGCTCCTGTGTAAAGCTTTGGTCAAAGCTGAGTACTCTGCAAAGTCCCCTGGCACCATGCAGAGAGGACCATTCTCACTCTGCAGTGCTGTGGTTTGCCAAGCAGCAAACCTTGAAAGGAAACCAAGCCCCCCTGAGCCCCGCACCATCTTGGAAGGCATGCACTGAGTGCTGGGAAGTGTAGCCCTTCCCAGTGCTTCCCTCCGAGAACTCTTAAGAGAGGGTTCCTCCTCTCCCAAAGTGCCCTCCCAGCACTAAGGGCAGTACTAGTTGGAGGTCAAAACAGTGGGAAATGGTTCTCACGTGGAAAGGGTTTTTTTTGGGGGGGGGGGCAAAGTGGCCCCTGCTTGGACAATAGTGATGATCACTGAGGCAGAGAAAGCTTTCCCATTACCTCTAGCCATAGCCACTTCCCAAACAGCTGGGGTAGGACTTCTTTTTCAGAGACCTTATCGCAAGCAGGTTTAAATGCCAGCATCTTTCAACAGACAAGTTAGTTTGCTACCTAGATTAGCAAAGAGTCTCAAAGATTAGCAAGAGTCTCATAAGCAGCAGTCTGTTTGCTTCCCTTCACCCTAAAGCTTCTGGGCAGGGGTGTATGTGGAAAGAATGATGGAAACCTGGGAGTGAGCAAACCGATCACACATGTATCCCAACAGACCCCCAATTCCTTCCCTCCCTCCAGGATTCTAAACTGTTAGGGGATCTACCCCTTTGCAGCTCAGAGTGTCCTTTGCGAGTAGCTGTTTTGAGATTGGAGGCAAAAGCACTACCAAGTTAATTTCCCCCAGACTATTTAAGCTGTCAAGGGGATCGACATCTCAACAGCTTAAAGGATCCTCCTGAAGGAGGAGAAAATCAGAGTTGAGGGTACATTACCGAACCCTAGTTTCTATCCACCCCCAAACTCTCCAATACAACACAGAAGGCTGAATCTTCTTTAGGCACAATGTCAGATGATCCAGGGGTGGCTGCCCTAGCTCCAAACCTACAGCCCAGGGCTTGACAAATCCCAGGTGATACGGAGTCATGGTGCCTAGAAATTTAATCTCTCTCTCTGCCAGCCCTGTTTTTGCTCTAACTTTGTTACCCGTGAAGGCAATAAAGAGAAGCCCATTTGCCCTCCTCCTCCACAGTGTCCATCACGAAGGCTGGTAATTCTGTCAAGCATCCACTGTCCAACTTCCAGATCCAAAGAAATCTGTCAAGGCCTGCTATAGCACAAAGAAAGCCATTGCTCACCAGCTCTCAATTTGTTCCAGAATAAACTGCACCCTTTATCCTTCAGAAACAAAGCCAAATGGACACTTCAGCTGCTCTCAAAGTAGTCACATGATGGACCAAGGCATTGCCAAGAAAAATGTTTGCTCCAGCTGTGCTCTTAAGAACCCTGCCCTACCCACACATAGAAAAGGCCAAAGTGTCCCAGTATACATGCTGGCAAATGCATACATCCGCCCCACTTCACAGGGGCTGCTGCCAAAATAGAACATGGAACACACAGACACAGCCCATTCTCAAGATATAGCTGCCGTTTTTACTTTTCAGAAAAGTAGTGTTTTTTCAAAGTGGAAATTCTTTCCAAATCTGAGGGTTTTCAGGGTTGCTTCCAAGGTGAAGTTTTGTTGTTCACAGCCTGTCCAGTCACTGGCTGAACCCCTTTCTTAGCAGTTAGCCTTTCTCACAGAAATCAGGGGTGGGGTGGCTGCAAAGGGAGCAGTTGCCATCCCCAGATGGAGCCAGTCCCACTGATTCAACAGAACATACTCCCAGGTTGGCACAAGATTATAGCTTTTGACACCACTACCTCAAAAACACCCTACAGATGCCCAAACCATTTTCAGTGCAAGGAACTAAAACATGGACTAAAAACATTAGCATGCTCAGAGTTCCTTCCAATGACTGAGGAAGGACACAAAACTACCTTCCTCCCCCCACCACATACTGTACACTTCAGATGAGCATCCAGGACAGAGTTCATAGGCTCCATTCTCTCTTTAGGAATTAAGACTGCCCCTAGCCCATACACTTTCAGCCTTTATCAGCTGACAATTTGTAAATATGCCACACTCCCAACTCCACCACCAGAGAGAGGCATTTGGGTGAACTAGTTAAGAACACAATATACGAGACAGCTCCCTAGTTCAAATCCCAGCTCTACCAAACGCCCATCAGGTGGCCTTGGGGCAATCTCTCAGCCTCAGCAGATGCACAGACTCCACAGCGGGGAGGCAGAAGACAGGATGGGGTGCAGTGTGTTCCTGTGTGCTTCAGTAGGTCTCTCTGTGTGAGTCTGCAGGCAAAGCAGGTACCTTGTTAGTGTATACACAACTGCCAGGCATTTTTCCACACAGAGCTTTTAGTTTGCATCTCCTCCAGAATGGAGTGTGTGTGTTCACATATCAGCCAGATTTACCCCCAAGTCCTTGTGAGCTATCAGGGCACACTTCACACACAAATTGGGTTTTTCATCACGCATTAGAGTGTAACCAGATTTATATCCAGGGTAAAAAACAACAACCCACTCTTTGCATCAGTTTTGGGGGCAACTTCGAACTCACAGTAAAGCCTTGCAGAAAAGCCTGCTATGTGAAAAACATCCAGGGAAAATACAAGAATAACTGAATCCTACTATACTAACTAGTTATTGCCTAATACAATAATGGGAGAGGGAGTGCATTCTGGAAAAAAGCTCTGATGTCTCCAATAGCAGGTTGCATACAGAGGCACAAAACACAGAGTCAAGCCACTGGGTCTATCTAGCTCAGAACAGCCAACTCTGACTGGCAGCAGCTCTCCAGCAGAGATTTTTCAAAGTCTCATTAACCAAGATCCTTCTAACGGGAAACACTAAATGGTGAGCCTGGGACTTTCTACATACATAGCATTTTCTCTGTCAGTGAGTTACGCCTCGCCTTTGGCTCATACCACCTCTTAAGTACACTTGCCCCAAACCCCCACCCACCCCCCATGTATTCATGTTTCTATGATCCAGTCACTGCATCCCTCTCCAACTCAGGCACGCCACCATTTCCTCCTTGCCAACCCAGCGCATAGACGACCTATATTATCTAAGTCACGCCTATCGAGTCACCCCCACCCCACCCCGCGCGCCATATCACTGTCCCAGCCAGCCTCCCCACCACCGCAATCATCCCATTCGTTACCCTTTCCCCGCAACTCATTGCATTCGCTCTCCTCCTATTTCTCCTTTTCTGATTATGCAACTCTGGTGTCCTTTCATTTCTCACACCTTCAGTCCAGCTGCTTTAGGACCCTTTCTGCTTACTGTCTTATTCTCTTGCAACGGCCAGCCCACGTAGCTGTTCCGGACACAGCTCCTTTAAGACTGTCTAATCCGATCGCTACTCTTTAATACGTTTCCCACGTGACCTCACTTCCGCTTATGTACACAAGCCGCGCGAACTTTGGAAAGCTGGGAAATGTAGTTCTTGGTTCCAAGCCAGCACAAATAGCCTGCGGGTCGGAATTTTGAGTGCGCTGCCTTTCACTCCGGATGAATTCGTTCAGAGTAAATACTACCGCCGGGTCTATATTTCAAACGCTGCAGTACAATACATGTTTACTTAAAAGTAGGTCCTGCTGAGTCCAATGGAATTTATAGGGTTTCTTAATCTTTTTGCACCTACCGACACGCCAGATCCTCAGGTATTACCCATGGACCACCTCCACCGCACTGGTATATTTTCATAAGTCTCCAGTAAATGTTAGGGGCCAGGGAATAATTATTCAGGATAGTTATTTTCAAGAACTTTATTTTGAATCCCCAGGAAGCATAAAATCCAGGGCAGTAAAGGTTTTCCACAGACCACCTGGACCCACTATTCCCTCTAAGGCATGCGCATGTGCGTGCGCTCACAAGTTTTTGGATGTCTGCTCAGTTCAATTTAAATCCCGCTCAGATTGAATCAGGATAAGGCCCCATTCTGAATGCAGATGCACACACACTGCCTTCATACTGCCGCCCAGAACAAAACTGATTCTGCACAGAGAAGAAAAAATTTAAGGGACCACTGCATGGACCCCTAGGAGATTCATGAACCCCGGATTAAAAACCTCTGCCCTACAAAGTGTATATAGAATTGCAGGAAGCTTTTGGAACGTTTGAGTCAAAATGTTTAGGGTTAACTTAGTAAACATGCAAACTATTGCAAACATGCAAACTATAAATCCTATGCAGCTTATGAATGCAACCTATTTACAAATAAGCATGCATAGGATCAGGCTGCTAGATTTCCTTCATTGTTCATAAATGTTGAATGTGGGGAGGAGATCCACCCTTCAGTTTGGTTATCTGTTTGTGCCAGGCCTTGGGCCCAGAATTTACTTTCAGGTCCCAGGGCTCATCATGACAGGAACATATACAACAATCCTAAAAGAGTGCACTTGTGCATGCACAGAGTATATTTCCCTTCCTACAATCATCAGCTCCTGCATATCCAAGATTAAGACAAAGAGATTCCAAAGCAGAATGTGAGCTCTAAGCAGAGTTGAGCACTCACACCTCTCATTCCACATTCCACACACACCTGATGGGGTGTTTTAAGCATGGTTAAGAGGCAGAGGCGCGACCAGGGAGGTGGTTGGCCCAATGGCAGATACTTGGTGGCATTACTACTGTGCCAGTTGTCATTTAGTTTGTTTATGTGGAGAGTTCTCATTGTATTTCCACTTTAGACACCAACATGTCTTTGACCAGCCCTGTTAAGTGGTAAAAGACATAGTCCCTTCCCAAGTTCTGTGTCTTGAGCTGAAGACAGATGTAAATTACATTTTCAGTAGGGTGGAAGTTATTTGATTACGAATTTGATGCCCTGAAAAATGTTGACTAACTTCACTCCACATTGTTGTAAAGTGTAGTTACTATAAAGCAGGATTATTCAGTTTTGGAAGCTCAGGAGGGTGGCACTTTGATACCCACAGTGTGTGTGTGTGTGCGCACGCATGTGTCTGTCTGTCTCTGTGTGTCTATGTTTACAAACAAGAGTGAGCTTTCAAATTACACAGAAGTGTTTGTTCAAGTGCTGATGTTTAAATCAACATTTAAAACATTATCTCCTTTTCAAGAAGACTTCTGTTTAACTCCCAAATAAACCCTGCTGGCCTGGCAGTTTGAACGTGGTGTAGTGGTTAGAGTGCTGGAATAGGACCGGGGAGACCCGAGTTCAAATCCCCATTCAGCCATTAAACTAGGTGGGTGACTCTGGGCCAGTCACTTCTCTCTCAACCTAACCTACTTCACAGGGTTGTTGTGAAAAAGAAACTCAAGTACGTAGTACACCGCTCTCAGCTCCTTCGAGGAAGAGTGGGATATAAATGTAAAAACAAAAACAATAATAATAATAAATAATCTGGCCTTGTAAAAGGTTTAATCTAATGTTCTCTGTGTTTTGATTCTATGGTTCCAGCACAACTCCCCCAAATGGTATAATATTGTATTAGCTCTTTACACACTGGTTTTAAAAAACCATATTTATATGAGACAAATATATTTAGTACATATCCTCTAATATTTATCAGAGGGGAAAATATGCATAGTTTACAGCATGCAATTGATGTGATGGGGCTCATTCCTGGGTCCGCTTAGCCAATCAGTCAGACACAAGGATTGGGAATTATTAATTGAGGTTTATTGCTCTGAAGTCAGCAATAGGTAATCAATAGGCTCACGCTCTCAAACCGATTACAGTTTGGTTACAGGTGCATCTTACATTTATACAATCAATCTAAATGGTGCTGACACCCTAGACACAGTATATGTGGCAATAAAATGGTGGTCTAAGTATCCAGTACGCATGCGAATGATTCTTTGTTCATCTAGTGATTACTCTTTATTTGGATATCCTGTTTTCTGGCCTGAGAAGCTTAGCTGTCTTAGCAAATTTCATAGATACAATTTAGGTGGAGAGAGATAATGACGTTAATCATGAGAGGCAGTGATGTCCCTGAGCTGGGCCAGGTTACTCCAAGTTAAAATAAGGATTTCTAGGCAAAATTGAGTTGCGTTGGTTTTCTAAACACATCACTATAATTAAGCCAAATGATGTTACAACCCTAAGCAGTTCTAACCAAGTAAAGGACTGGGGGAACATCTTCCAGATCAGAAGGTATTGAGGGCAATTCTACTCTGCCAAGCAAAGAAAAAAGCTGTTAGCCTCCTTCTCAGTTCTTGTACAGTCTGCTAGTTGATGGTTCATGAATGGGAAATTTTTCCAGTAGGCTTATAAGATGACCCAGCTGTTGGTGTGTGTGTGTGTCCGTGTGTGTGTGTCCCCCCATCCACTTCACAATGCCTGAACCAATATCAATCAAATTGGGTACAGTTGTAAGGGCACATAGGGACACCTCAATGGCGTAGTTTGTGATGATGTCATCCACCCCAGTTCAAGATGGCAGACACTTAACTTTTGAGGGGCAAGTGGGCTAACTTGTGAACCACCTAACCATTGTGAACCAAATTTGCTACAGTTGTAGCAAATGGCATAGTTTGTGATGATGTCATCTACCCTGATTCAAGATGGCATACACATCAATGTTTGGCATAAGTGGACTAACTTGTAGATTGTCCAACCGATTCAGACCAAATTTAGTTGTAGGGACAGTGAATGGAAAGTAGGCAGATTAGTTCTTACTACAACTTGTTTGAAATCTAAAAATCCCATTTGGAAGTAAGCCTTGTGAGGCACCCCAGAGGCAAGTCACAACCCCAGCCACGTACCCACCTGGGCTTCCTTCAGTTGTATTCATCCTCCGAAATTGATGCGAGTGCTAAGACCTGGAGCTACCAGAACAGCATGTCTTTCTCTAGTACCATTAAATGACTTGCATCATCCACAGTTTACAAAACCTTTTAAAAAATAATTTAGGATGATGTTCTATTGTGGCACATAGGTATTATATATATGCTTTTTGTTACCACTATTCAGCCTCATTTAAGATTTCTTTACTTCATGAGCTGAGCTTCAGTGAGGAGGGGGGCCCATTTTAAAATCTTGTCTCTGGGTCCACTCCAACCTTGCTATGCAGAAGGTTCCAAGTTCCCTCCCTGGCATCTCCCAGATGGGGCTGAGACTCCTGCCTGCAACCTTGGAAAAGTCGCTGCCCATTTGTATACTGAGTTAGATGGACCTATGATCCGACTCCGTATAAGGCAGCTGAGTTTCCTATGTTCCATGTAGATGCTGCTTTATAAATAGCACGCCTGCCTGTCTACCTACTTACTTCCCACCACTTCAGTCTGTACATTTATCAACAGAAGATATAACAAAAAAGCCGCAAATCTCCCAATTGTTTCTCCTCCAAATGAAACTGATCCTACAGAGCTACCCTGATGAAGCGGGAGCCCACAACCTTTTGTGCTCACGCTCACGGGGGTCTCTTCCCCACCACACGCTTCCCTACCTGCATACCTTTGGGTGTATTAAAGTATGTGCCAGTCCACTTCAGATAAATTCGAAATCAAAACAAAACCAGTTTCTATTGTGTCACGAGACTACAACTCCCAGGAGGCAAAACGCTTTGAGAGTGCCCGTTCTTTACCACCAAGCGATTCTGGGAGTTGTAGTTTTCTTAGTGTGAAAGTGAATGGTGAGGTGAAGGAGAGGGAGGGTAACCCAATAATTTCCGGTCCCAGAAAGCTGCGGGCGAAAGGAGGACTCAAAGCGAGATGGAAGGAGGGGAGAAGCCGAGGAGGGTGGGAGGGGGAGCATGCGTAGTGTGCCTCGGCGGGTAGAGGGGTTGCAGCGCTCTTTTGTTTGGCGGAGGTGGATCGAACGCGAGAGGCCCGTTGTCCAACCGTCTTTCTCTTTTATTTTAAACAAGGCCGGCTTCTCCCGGCTGCTGCTCGCGCCTTCTTCCTCAGCGGCTGCTTGCCTTTTATTTCCCCTCGTGCATTCCTGGTGGGGCTGAACAAGGTAAAACCACACGCGCTCCCGCACACAAACAAACGAAAAAGGGGAGGGGGAGGCTCTCGGGCACATAGCGCGCGCGGGCTATGAGGGCTGGGCGGCCATATTGAGGGGTGGGCTGAGGGGGATGGGGGGGTCATCCTGGGGCAGCAGAGCCACGAGGTGTGCAAAATAGAAGGGAAGATGCTGATCAGAAGGGGGTCCGTCCTGGGGGGGCGGGGGGAGAGGAAGAAACAGGACGGGTACAACACGGGGGGACTCTTTCGCACGTGTGTGGGGTTACAATACAAGGGTACTTGGGATCCCACAGGGTTCTCCAGATTTGTGGCGGGAGGCTGTTGCAAGGGGTGGGGGGCGCGGTGCGGGGAGGCAGGGCAGAAGCGGTGTGCACGAAATTGCAGGGGGGCTCCAGGGGAGTGCAATAGGGAGAGTTGCGGGGAGGGTGGGCATCTGTACATAGATGTGTTGGAGTCGCGGGGGGGGGGGCGAGCGCAGGGTATGCTTCTCAGACTGTGTGTGTGTGTCTGTGTGTTAACAAAGAGGAATCTCAAAAGGGTTGTGTAGGCTGGGACGACTGCTGTAAGAGGCGGGATGGGAGGTGTGTGCATAAAAAGTGGTTAACCCTTTCCGAGTAGGGAGGAAGTCTATAGGATGGAGGAGAAGAAAAAGTTGGGAGGTGGGTCGTCCAGAATGTGAGGGAGTTGTTCCAGAAGTGGTGAGAGAGTGTGGCTCCAAGTGTGTATAATGGAGCAAGAGGGAGACAGGGGTGTTCCTTAAAATACTGTGTGTATGGACGCCAAAGCCTTTTTTTAAAGGGGGGCAGGGAAGATGGAAATTATAGGGCTGGTCTTCTGTGCTGAGCAGCGGAATATTTGGGGAGGGGACTCTGCTTCAGTGGAATGGCTAAGTGGAATGGGGTAAAGTGGTACTTTATTGGGAGAAGTAGTTCTATGAGGAGCTAATGTTGAAGATGGTATTGAAGGACTAGACAAATTTTCTTTGGAAGTAGGATGAGGACTAACATATCAGCCTTCAGGATTTTGGATGTCTAATTTAAACAGAGATAATCCCTCTTACTCCATAATTTGTGTGTCTATTAGTTCACCTTTTTCATAGCGTTTTATGTGTGCACTAGCATATTGTCTGGTCAGCCAGCAATATCCTCTTGCTCCATGAGGGGTGGGCAGACGTCACTTGCCCTCAGCAAGGCCTTGCAGAAATATCCCATAAGCGGACAGACTTCCGCAGCCTTGCTTGCCCCCACCATCACCATCCTAGCTGCTTCCTTGTGTCCATCCATTATCTGGCTCAGGCAGGTGATGGATGGAAGCAGGCTGGAGGAGGAGGGAGCAAAAAAGGTGCTGCTCAGCTCAGTCCATCATCTGCCCGGCTTAGGTGCCACACTTCAATTTCCAGGTGCTTTGGTAAACTACACCTGGGATTTGCTGAGCCCTGAGGTAGTTCACATCTGACCAGGGGTAGCGGGGGTGGGAATTTAGGAGGGATATGTCCTCTGTTCCCCCCCCCCCCACGAATGGTATGAACTTAGTTTACAGACTTGTATACAGTTCTTTAATACAAGTGTTTCCTAGGTAGTGAACAGTTCATTGGAGAGTTGGAATTGCGATTTCTGTGCCAGGTGGGCTGAAGTGTTTCTCAGTAGGCTACCGCACAATAGAGTTCAATGTTTTGTGAGACAATATCAGTTGGAAGGATTTAAAGCCAGGTAAGTGCAGTCAGCTTAAGTGGCACAGCAGGGAAATCCTTGACCAACAAGTAGAAGGTTGCCGGTTCAAATTCCCACTGGTACTATATCGGGCAGCAGCAATACAGGAAGATGCTGCAAGACATCAACTCATACTGCATGAGAGAAGACAATGGTTAATCCCTCCTGTATTCTACCAAAGAAAACAACAGGGCTCTGTGGGCGTCAGGAGTCGAAATTGACTTGATGGCACACTTTACCTTTACTTTTAGTGACTAGTGCACATAGAGTGGGGTGAGCAAACATGGCCCTCCAGCTGTTTCTGGACTATAACTCCCAGCATCCCCAGCCACAATTTATTGAGACTGTAGATGGGAGTTATGGTTCAACCATATCTGGAGGACCAAATGAGCCTACCTCTTACACAGTGAATGGAGATTGCTGAGTAAGGTAGGAGTCTGCATGTGAGTATAATAATAGTGGGTGGATGAAATATTAGTATGCATGCAGACCATGAAGGAGCAGGGAAATATAAGAGGTGAAATCATGGGAAAGTTAATTAACAGTCTTCATGGGTGTACTGTATTGTGAGAGGAGGAGTGAATAATTTGTGAAAGACAGGCTTGCAAATATTGTTGTTAAATATTATTAAAATGTTTGGTTTTTATATACCACTTTCAACAACAAAAACATTTTATATAGCAAAAGAGACGGGAAAATGATTCTGTATCCCAGAAGGGCTCTCAGTCTTAAAACAAACATGCACAGGAGACACCAGCAACAGCCACTGGAGAGATGCTGTGCTGGGCTGAATTGAGAGTTCTTCCTTTCCTGCTAAATCTAATAGAGAACACCACTTTAAAGAGGTGTTTCTTGTCTAGTTAGTAAGAGTACTTTGATGGGAGAGATTGCTTATTGGTGAGAAATGATTGTCTATGCCTAGAAATGAATAAAGGTGGGGGAAGGTGATTTGTAATAAGTGTATGATTTAGTCTGGGCCATAAGCAGATAAACCATGGTTGGTTAAGAAGGAGCTAATAGGTAAGTGTACAATAGGACTGTGCGCTTCAGGAAAGTTGGATTTCCAATGTCAGAAATCCCTGCCCCCATCACCAGGAGGCACTAGAATGTGGAGCAAATGCCCTGGGTAGTGTGGTGATGGTAGCCTTTTAGCTGCCCACCCAGTACTGGTGCAGCAGCAGCTGGGCAGTGCAGTGATTCTCAGGAGCAGGCAGGAAGTGACGGTAGAGTAACCTGATAAGCCTGAGCAGCTGCTGGAAGGACACGCGGGTGGCTGGGGATGATAGTTCTGCTTGTTTCTATGCCCATCCTTCTCCCATGGGAAACACTCTGAGCAGAATTACCATTCCCAGATGCCCATGTGTCCTCCCAGCAGCCACACCGGCTTCCCAGGCTGTCCTGTGTCACTCGCTGTCCGTCCCTGAAGCTCCTGAGAATCTCTGCACTGGCCAGCCACCCCCATGCCAGTGCCGGGTGGGCAGTTAAAGGACTGTCACCGCACTACCAGGGCATTTGCCCTGCAATCTGCCTCCTAGTGGGGGTGGAGGGCAGGGATTTTTGACATTGGTAATCAGACTTTACTGAAGTGCACAATCCTAGTGTGTAATGGCAGTGAAATGAGTCTCGTATTTAGAAAATAGAGAGAATCTCAAGAAATATACCAGGGGAGTGGGGAGGCAACTCCTATGTAGATCTACTCATCTGCATGAAGTTATATTAAATACTTTTATTGAAGCACTTTTTGGGATGCATCCATAAGTGTCACGTGACATTTTGCCATGGCGAATAAGGACACAAGTGGTAAGAAATAGGTATTTTGTATCTTGCTCTTCCTCCAATAAACTCAGAATGCGATATATAGGGCTTGTTCTATTTTATCCTCACAACAGTCATGTGAAGTTGTGACTGGTCCACAGGTAGCTTCTGAAGTATACGAGTAGGGATTTGAAACCATGTCTCCGCAACACGTTCTGCACAGCACCATCCACATGTTCAGTATGCTTAGACATAACATGATTCATCCCATTTAAAGTGGACTGTGTTGGGGGACCTATGTTGATGATAAGCATGGTCGGGCATCCTTTCAGGAGCCCCTCAAGGAATATTAATTTTGCAACTCCTGGAAATGAGTGCTGTTTACTAGCCAAATGCACAGAATTTCTCCAAACTCCTTGGCCATAGGGCCTGCTTATACCAACAAGGGAGACTAGAATAACTCAGAAGGTTGCATGTATCATATTGAAAACTAGCTGCACCAATAAATGGCATCCTGGTCTCACTACTCACTACTACTTTACTATTTTGGCTATGCTAACAGGTTAACTTGCTGCTCCTAGTCACTGGTTTTGTGCAAGAAAGTTGGGAGGTGCAGGGGCACCTGCTTGGTTGCAGTACTAGGGAGGTAGATAAAGGGGCAACACTGGATAAGTGTTTTTGAATGACAGAATGGGGTGCTGAAGCAGCAGCTGCATGAGGCTACAACTGGGTTAGGGAAATGTGAGGGAAGAAAGATCTATAGGGAAAGAGACTGATGGTGGGGAAGAGATGGGAGCAGACCATACTGGTGGTAAAGTTTGTCAGGGCTGCATTATGAGCAGGCATGTTGGCTTTTGCCTAAAAGGTGCTCTGGATCCTGAAGAGTAGACTGCACCACTGAGAGCTGGATTAAAGTAAACTGAGCCCTTGTGAAGCTGCTCCTTGCCTAGTGATAGAGGATGCATCAGTGAATTGAGGTTAAGGCAAAAACTGGAATTGGAGTATTGTTGCAGTGGGATTTGGGCAAATATGTTGGAGGAACCTGTTTTTTCTGATATATTTGCTCCAACCTCAGTGCAACCTTTTTGTTTGCAGAAAGCATTTTGGAGGTAATAGTATGTTTTTGGTTGTATGTTGTACATTATTCCTCTCTCCCCTCATCCCTTCCCCTTGCAGAACACACATGGTGTATATAAATGTCTCAGTTTAGATAACAAGGTGTGTAGAATCGACTAAAATTGTGAAGCTTCGCCTCTGTTCTGCTCCTTTAATCATGGTGGGGGAGTCATTTCTCTCATTGGAATCCTGAGAATCTCTGATTGTACTGAGTGTTTTAAAATAATTCTAATCTTTAAAGCCAATGAGGAATGTGCCTGATATACAGATCTCAAATTAATGCTCAGCTCTCATGACTTCAGAGTCATAATCGGGATAGATAAACGTTAATGATCTTTTTTTAAAGGGGATGTGTTCAAAGTGTCAGCTATACTTTTATTTTATCATAAACTGGTTTAAAATTAGAATTTAAAACAAACGTATAATATCTTAACACTGAATTTATGATCCGTTGCTTTTCTTAGTTTCCTTACAGTTTTCTGTTTTTTTAACTATCTTCATCATACAGCGTAATAGTTCATGTACTCATGGGTTGATACTGGAAACCAGGGACGGGCAAGTTGTCATCAACTGATGCCTCTGCATGTTCTTTTATTTCAGTAGTATGCACAGTAAATACCTGATCTCTGCTCAGTCAGTATTTTAATTATAAATATTTATGATCTGATCTACCAGTCAGAGCATCAATATTTACCTTCAGTCTCTTGAAAAACACTGGGTTAGGGTTCTGGTTCAACCTCTTAACTTCTAGTTGAGATTTTCTCTTCCGTGGGTTGAGACAGGGCAGCTATACGACAAAGGAAAAGGGGCAGATTAAATTAGTATGCATTTTTATTTAGGAAGTATCAAAATAATGCATAGAAATCTTTGTTTGGGACTTAAATTGGTTGGGCAAGAAAGGATGCACCCAGGCCAGAGAGCCCTTGTCCTCAGCTCCTGAAAAGACCAACAGCCTGAGATAGTGTTTTATTAATCTATTATTTGCTTCTTTTAATATTGTAAACTGCTTTGCGTGCCTTTGGCAAGGCAGAAAGGTGGTATAAAAATGTAGTAAATAAATAATTAAATTCCTCACCACCACAAGTATTCTAAATTAATCTAGCCTGTTTGTGTTTCTAGGTACTTAGGGTAATCCCAGTTGAACATTTAGTATCTGATTAGAAATGGAGCTTGTTACACTTTAAACCACATTTATACAAGGTATAATATATTCCTGCTTGTTTTCCCTTTCCCACGGTGCAGCCAAGGTAGCAAGATGTATTTTCCTATATCTTAGACTAAGAAATTCTTAGCCTTGATATGACTATTACTAAACTATGCAAAACTGCATGGAAAATCTGCTTTATTCCTGGGAGGGGAGGAGGATGATGTACAGATTTAGATTGATTGCAAACCAACTATCTATCATGATTTCTCCGTCAAGGACCTTTTGGAAATTCTAGCTTTGTGAATGTGCAGCTAATTCTTGGGATTCTATTCCCCTGAGAACTACAGTTTGCAGGTTTGGGAGGCAAAGCAGACCAGTTCAAGCCTACAGAGAAAGCATGTCCTTAAGAATTCTTCCCCATTCTGCAGCTTTGCACAGGTCTCTCCCTAGCCAACCATTCTTCACTGCAAAGTAGCTCCATTTCCTCTAAACCCTGGCTGTGCTTGACAGCCCCTTTGTCTGCATTTTATCAGACCCCTACTGAGACAAGTGCATCCTCCTGCTGAGAGATGCTTTGCCTGCAGGAGGCCAGTGCAGTTTTCTTTTTCCAGTAGACTGTAACTTTTCATTTTTAGAAGAAACAAGCTGTTTAATCTTCCATGCTTGCTGGGTGCCCTCGTGGTGCCTCCACCAACTCCTGGATTCAACTTTTCCCCATGCCACACGTGTTGTGTGTTGACACACAGATCCTATTGTGTTTGAAAGTGGTGGGAAATTTTTCTTGCACCTGCCATAAAGGGCTAGCCTGAAGAACTTCAGAGCTCTCTGACATGAAAATCAATTCTCTCTGCAGTGCCTGTTCTTTTGGGAAGAAAACATTGGTGCAGAGCTGTCTACAGTTGTGCCAAAGTATTACCATCGACTGTAGCTGGATGCTGCTTGTATATGTCCCACTGCCTTTGCACCCAAGACCTTGACATTTAGGCAACAAAGCAGTCTGGCTTTTACAGCTGGAGCACACTAAGCATATGTGCATAGTTGTGATTGTTGTGGTCACCTTTTTCAGTTTCCCTAAGTACATCCGTAATTTGAATTCTTTATTGGAATTTAGGAGAGCCCTAAAGACCTACCTGTTCGGCCCAGCCTTCCAGTGCTCTTAAATTGTTTTAAAGGGTCTTTGATGTTTGTGAACCGCCCTGAGCTATTTTGTAAGGGCAGTCTAAAAATCGAACAAACAAATAAATAAATAATACTAGGGAGTAATTTCTGGAGCAGTGAGGTAAGGAGGCAAAATGGTGCTGGTGACAGATTCCAGAAGAGTAGCCATATATTAGATGATGTGTTGTATCTCTGCTATTGAGATGTGTTAAACCTATTCTTGCTTACACACATGGGTAGAGATTACAGTGGATCTGTCTCTTCTTTGGTGTAAGTGTTTTGTTAAACAACGTACAGTGATGAAAACAGATACAAGAAAGAAAATATAATCAGAAATGCACATGACAATGACCGACATGCCACACAGGCATGGCTCCATCCTCACAAGCAGCCAAGAAACTAACTGTTCATAAAGCTTGCCTTGAGGACTGTGCAGCCTTCACGGACATATTCCTGGACACAAAAACTACTTTTGCAGGGAGGGGAAAAAACAAAAATCGTTTCCCCTCCCTGCACACTGAGTTGTGAATTGCTCCCCCCCCCCCGCCCCGTTACTGCTGCTCACTGTTGTGAGGCAAACACAGTTAGCTTCCTGGCTGCTTCCTAGAACAGAGCTCATACTCTACACTGCCTGTGTGTTATGTCAGCCAGCCAGTCCATAATAAGAACAATACAAATGAAAAACTGTATGCATGTGACCTAAAGGGGGGGGACGGGACCCTATCAGGTATTCACATCTGATGAAATAAGATCTTCATCAGATCATGAAGCTTATGTTAGAATTTCATCTTTAAAGTGTCTCAAATCTATTCTCTTGAAAATTGACAGTTGCAGCTTTCCAGTCTGCAGTTCCCATCCTGATGTTTGTGTTGGTTGGTTTGTGTCTCCCTCTACCAGCCTCCTTTAAACCGCAAAACTGGCGAGCACAATGGGAAAAAAGCAGAACAAGAAGAAAGTGGAGGAAGTCCTAGAAGAAGAGGAAGAAGAATATGTGGTGGAGAAGGTCCTTGACAGGCGAGTGGTGAAAGGCAAAGTGGAGTACCTGCTCAAGTGGAAAGGCTTCTCAGAGTAAGGCTGCTTTCTCTTTTATCCAATTTTGTAAATCTGTTCTCATTAGTTAATAGCCAATAACATTAGTGGCCTGCTTACCAGGTTTCCCTCTAAGGTGTGTACGTGCAGCAACCCCTGGGCCCCCACACAGCAGTTTCTGGGAGGCACATAGTCTCTGCTGCACCCGCCACTGCCGCCCAACTGCCCAGGACCTCATTTCCCCAGCTGGGAAGGGAAACATTGCCCCATTTCCCCCTCTTCCTGGCTGCGCTGTCGCCATCTCCCCCTTTCCTCCCAGCTGGGCCTCGGCCGCCACCTCCATAGGAGGAGGGATGGCAGCTCCCCCAGGCAGCCCAGAGCTGGGGTAAAAAAATTGGTTTTTTTTAATTGCAATTTTAAAAACTTTTTTACCCCAGTCTCTCTGGGCTGCCAGGTGGGAGCCGCTGTTGCCGCCCATCCTCCTCCCTCCATTAATTATTTCTGGGGGCATGGGGAAATTAAAAAATATACATTGTTTCCCTGTGAGAGTGAGAGAGAGGATGTTGTGTGCATGTTGCCTTGATAGTGCCGTCCAGAATAAAACTCTTTCTGCTCACTGGTGATACAAATTAGAGGGAATACTGCTGCTTACCTACATGCTAGTCATTTGTGTCACATCCGTGGCTTGAAAGATCCAGCTCTTTCAGTCTGCCAAATCTTCCCTGTCTTGTCACCCAAAGCATTTCTTAATCACCACAGCCAAGTGGCTCTGCACAAGCATGCTTTGCATTTTGTATCCTGCTCTGTATATGCCTGGAGCGGTGGATACTTCAGATGGAACACAACCCATCTCCTCTTCCTGTTTTAGAGAGACTGGCAAAGGAATCTGGGAACAGGTGTGGGATCTCCTTTATCTCCTCCAAAGTTCTTTCTGCCTTAGCCTTGGAGATACCTGCTTAGGTTCTAGTCTAGCTGTTATTGGAGAGACTTAATGAATCCTCATGCGTTAATGGGTACTTGAATATATATTTGAATGTAACAGATGTTTCAGCCTCTGAACAAATAGACACTCGTTACTTTTGTCCTATGGAGTCGTGTGGGGGGGATGATCTGCTAACTATAGGCCTATGGTGTCCATGTCTGGTAGCACTCTAGGAAGGTAGGAGAGGGGACTGTCTTGCCTAAAAGCATTTATCTGTTTGCTGATTTTAAAAACAGGTGTGCTTGTTCAGACATAGGTAGCACTTGCTGCAGAAGGCATCTTTGTCTGCTCTTCCACTTTCTTTCCTTCTCTGATAATGCATATCTAGATGCATCTCAGGAGTTCAGGATTAGAATAGAATAACAGACAGCTGAAACCCTGATAGCTTCACTGTACCCCAGTCATTCCTGTTTTGCCTATATTCTGTTGCACTCCATAGGATTCGAGTCAGACAGTGCTACATGATTAGGTTTGGTCACATGTATGGTGGTGGTGGTGAGGTCTGCTGTTGCAGCCCCAGAAATCTCAGCAGTTGAGAATCTCAGCCAGGATTCTGGATTCCTGCATAAGATGCTTCTGGTTACCAAATTTTGCAGTTTTAATTCTTCCTCACCCCTAGAAAATTCATTACTGTTTATATGTATCAAGAATTACCAGACCCTATATCTAGGCAAAGTATTTTATTCTGCTGAGACTAAGCAAGTGATGGAAGCATGCAGCAAAATGACCCTTTTGCATAAGAAGCTCTTCTTACACAATCTGGTATTTTGCAGTCTTGCCCAGCTAATGAGAGTTCTGTGGTTGCAGTGAAGATAACACGTGGGAGCCAGAGGAGAACCTTGACTGCCCTGACCTCATTGCCGAGTTCCTGCAGTCCCAGAAAACAGCTCACGAGAGTGACAAGTCAGAGGGAAGCAAGCGCAAGGCTGAGTCTGATTCTGAGGACAGGGGGGAGGAGAGCAGACCAAAGAAAAAGAAAGAAGAGGTAAGGCAGATTCTTTCAAGAACTGTGGCCAGCAAGGGCTGCTTACAGCTGGCAATTCAAGACAGACAAAAAAGGGCTGTTTTTAACCTGAAGTACAGTAGTGGTTGAGAAAGAGGACAGATCTTTATTGTAGAGCTGAATAACTTGGAGTTCCATGCAGTACAACAATGCTGCCTCAGCAGGGGCCTTCAGGAAGATAGTTGCCACAGTCTCTTGCCTGTGGTACTGCTTGAGCCAGTCTCCCCGTAAAGCTTCAGCTTGCAGCCCATCTACATCTTCATGCAGGGATGTTTATGCATGCATTACCAGGTTTGTGAATATACCTTAATATCTTCTAGCTGTCTCCTCTGCACCTAGTATTGTGTTTCCACTAGGTCTGTGTATTGGAGTGTCCAATTCAGAATGTGTATTATATGTTGGCATCACCCAGCAGTGGTGCTTTTAGCATGGCCTATTCCACGCAGTACCTGCACTGGAAATGGCAGGTACTGCATAGATCTGACCATGCTGAGAGTGCCCATCTCTGTGTGGCACCAGGGTTGTGGTACACATTTGTTGAAATTGGACATTCTGATACATGGGTCTAGTGTCCATGTGATACACAAGGGTGCTGGAAGCAAAAGGCCATGGCCCTAGTCATGCTATTCCTGTGTGACTAGCTTGAGAGCAGCAGCCCATGTGCCCAGTACTTTGGATATTTAAAAAAAAAAAAATTGCCATCAATTTTGCCTGTATAGTCCATCTAACCATTTTCTTTTGAGGTAATAAAAACAGCATGTTTCAACTATACTGTAGGGATTGTCTGTCTGTGTTTTTCTTTAACAACCCAAATACCTGCACAGACGTGTTCTTCCAAATTTGCACTTCTCTTCTGCCTGGTCCTCCCACCGCTCTTTCCATTCTTTCCTGTTTGTTCAGCTCATGCTTTGTTCATTCTCTCCTGAATGAACAGCTCCCTGTTCTGCCATTAATTCTCCTCTCCGCATTTTCATCAGTTGCTACTCCTGGCCTTCTTTTGCCACACAGTACTGTGGTCGCCAGGAGTCTACACCGACTCGAGGGCACACTTTACTTTTACTCCTATTGTCATCTTCTCCTTCCCTCCTTTAACTTTTTTGTTCTTTCTTAGAGCCAAGCCCTCTTTCCTCCTCTTTTTCCCCACTCAACATTTCCAATTCTCTCTCTCCCCATTTCCTTTTCTCTTTGTTCTGTTATTCTTCCCCCTTCTCTCTAAAAGCCTTCCTTCGATACATGGCTTAAATTTGTTAGGGCTTCCCAGAATACAGCTGGGGAAACTTTTAGTGCTAGGGCTCAGCTCCACAAGGTATCTATACTAGTATGAATGCAAAGATTTTTACATGATCTCCACTGCATGTTAAGGTTATCTGTGGAGGTCTGTCTCCAGTTACCACCAGTTCGTTTGGTGGCAACTCAGAGGGCAGGCCTTCTCTGTAGCTGCTCCTGGGCTGTGGAATGCACGCCCAGCAGAAATTCGTAATCTTAATTCTTTACTGTCCTTCAAGAGAGCCCTTAAAACCCATCTGTTTGGCCTGGCCTTTCAGGGTTTTTAATTTGTTTTAATTGTTTTAATGTTAACCTGGTTTTCAGGGTTTTAATTGTTTTGATAGTTTAATTGTTTTTTAAGATGTTTTTAAATTGGTGTTTATATTTGTATTTTTGTTTTAATTGTTTTCAATGATTTTTGTTTTTTAATTGTAAACTGCCCTGAGCCATTTCGGAAGGGCAGTATAAAAATCGAATAAATAAATAAGATGAAAGGTTCTGATTTGGCTCACTGCCAGGGACTTCCAGCTAGGCTTGAGCCCTGGCACCTCTCCATTCAAATCAAGGAACAGACCAGCATGCATCACCAATAATGGGATCTCTTCTCTCTTACTGGCATGAACATTTCTGTCTCTCCCTTTGGACCGCAAAGCTGGCTCCTCTCTGGCAAACATTTTTGCGCCCCCAGGCAAAGGAATTGATTGTTTATTTTATTATTTATTACACTTGTAAACCGCCCCATCCAGAGGCTCCAGGCAGTGCACAACTAGTTTAAAAAACATAAAAACAAACATTTTAAATACACTACTTAAAACACTATAAAAACAATTTTAACACAATTTATAATCAATTAAAATACTTTAAAACAATTTAAAAACCTTGGAAGGCCAGGCCAAACAAGCAAGTCTTTAAGGCCAACCGCAAACCTGAACTGTGGATATCTACTAGGAGTGCATTCGATAGGTCAGGAGCAGCTACAGAGAAGACCCAGTTTCAAGTCACCACCAGATGTACTGGTGGTAACTGGAGATGGACCTCTCCAGATGACCTGGAATCATAATTGTGTGAAAATGCTGAGAATTTTATTAGAGATCTCAAACCCTTTCACAGTGCTAGAATTTATAATGATCCTTGGTGCAGCACCAATGCAGCACTTAAAAATTGAAATTGGTTTAATTCTTACAATGTTTATATGTATTTACATGTAAATACACACAAAGTATGCTCTCTGATTTGGGCATTCAGTTGTGCAAATCAGGCTTGATGCCCAGATTTTCTCTGTGCCACTTCCTAAAGACAACTACAGATGGTCCCATATTGTTCTTCAGGCTGAGAAACCTCGAGGCTTTGCAAGAGGGTTTGAACCAGAGCGGATTATTGGTGCCACAGATTCCAGTGGAGAGCTCATGTTCCTGATGAAATGGTGAGTCCCAGGCTTTTGCATTTTTTCCTTTTTGTATCCCCAACCAGACATGAGGGTTATGCCATGGAAATCTTGACAGGAAAATTTGAGGGGATGCTGCTGCTTAATAGTGTGAGTGTTCATGGTGCCTTAATAGCATGGGGGTCCATGGTTTGGGCCCACAGGTAGGATCGTTGTTCTTCCAGCGTTAAAATTTGGACACTGTCCTAGCTACAATATGCATTTTACTTGCAGTCTGGTGACTTTGCAAACTCTTGAATTTTTCTTCCTTTAGCTTTCTGCTGAAAAGAATGTTGGAATAAACTAATTTGGAGGGGAAATTCTAATCTTCAAGACTAGTTTATATAAAAATTGGAAGCGGACTTCTTGGTTGTATCGGGTACAATTATCACTTGAAAGCATCCTGTGTTCATAAGTTAAAATGACTGATTCTCTCAACCTATTTCCACAACTCATCCATCCTTGAGGAAGTGCATGGAGCAGGCAGATACAGGACTGTTAAGCCCTACATTACACTTTGCACTGTGAACTAGGGATGGGGCATCTTCTCACCTTCCAAGTTCTGAATTTCTGGCTGGTGGTTGGGTGTACTGGTCCTTAAATGCTCAGGCACCTCAGAGTGACCGGATTGTGTGGTTTTGGATTGTTGGGTTTTTATTACTGCCAACTTCATCCAGATACATTGGGAAGTCTGATAAGATTGTGAAAAGGGTGGGATAAGCTAAACATTTGTCTCTATTTGATCAAACATCAGTAGATCTCAGTCCGTTTCTGGGCCTAATTCAAAGTGCTGGTTTTACCTATAAAGCCCTAAACAGCTTGGGATTATCTTACTTACCTGAGAGAGAGCACCTTGCCACCTTATGTCCCAACTTAAACCTTAAGAACCTTTCTGGGGCCCTGCTCAGAGTGCCTCTGCCAAATGAACTGAGGCAAGTGGCTACTAGGGAGAGGGCCTTTTCAGTGGTGGCACCACATCTATGGAATAACCTTGATAGTGAGGCTCGCCTGACATCATCTCTGTTCTTTTAGATGCTAGGTGAAAACCTTTCTGTTCACTCAGGCTTTAAAAAATAAATTTAAACAACAAAATTTTGCATCATATTTTATATTGTAATTTGTCTTGTTTTATGTGTTGGATGCTTTTACCATTGTGTTGTGAGCTGCCCAAAGAACAAATTGTTATGGGGTGGCGAACAACATTTTAAAAAATTATTATTAGCTCTACATTAAGTTCAGCAGTATGGTTCTTCACTTCTGTTTACACTGCCACCTTTGTGGGGATTGTGTTGCTTCTGTTACCTCCTTTGTCCTGTACTGGGAAGGAAAACTGGTAGGGATGTGCACAGAACCACGGAGGCGTGGTCCGGCACTGGGGGGAGTGTGGCTTTAAGGGCAGGAGGGTAGTACTTACCCCTCCTGCTGCTTTTCCCCCTCCGGCGCTGCACTTTGGTGCAAAGTTTTTGGGGCGGCAGAGTTCCTCCCTGCTGCCCCTGCTCCCATCGTTGTCTGGAATAAGGAGAAGTTGCCGCCATGCATGCACCCATCGCAGTGCGTGCGCACCCGTTGCCGCCATGCGCGCGCCGCAACGGGTGCATGTGTGGTGGCAACTTCTCCTTATTCCAGACAACCACTGGGCGGCAGGGAGGAACTCTGCCGCCCCAAAAACTTTGCACCAAAGTGCAGCGCAGGAGGGGGAAAAGCGGCGGGAGGGGTAAGTACTACCCTCCCGCCCTTAAAGCACTCCTCCACCACCACCCCCAGTGCTGGACCGGCCAATTCCAAACTGGTCCGGAGGCTTCTTACATGGCCCCAGACCAGTTCCGTGCACACTCAACAGTGGCTGTGCCCATATTCCCTTGCATTGTGTAAGCAGGATGGGATGCAACCTTTGAAAAGGGCAATGCTGAGCTGTTTTTTAAAGCAAAATAATAGTGGGTAGTGTTTCAGAGCTATCCCCACAATATCCCTCAAGCTTCTTGGGGCAAAATGGCACTTAACTATTGCTGGATTGTGCAGCAGTAATCTTAACTGTTCTTAAGGTTATTCATGTACACATTGAATAGCAATATGTACATTTTTAGGCTGCTTCTGAATTCCCAGAAGCTAGGAACATAGGAAGCTGCCATATACTGAGTCAGACCATTGGTCTATCTAGCTCAGTATTGTCCACACAGACTGGCAGCGGCTTCTCCAAGGTTGCAGGCAGCAATCTCTCTCAGCCCTATCTTGGAGATGCCAGGGAGGGAACTCGGAATCTTCTACTTGTTCCAGAGTGGCTCCATCCCCTAAGGGGACTATCTTACAGTGCTCACACTTCTAGTCTCCCATTCATATGCAACCAGGGTGGACCTTGCTTAGCTAAGGGGACAAGTCATGCTTGCTACCACAAGACCAGCTCTTCTCTGTACTACTTTGTGAAGAAGATAAAAACTAAAGATAATGGGAGAATTTTAAAAAAATTATGCATAGTAGGTATTCTGATATGACGGCTCTTTCAGCCATCTGTATTTGTCAAAACTGATGCAGCTTCATGCTTTGCTTCTGGGTTAAATCCGCTTGTTCCTTTCTATGCATGGCTCTGTAGGAAGAACTCTGATGAAGCTGACCTGGTCCCCGCCAAGGAAGCAAACATTAAATGCCCACAAGTGGTCATCTCGTTCTATGAGGAGAGGCTGACATGGCACTCCTACCCTTCAGAGGACGATGACAAGAAGGATGACAAGAACTAAACTTCCTGCTCTTCTGTCCCCATCCCTCCTCTGGCCGACTTTTGTATTAAAACATCAGACTGTGGGTTTGAGCGTGAATGAGAGGAAGCAGACAGGCCCTTAACTGAGGAGGCTGGGGAAGATGCCCACTGTAGAAACAGGACAACTTCTATGCCCTCAACAAGCTGCTCCTTCCTTCCTTCTCATGTATACATGGGGATGGAGGGTAGAACGGCTGTTACCCAACTGTTCCTTGCTTGGGGGATGAAGCAAAAACAACTCCACACAGGACGGAGCCTGGAGGTTGGACAGGCTGCCAAAAGGGACAGCAGGTGGAGGCTTCGAAGACCATCTCTCCGACTCACAGCCTTCCTCCCCAATAGTGTTAACTGCATTTTTACAGCTTAGCATGTGTGTAGATTTTCTTTTTTCCTCTTTTTTCCTTTTTTCTTTTCTTTTGGCTATTATTGGTGTATCATTGGGGGTGGGAAGGGGAGGGTACCTTCTGACTGAATTGAGATAGGGAGTGATTCGGAGTGTTTTGTATCCAGAATCACAACTCTGACAAAATACATGTCTCTTATTGGAAGTGGTATCAACTGCTGCTAATGGAGAGGCCAGAACGTACATGTCTTTAGTGTTAAAGTTACCATTTCATGAGACTTCAACCATGAATACAGCTGGCTACCAGATTAATTTTCACTTGACCTGTAAAGTTGGAGAGGAGGAGCATCCTCAGATGTTTTGGCCTGCTAGTTCTAGTGAAGGCACTTTGTCCCCAAATTACATGGCAAAGTTTTCTTATAGTATTACTATTTCTGCATCTTTACTTTCTATCCAACCAGCACCCGTGGGGTCCTGTCTCTCCCCCCCCCCCCGGACTTTAAGCTTTCTCTAAGAGAATCCAGATGTTTTGTGGAAGGAAAGCTGGGATGAAATCTACCCCTACAGCACAATGTAGATTTCAAACCATTCTGTAAACAGCTGTCTTCTCTTCAGACTTGGGCATTAGTGATTGCTTTCCTTGCCCTGGTCCTCCACTGAGATCATTTTCAATCTAGTAGATTTATTTGTTTTTACAAAGGACATAATTTTACCTCTGAATGTGCTCACACCCCAGCAAGCCACCAACTCCTCCTCCTCCTCCACAGGGTGGTATGTATGTAGAACTGTATTGTACAAACCTTTTTTAAAATAAAGCATGTGTTTTAGGTTTCTGTGAAAATGTTGTCTAAAACATAAGTGTTTGAATTTTAACTTCATACTGAACTGTCTTTTTGTCTCAATAAAACTTTAGATTTATAATCCTGATCTTCTTTTTTCCTCTTCCTCTAGCCAAGGCCTGTCTTTCACGTATCTCCCAATGTGAAGAGGTGTAGCCAGGATTTGAGAAAGGAGACAGTGGCTGATATTCCGCACAATGTTACATGGTGGAACATAAAATTTGCGCAAGTGCAAAAAATTGTATAATGGCTGCACTGTCACGCAACTCTGCATGTTTTGCACTTGTAACTGGGCAAGCATTGTTCCACCTTTGCAATAAAACATCTGGTTTGGTTTGGTTCTAATTTTTTCCAGTGATGAGGATAGGGCTGTGATTGATCTGAAGGAGGTGATAACTTTTTTGCTGTGGGCCATTTTTGCAATTACAACAACAAATATTTATATACCACTAAAAGTTTTCAAAGCAGCTTACATAAAGAAATAATAAATAAGATGGCTCCCTGTCCCCAAAGGGCTCACAATCTAAAAATTGTATCTGGGTTATTCTGGATATCTGTTAATGGATACAAATAAATTGTATCCAGATGCTTTCCTGTGGGTAAGAAAATTTGGAGGTGGGGGGAACGACACATTAAAAACAGCCTATGAGGAAAGGGTTAAATCTTCTACCAGCACCACTCTGAAATATCGGACTTCTGAAAAGTATACAGTGTACTGTGCTTGATTGGCCAGCAAACTCGCCTGACCTGACCCTATAGAGAATCTATGGGGTATTGTCAAGAGAAGGATGAGAGACATGAGACCAAACAATGCAGAAGAGCTGAAGGCCGCTAATGAAGCATCCTGGTCTTCCATAATACCTCATCAGTGCCACAGGCTGATAGCATCCATGCCACGCCGCATTGAGGCAGTAATTGCTGCAAAAGGGGCCCAAACCAAGTACTGAATACATATGCATGCTTATACTTTTCAGAGGTCCGATATTCTATTCTACAATCCTTGTCGTCTTGGTTCCATGTAATATTCTAATTTTCTGAGATTGTGGATTTGGGGTTTTCATGAGCTGTACGCCATGATCATCACAATTATAACAAATTAAGGCTTGACTTATCTCGCTTTGCATATAATGCGTTTGTCTCATATATTAGTTTCACCTTTTAATTTGCATTACTGAAATTAATGGACTTTTGCACGATATTCTAATTTTCCGAGTTTCACCTGTAGGAAGGTGCTGAAAGGCATCTCATACTGTGCAGGAGAAGGCAATGGTAAACCACTCCTGTATTCTGCCAAGAAAACCACATAGCTCTGTGGTTGCCAAGAGTTGACACCAATTCAACGGCACAATCAAATCAAACCACGATGGTGAAGACTAGGCTTTGTACAAGAATTAGATCCTTGGAGTTGCAACTAGAAAGCAAGTTACAGGAAAGCTAGCAGGCTTATAAAGATGTCCCAGTTTTAGGTGAAAGGATAAATACCATAATTTGGGCAATGGGCAATTGTTGATTATGCAGTAATATATAGAATGCTGCCTTTGATATTTTGCATATATGTTAACTAAACAGGCCAGGGCAGGTGGCAGTAGCTAGGCTCCAAATTAGGGAAGTAGAATTTCAACAACTTTCCTGCTGCCAGATTTGGATTACTTACTGCATCCCTTGAGCCTCGTCAAAGATGCAGTGGCGTCTATTTTTTGTCAGTGCCTATGGGCCTAGCCATCCCAGCATATTAACTTATACATTCATGGAGTCTGGACATATGGTTAGCCTACATGTGATAAATTTAAAATAGTCTCACTGTTCCCTACAGCCATGAGCTTCCTGTATGGGATTGCACACAAGTATGCAATTCCCTGCAGGCATGTGAAGAATAACCAACCCACACACACCCCACCTGCTATTTCTAGAATATGTAGATTGGTTTTCAGAGTCCACAGTGGGTAGGACTTCAGTGGTAAGATAATAGCATTAAGGTATTAAAGTACTTCATACTTTATATTCCACTGTCATTCATTCTTCCTAATGGTGAAGTTAGTACTTTCATATCTATTATTTGGTCAACAAAACTAGGCCACCCCTAGACAGTTAGTGATTTCTGCACACTCTTGGATGTTCTGGTTATACAGAAAAGTTTTTGGTTTTTTTTTTAAGCTAAAAAAAAAGCAGGAGCCAAAGGCTGCTGAAAGTGTTAGGCGGGCAGGGGTGTGGAAGAGACTGCTTATGGAGGGCAGGAGAAGAGACAGAGACCAGATCAAAAAGGTTCCCCATATAGGACAGGGATTTGAGGAGGAATCTTTTCCAAAGCTCCCCTCTCCCACCTTGTTTACCCCCCTATATACTAATGAAGACCTAGCTCAGAACTTTTTAGCAATCTAGGGCAGAATAGAAGGTTTGGGTGTTTTCTTTCCCTCTCTTGGAACCTTTGTCCTCCATGCAGGCTTGGAGGGCTGCTCAACTTTGGCCCTCCTGCACATGTTAGCCTACAACTCCCATAATCCCTGGCAATTGGCCACTGGCTGAGGCTTATGGGAGTTGTAGTCCAAAAACAGCAGGGGGGGGCAAAGTTGAGCACGCCTGGTAGGGCTACAACAGTTTGCCACATCTATCTAGTTATGGATATGAATTTCTTTCCTACAGTCTGCTTTCTTGGACATCAAACTCTCAACTGCCTTTGTCCATTCAATGTTTAAACAGCTGATTAATGAAAGTCAAAATAAATTGCAGCTGATTAAACAAGCACCCCTAAATGTATGTGGTTTTCAGTATGTAATCTGGATGTTTTACAGAAGCATTTGACACCTGAGTATGCACAGTTCCAGGCATAACATTTGAGGACGCAGGTAAATCAGCAGCCCATGTACTTAACATGTTCAAGTTCAGACTCACTTGAAAAAGCACCTTCTTGCAGAAGGCTTTGTTTGTATAGTGAAAAATCTGTCCTTAATAAATAACTTCTCAGCTGGTATAGGTGGTCACCCAACATGGGTTACATCCCCCACGTGCTCTAGGAGGCAGGAAATAAAATTGAAGATCCTAATAAACCAACCTGTGGGCAGATCCCCTCAGTCTCATTTCCTGCCTCTGCTCCAGAGAGACACACTCGCTACAGTTTGTTCTTGTGTTCAGGTTTTTCTCTTCTTTCCCTTCAGCCCCTACTCTGCAATGAGTCCTTCCCAGACAATAGATCCAGCCTAGGCATTGTTCCCACCCATGGTTGTGTGCTATGGTATGTCCCACGTTGGGTGACCAACACCAGCTGAGAAGGAAACATTGGTACTCATCGTGAAGGTTTCTTTTGGCTGGTGCAGAAGAGGTCACCCAAGGCCTGCCCAGGGTTTTTTTCTTGTAGGCTGGATCTACTGCCCAGCGAGGGGCATATTTGTCCTCCTTCCTCATGCTTCAGTCTTTTGTCCCCCTAAATTTTTATCTTGTTTTTTGGTCTTCCTGAGCTAGAGCTGTTCAAGTAACAGAGGATCCACCCAATTAGGATCTTCAATTAATTCTATTTCCTGCCTCCTGGAGCACAGGGACGTAACCCATGTTGGGTGACCTCTCCTACACCAGCCAGAAGAAACCTTCACGGTGAGTACCAATGTTCCTTTCTTTCCTGCCTCTAGCTAGGCCTCTCTCTCCCACCTTCTATAGTAACAGGTTGGGTGGCTCTCCATTCCCTTCACTCTGTGCCATTAGCACACACAATGCAGTTAAATAAAGCAGTGGATGGGTGATCATCCCACAAGAATTTGTGAATACCCGGAAACCGACTGAAAGATTTCTCTGCAACATATTAGTATGTAAGTCACAAAACATCTAATTCATACTTAGATGTGTAGGATCTTACCAAGAATAGAGATGTGGTGTAGAAAATGTTCCATTTCTAAAATGTCATTGGCTAACATCCAGACTAGCATTGCACACATGCAGCAGTGCAAGGTCCAGTCTACTACTGCATAGTCCCTTGAGCAACAGTGCAGGAGTTTGTGCTGCTGCACATATGCAATGCTAGTCCAGATGTTCAGCTATTTCAAAGTTGTAATTAATGTTTTGTAGGTGATCATCCCTAGGAAGTGGGCGAGGGAGGTACATATGGTTTATTGATGTATTGAGTATTCCAGCAAAAGTTTCCTCATAGCTTTAACCCATGAAGTGTCTTTAGTTATCTTCCCTCAAACATTTCAGTTCAACTACTTGAACTTTTGCAAAAGTTTCATTGTGTGGCAATTTTTGAAAAAAGTAGTGAGAGTTTGATGCACGAGAGAAATCTACATGAGAAAGTTTCCCAACTCAAACTTCCCTAGAAGACTCACATCTCTGGCCATGAATCTTATGGGATGGCCTTGGCAAGTCTTAAGAACTTCATTACTTTGCTAGATTAGATAAGGCCCACCAGGACCAGCATGCTATTTGAAACAAGTAGGGCAGGACGGCAATAGACCTCCCTTGTGCTTCTCCCACACCCAGCTAGTGGTAAAGGTATAATACCTGAACATAAAAACTTCATTCAGTTATTCAAAAGTCCCAAAACATAACACATTAATGCTATCTAAGCCAACAGCCATTATGACATCTTAGACTCCTCCTACAACCTGACATGAAAGAGAGAGGGTTAAGCTGAAGATAAAATAGGCAGAAAATATCTTCATTTTAGTTTCTAGCCTGCTGGGTAATTCCATTAAAAGAGAGACACCAAAACAATGCACACATAGTTAATAAGCCATTTTATTTTTGTCCTGTGCTCACACGCTCACACTTTCTCTCCTCTCCCCAACAGGTCATAGAAACCATTCAAAATAAAATCTCTTAAGGAAAAAATAAATTAACACATGCACACATCAGGGCTCCACATCCTAACCACTCAGCAACCCAGCTGCAGCTCCAACATGTTTTGTGCTTCAAGTTTCATGCTGTTGAACCGCAGGAGCAAGAGATGGGAAGATACTCAACATTCGTTCACTTCCCACCCACTCTAGTCTTCCCCTACAATAAATCATGGCCTTGAGAAAACAATATTGTGGAACACCTGGTTGCAAAGTCTGCCCTCTACCACAAACAGTGCTTCATACCCCTTCAACCCTCTGAAGGATGCCCATTTCAGTGCTACACCCGCACACACCATCACATACACAGGACTGACTGGCTGGGAAAAACCAAAGCCATTTAGCTCAATTGCTGGTAAGGTCAGTAATACTCCCAGCTGTGCTATACTGCAAGTTAACAGCCTCGAGGATTGCCTCGGAGCTTGAGGCCAGCTGTGTTCAAGGCACTACCCTCACCCTTCGCCTTATTTTTTTTTCTAAAGGGGGGAGGAAGGGGAAAGAAGTTGGAATGACACCCAAGAACAGAAGGGAAGCCAGCTGTGGAACCACGCAGTTAATTCTTTATGTCAGAAAGAACTTTCAGCAGCCTTAAATCACCTGAGGGAAACATCTCCCTTTCTTACATGCGTACTACGAATTCATCCTACAGCCCTACATGGGGGGCAGGGAAAGACACAGAAGCACAGTGCTCTGGAAAAAATAAAATAAGAGTGCCCATTAAGATGGGGATTCTCCATAGATGTTCATTCTCTCTATGCAACATGCCCACTTCATGGGAGCAAAACCCATTGTGCTGTAGACCAAGTGGTGGTGACCACATATACCAGACCCCCAACACACATTTTGAAGCCTCAACTGGGTGAGGGGGCAGGCTTCACATCTGGCCCACACACATTTTTACTCAAAGAAGTCTCCAAGTCAGTGGGAAAGATGGCATTATAGCATGCAGTTTACTGTGCGCCATCTTGTTTGAATGCATCTTGGTGGTGGCCCAGCATGATACTGGCTTCTTGGTGTGGGCAGTGACATGCTTAGTGAGTTTTTAGTTGGTGAAGATAGGGGTAGTGGGAAGATGTGTCACCATATTTGTTCTATTAACCCTTTCCAGTCCTACCTTCACACCATTTATGGCAGATGCTTAAGTCCTAGTAGAAAGACTGTACTTTTAACTCCTTTAGTAAAAAATTTTCTCCCAAGCTGAAAAGGGTTAAAACATATTTGCTCTTATCCCCTAAATAAAATACCATTTTGTGTGTTCCACCTGGATTTGCACACATATACATAACTAGGGACATTGGCTAACTGGGATTTGGTTATATTTTCCAATTGCACAGAACCGATGTCAAAACTGGTTCTGAAAAAAACCAGCTACCTGAAATATCCAAGTTTTGGAAGTTCAAAGAAAAAAATGTTCTCTTAAGCTTGCTCAGTCTGTCCACTTAAACCTCTTTTCCTTTTATCTAAAAAATAATAATAAATCCAGCTTAACACATTTCAACTTTTCTACCCTCTGCTGAGACTCAACCCCCCCCTCCCCAAACAAACATTATGCCAGCTAGTTCCCCTTCCCCCCCACCCCAATGTTCAACAATGGGTTTCAGGCTGCTGGGGGGCTCAGGTCTTTCCCAACATGCTTTGCCATTCTGCCCCTCAAGGCGTGCAGGCCCCCTGCCCAGCAGTCTGCTCCTATACACTGACTGGCAGCTATCATGGTTTGAGAAGATATATTGGATAAGAAGGCTTGAAAGTTCCTTCAAATTCTTCGGGGCTCAGCCCTTCTCCAGGATGTAGTTTCAGTGAGTTTTGCACTCTCCTGCCAACATTCATCATCTCTCACTTCCTTCTATCTTTCTGTTTCCTCTCTTGCCGCCTGCCCTGCTGGTCAGCAAGGGAACGTGGTATTAGGATAACGCTGCCATCGCTGGCATACTGTAGGGCATACTGATTCGGGGAGTAGGGCTGACCATTCTCATCGCGCAAGCGGCCAAACACTTCCTGGTACAGGCTCTGCACTTTTTGCTTCATCTGGCGGATGGACCTGAGGAATTCCACCTTCTCCCTGAGCAGCTTCGACTTGTCTCTCTGCAAGTCCTCCACATCCCGTTCCAGGTTGAGGATAGTGTCTAGCTTTCTCTTACGGCAGTTCTGGGCAGCCATCTTGTTCTTACCTCGCCTCCGGATGTCCCTGATGAGACTAAGCTGGGCCTCACTCAATTGGTACTTGGACAAGAGTTCATTGAATTCCTCCACAGGGAGGTTGATGATTTTCTCATTGGGGAAAGGGATCTTCATGGCTCGGGCCCGGTGCTCATCTCTGCTCATCTGCTTATCCAGGAAGTCTGCCTGCTTATCCTTGGCACTCTTCTTCCCCATGCTGGCTGGCTGGGGCTCATCGGTGTCTAAGGTCCTGGGGGCCATATTGTAGGTGTGGTTGTGACCCACATGCTCCAGGTAAGGCAGATAATGCAACTGAGAAGGGTTCTGGTAGCTCATGCGACAGAACTTATTGTACTCTGGCTGGTACCCAACAGCCCCTTCTGCATCTTCAAAGTCCACATTTTCAGAGTCTGAGTTGTAGCCTACAGCACCTTCCTCGGAAAAGGATGAAGAGGCTGAAGAGGATGATGACGATGATGCTTCTGAGCTGCTGAGAGAAGCAGGGCTGTGGCTAGAGTCCAAGGAGAGCCCAGAGTCTGAATCAAACTCCTCCTCCAGACGGGAGGCTTGCACTGGGTTGAAACCTTCTTCAATAGCCAAGTCCATCAAACTAATCTCATCTAGCATGGCTTCATCCAGGAGACCTCCAAGAGGATCTGGTAGGTCAGGCCCAGATGTCTCATTCACGGTGCCATTTAGTTGGGGAGGGAAGAAAATCCCACTCAGGTTGGTAGAGCCAAATGTGGTGTTGAAACCAGTGGAGTTGTCGGGAACCAGCTGCAACAAGCTGCCAGCCGCTGAGGGGCTCTCAATTTCAGAGCTGAACAGGGAAGGGAAGTCCTGTGTACAGCCGCCCAGCGACGCCTGATGCAGGCTGACATTCTGGTTGATGGGGGTAGATGGGGCAAGGCTAAAGTTGGCCGTCAGGATGTCTCCACCTGTGCTGTTGTACAGGGTTTCTGTAGCTGCTGTGCTGTTCACCTCCATACCCTGAAAGGAACAGAAATGTTTCAGACTCCAGAAGAGCCGTTTTGCCTAGACTATCCGCCTCCTTCAGACAAAGGCCCAAAAAGCAAGGCCCCAAAAGGTGGCCTCAAAAGAGAGCACAAAAAAATCAAACACCTCATGTTCCAAGTACAGCATTCTGGAAGCTTAAGTAAATTAGTCAATGGAACTTGCTTCCCTTCCACTTGAATGCAGTAAGGAATTGTGACATGGGTCCCATTGTACAAACATGTCAGAAAATCTAAACCTTGTTCTTTGATTTAAAAACAACATGCTGACTGACACTTGCCCTCCATCTACTGATAAAACTACAACCAGGCCTGCCTGGACACTATCAACTCAGGCTATGTTACTGCAGCAGGGAAATGCTTGACTAACGAGAAGGTTGCTGGTTCGAATCCCTGCTGGTATGTTTCCCAGACTGTGGGAAACACCTATATCGGGCCGTAGCAATATAGGAAGATGCTGAAAGGTATCATCTCCTACTGTGCAGGAGGCGGCAATGGTAAACCCCACCTGTATTCCACCAAAGACAACCACAGGGCTCTGTGGACAACAGGAGTCAAAATCAACTTGATGGCACACTTTAACTTCCATATCAATTCAGGGTATCTGCATTCTGCCCAGTTCTTTTCCCCTTCCAGCCACCTAGTGCTTGGCTAAATATGTCAAGTTCCAGATAGAAAGAGAGGACAAGTTTCTCCCATATACGGGAAATGCTCCAAGAACTCATTTTCTCTAGTACTGAAAACAGGAGAGTACACAGCAGTATAGAGAATATACAAATTCTGCCGTGGTATATAAAATGATTTACTTTGCTGGCGGGGTGTGTGTGTGTGTGTGTGTGTGTGTGTGTGTGTGTGTGTGTGTGTGTGTGTGTTGGCACTGGGGAAAGGACTGAACTAGATGGCCTTTTGGGCCCTTCCAGCTCTGCAGTTCTATTTCCCGCTGGCAACAAATGACTCGTAGGGCAGCTGCAGTCTTTTCTATACTCCTGTCTTTTGCTATAGGAAAGATGCTAGTGGAAGCTGGGAGAGTAATCTTTTAAAGCAAGCTAAATGTGTCTCAAATGTGTCGACTTCACATTTGCCAGGCCTGGAGCAAAGTTGGGAATGGGTTGAGCTTTGGCCCAAATCAATCAAACATGTAGTAAGATCCAACATTTTAACAGGCAAAAGGATTGCTGGAACAACACTCCTAGGCCTGCATGGCTTACATGATGCAGGTGCAAGCAAGAGGGAGAGAAACAAGGAGAACCCGACAGAGAAAAGCAGCAGCAGGGGACCCAGAAAAGGGCAACATATCGAGAGAAGCCAGCTCTCCTCACCTGCGTTTCCATGATAGACATGAGGTCCTGCCACTGCTGCTCCAGATCAAAGGGCAACTCTGTCTCAGTCAGAAGAGGAGACAGGAGCCCATCTGGGACAACAGAAGGTCCACTCTCACTAGGCACAGCTTCGGTTAGGCTGGGGGCATCTGCAGCTGGAAACTGAAAGCAAAGGAAAGTTAAATTATCATTGGGCTCAAGACTGTGAGGGGTCAGATCAGCAACGCATCACTCCCTCCTCTCTCTGCATTAGCTTTGATAGATCGACCTGAGTCTCTGGCTCAGCCTGTGGCTGCCATCCCCGTTTCCAAGGTTCTCTGCATTCAAAACACAAGGGGCTTTAAAGCATGCCGGGGGTGGGGGGGTAAGAAGGCAGCACTCTGGTTACCTCCCTTTCCTGTTAATCTACCTGGCCCCATGCCTGGAACAAGATCAAGCTTCTTTCTTGATTTGGAAAGGCTTCCTTTGCAAAGCTTGCAAACGCCAGCACTGTACGGCAAATAGAGCCCTAGGTTGTGCTGTGGCCGACCCAGGATCAGCTCGCTGGTTGGCTTTAGAAATTTCCTCATCCCAAAGCCTAACCTACCTTACAAGGTTATTGCAAGGACATAAGATGAAAGATTGTCAAAGTCCATGTATAAACTGTACATTTTTACAGAAGGGACAAATGGTGGCAATGCCAAGTAGTCAATCTTCCCTTTTTCCAGGGCCCGCCACACACACACACCTACCTCCGAATTCTCCCCAAAGGGAAATGTGGCCTCCAGCAGCCTAAGGCACTCTTCCAAGGACAAGGCTGTCTGGTCCTCCACACCAGGCACCTGGAAGGGGACAAAGAATTCAACAGCTGTTATTTCACCTAAGGCTGCTCATGAAGGTCATCTAGACCAGAGATTCTCAACTTTGGGTCCCCAGATGTTATTGGACTTTACCTCCCATAATCCCCAACCAAAGGCCACTGGGGAGGGGGCTTATGGGAGTTGAAGTCCAATAACATCTGGAGAACCAGTATTGAGAATCCCTGATCTATACCACTGACCTTCAACTTTTTCAAACCCAAGATCACCATTAGCCCCAACCTGCAACAGGAACTCAATGTAATTTTTTATTAACTATAAAATGCCCATCTATCTCTCCCCCTATTTTCTTCTCAATTTAAAAAAGGCATTAATGCTAACCTGCAGACCTGCTAACCTTAGACTGAGGTACAAACCCAGTTGTGAGCCATGACCCACCAGTTAGAAAGCAATGATCTAGTCCAATTCATGGCCCAAGAGAAGGACTTTCTGCTCAATACCAAACAGACCTGGCCAAGTGGCACCATTTGTAATAGCTCATCTCAACAACCAGTAGGGGTCTGACAGGGATTCGAACATCTCGTCCCTGTTCCACACTCCATGTCCCATTACACCTAGTTGTCTGATGCCCCCTCTATTTTATCCCAGTTCAAATCAAAAGCTATAATCAAGATACAGCACCACATATAGGCAGCATTTACTCAGATGAGAATTCTCTTGGTGCAGAATTGGCTGCTGTCCACAAGAAGAGCACCGTTTTTAGTGGCAGCTTCCACAAGAATGGCTTAACAGCAGTGTTAATATGAGGTGGGCCTGTCCACACCCTAAACCTGTCCCAAGCCAGTCACTTTCCTTGCAAGGGCTGGGATGCTGGCAACCACCACACACAGTATTATAGGGAACCGCAGCAGCTGGTTGAAGAGGGTCTGGAGACTCATCAGCCCCAACTGCTGCTGCTGCTCTCAAAGCCACCCAGTGAATCAAGATCATATTCATTTGTTCTGATAAGTTACCACAGGCTATTCTGAAGGCTCAAGGTGGATTAAATACAAAGGGGATGCTAATATAACAAAAAGTCATAATAAAGAAACCCTGATAAGTAGAACAGACTTAAAAGCAACTGGCAATCAAGGCATGGGAGGCAGCCTGATTCTCAAAGAAAGGAGATATGAAGAAACCAGGACCCTGGAAAGACCAGTGCATAGTGGCGAGAAACTCAAGATGAGGCCATAGCTCAGTGACAGAGCATCTGCTTTGCACTTCGAAGGTCCAAGGTTCAATCCCTGACAATCTCCAGTTAGGGCTGGGCAAGACTCCTGCCTGAAACCTTCAAGAGCTGCTGCCAGTCAGGGCAGACAATACTGAGCTAGATGAACCAGTGGTCGGACTCAGTAGAAGGCAGCCTTCTATGTTCCTATAAGCAGCAAGGATATGAAGGGGTGTGTAAGCAGGAGACAAGAGAACACAGACCAATGCCTTTAGCAGAGGCACCCAAATGCAACCAAACATCAATGTACCTAAATGCAGTAGCAGAGGGAAGAAGCCCTGCTTGCTTTCTGGACAGGAACAGCAACACTGTTTCAGGGCCAATTCTCTTTAGGGCTGCGTTTGTACTTGGCTTAAGAAGCGAGGACGTTCTCCAGCATCACAGCCTGCCCTCACTTTTCCCCTTGAGACAAGAATGTTTCGCTTCAAGGCCTACCCAAGCATGCAGCCAATCAGAGGCAAAGGGAGATTTCCCCCCTCTTATCTATTGGACTGTTATGGAGGCCAACCCCATCATGCTGGAAAAGAAAGCATTCTTAGTCCACCAGGAGCATGTTTTACCTGTGCAGGGAAGCTCTCCCCTGTTTCGCCATCCACTAGCAAGGCCCTGTCAGCGGCGTCGCCCCCTCTGCTCCTCCAGCCATCCCCACACTCCTGCCCATTACTCGGTTCTTTGTCCACTTCGTTGTCCTTCTGGCGGTGGCTATAGTCAAAAATCTCACGCCCAGCTCCAAGGTCGATATCCTGTCTCCAAAGGATGTCAATTAAATCAATGTCCTAAGGGGGGAGGAGGGAGAAAGTGGGGGGGAAGACTTATTTTCAACACTCGACACTTCACCCCCCTGCAAAGCCCATAGCAGAAACACCTCCACCCAAGACAGCTTCAGCCTCTCTGTGAAGTACAGCCCAGACCACCACCTGACCCTACTCACCTCCAAGGGCTGTCCTTCCTTCTGAATGGGGCTCAGCCCCACCTCTCCGGCTTCTTTTCCGGACCGCCCACACTGTCTTGGGGCTCCAGACCCCTTCCCCCCACCTACAGCCATTCTGCACTGGGAGCTGGCCAAGAGCGGCTCTGCAAAGAGGCTGCTCCGGGGCACAGACCAGGAACTCCATGAACAGCAACCAAGCTGTCTCCTCCTCACTGCCCATGCTACGCAGCAGTGCTCTCTCTGTCCAGGCAGGAGGGAGTCTGCAGCTTTAACAGCTCAGACGGCGGCTGGCTGGCTGGGCGAGGGAGGGAGCGAGCTCGAGCGAGCAAGCGAGGGCCAATTGTTATTCTGGATTGCTGCTCCATAGCGGGCTTGCATCAGCCTGTGGTGCCATTCTGGGTATTTGCATAAAGGGGTGGGGAATCTCTGCATTTTCAGCCACCTGATGCAACTCGAGAACCCGGCTTGCCATGCGTGCTATGCCTTGCCAGCTCCCTCCGCTCCAGACAGCAGAGCCGCCTGCTTAACCCAGTCCTCCAAACTGAAAGCTCTCACCCCGCTGAACACACCCTAAGCGGTCTGGTCTGCCTTCTCCCAACCGCAAAGCAGCGATCACCCCCACCCCGCTCCAGACACGTTCTTTCCTTTGGAATGCCAGCCCCACTCTTCCGACAGCCCCTCCCCCCGTACAACATCCTGCAGGACAGGCCTCTCCCAAAGCTGATCCACCCTCACCCACCCCCAGAGGCAGACGATATTTATTCGCGCAATGCAGGAGTGTGTTCCTTTCGTCCAAGCCCAGCCCTGGAACTGCCAACCATGCAGTGATGCCTCCCCGCCCCGTGGCACAGGCAGAGGTTCTTTTCACGTTACAAGCAATCCTGCATTCGGACTGTCAGCGGCCTATACTTAGGACTCCACCCCTTCGCTTCCCCAGTTCTCACAGAAAACCAATGCTCTCCCTTCTCCAAAGTATCATCCTACCCTGCATCAAACATAGGCAGCAAAGGGACCCAGAATGTGGGACACCAGATGTACCTGTTTTAAGTTGCTAACTCTTTCTCCAGGCATGAAGTGCTCCCCTATTTCAGAACACTATAGTGCTACAGAACACACATCAGAACTCCATGATCAGTTTTCCTGCTCCCTTCACCATCACCTTGGAGCATTTGGGTGGTCCAGCTGTCTCTGACCCAAGGTAACACACTTCTACCCTACCAAACCCCAGTGTAGCCCTCACTCAGGTCAAATCTCTCAGGACTGCTTTAGTCTCTTCCGCCACTGCTAGCTCCTCTGGACCCTCAGCATCCCCACCCCAGAAGATCCATGTGTTATCCAGGGCCTAACTGATCAAGAAACACATTGGTGCCACCTCCCCTTCTTTCTGTAGCCCATTTCTCTCCCCTCCCTGCAAACACACATTTTGGTATTCACCCTAATGGCTTCAGACATCTTTCCCCACCTCCACCGCCTTCCTCCTCGGAGCATCTGATCCAGATGGATGTCTCAACAAAGGAGCACTTGGCCATTCCCCCGTTGCCCTGCAGCCTATCCCTCATCACCAAAAAATACCCATTAAAGTGAGGGACAAGATGAATATCTTATGCTACCTACATTAGCTTGCTTATGTCTTGGGGTGATGTGATGGAGGGAGCAAAAACCCTCCCTCCACGGCCTGATTATTGAGGTACCCATCTCTGCAAGCTGCACTACCCATGGTCTAATGGACCAGCGTACCCATACAGTTGAGAGGCTTCCTTACTCTCCACTACCACCACTCCAGCATCTCAGCAGCCTGTTTCTTTTCACAAGTCTGTCTATATTAAAACTCTGCCCATCTTCCTTCACCTTTCTTCAGTGGGAACACACTATTCCTTCCATAACATTAGCACAAGGTATCCCCAGAAATTAAGAACTCGACACACTACACTCCAATCTTGCACGATAAACGTTTTCTTCAGGAATGGATGGGTCAGGACATTCCTCTCACCCTCCACTTTCCCCTTCTCTCCCAGTCTCTCCCTTCATCAAGTATTGCACACCTTCGTCCACTGCAGCTCCTTAAGATACATGGAAAGAGATTGGGCCTGGTCTAGCTCAAAGCAAGCAGCAGGCAGGGTGAGAAAAGGGTTAAAGGGAAGGGATACCTTTCTCATGTCCCCAGCTGCTGCTCCCAGAGCTGTCCACCCAGATCATGGTCTATGTAGAGCGCAAATTCCGGGCAGGCAGAGCTGGGTGACCCAAGCAGGGTGCCGGACAGACATCTCTGGTTTCAGTTAGCAGTTGCGCTTTTTTTGGCAGGCTTGTGAGCTGCCCCCGAGATGTTTGGAAGCCCCCCTCCTTTCCAGCATGTGACCCACAGGTGCTGTGCTATAGCCAGCCCTCCTCCCTCCACCCCCCCCTCCCCAGCATGAGATCCAATCCTCTGCTCTCCTCGGCTTGTCGCTTAGAGAGGAGTTCCGGCGAGTCCCCACCCCCTGCTCAATGCCCAAGCTGCAGAGATGGAATCCCCACCCCATGTGCCGTGTTGAGGCTGCAGCGAGACTGAGACAACACCTCCCCCCCACCCCCGCTCCACACACACACACACCACACGCGCGCGCGCCTGTTACCTAGGCTGCAGCCGGAGCCAATCCCCTCCCCCAGGTCACCGCGGAGGATGCAGAGGGAGCCAGGCTCCGCCCTGTGCTGGTTACCTAGGCTGCAGAAAGAGCCAATCCCATGCCTCAGGTCCCTGCTGAGGATGCGGGGACAGGGCTCCTCCTCGCACGCGTCACTTAGGATGCGAAGGGGGGAGCCAATTGCTTCTCATCGCTTCCACCCCGCCCAGGTCGCCCTGGGAGCTGCAGCAGCAGCGTTTGGGCCTCTGTCTCCTTGAGAAGCTCCCACGCCAAGATGCCCCACCCAAGCCAGGCAGAGATGCCTGCGTTGGTGCAGGGGGAGCATCGGAGAGAGGGCTTCCCGACACATCCCTTCAACCTCACTACAACAGCAGCCTTGCCCAGGATAATTGTTCTCTTTCTTGTCCCTAGAGGTTACCGAAGTTCCCTCTTCCCCATCGACCCAGATTTCATCCACTTTTTAAGGCGGCAGCAGCAGGAGGAAATCTGGAAGGAGAGGGTTTTCCAGGCCAGGCTGGGTAAAGTGATTTGCATCCTGTGCACAGGCGGGAGGTGAAAAGGTACCCCAGAAGGAGTTTTCCAGCCCCTGCCATTAGGGGTAGGAGGGTTGGAAGGGCTGGGTTGGAGGATTTTTTCCAGATCCAACAGCTGTCATACTGAGATTTCAGTTGTACTTAGAACTTCAGGAAAGGGGGGAGAGAAATGGAAGAATAGAATCTCCCAGCCTCACCCTACTGTGCCCCACCCCACTCCAAAATTCAACTTCACCCCTCTCATAAGCAACTTGGACTGCTTACGGTTGGCACAAGCATTCAACCTCCAAAAGAAAAATGGGCTTGTCCTAAGTGTTGAGGAGAGAAAAACACATGCAAGGAATCATAGGGAAATGGGGAAACAATTTTCTGGCAGATGGCAATGTAGCAGCATAATCAAAGAGAACTAACTATGGAGAGGAGAGCTGGTCTTGTGGTAGCAAGCATGACTTGTCCCCTTAGCTAAGCAGGTTCCATCCTGGTTAGGATGAATGGGATGATGTGTGAGCACTGTAAGATATTCCCATTGTGGATGGAACCACTCCGTTCTCTCCCTGGCATCTCCAAGATAGGGCTGAGAGAGATTCCTGTCTGCAACCTTGGAGAAGCCGCTGCCACAGTCTGTTTGGACAATACTGAGCTAGATGGACCTATGGTCTGACTCAGTATATGGCAGCTTCCTATGCTCCTTCTGTAACTGGGATGGAATGGGCACAAAAGCAGGAGAGCAACTGCTGGTCAAATCAGAAGCTGTATAGAGCAGAACAGGCATGTTCATCTGCTCAAACGTATGTAAACATATGGCAGTAATACCAAGTATTTCACTTGCTTAGCTTTTAATTCACCTCATTATGGGCAGGGGGGTGAAGAAGAGTTGGACTGACCCCATAAAGTTCTTAGGCTTCTGAATACTCTTTGTAGACAAGTCACTCTGCACCAAAAATGGCACCTTAAACACATGAAGCAAATTTACCTAATTATCTAATTGTAGCAAAAGGAAGAGGGGAAATGTGATTTTACCAGGCATTGCACCACCACTGCAAACAAAAATAATCTCCCAAAATCTTAGCTTGGTTCAATGGCTCACATTTTGTGAAGCGCCCTGCTGATCCAAGAGTGGTACATGTGTGCTGGTTCTGTGCTGCTAGCAAACATCGAGAGGCTACTAAGCTGGCAAGATGGCTACTAAAGATTGCATCCTCACTGTAGAGTCACTTTTTCCATTGTGACTGATGAGAGAAGCATCACTACAGCAAGGAGACAATCCTTAGTAGGCACAGGGCTTCTCCACCTTTGCCAACAGTGAGGATTGGCTGTTATACTGCACGCACACCCTGTTCTTGAATCAGCAGGGCACTGCACAGAAAATAAACCAGTATTTTTAGTTGACAGCAGAGAGCCTTAATAGAAAGTAGAGAATACCAAATTTCTGTATGGTATAACTGCTGACCTTGCAGGAAAGGTGTCATCTGTTTCCCATCAGACTCTCAAGTCTCACCACATAAGATTATTGCAAACTGGCAACAGAAAGTTGGAAGAGCGATAGGCACACACACTTGGGAGAAAAGTAGGATAATAGTAAGTTTGGCATCCTGCTATGTAGCTACCTGGAATGAACATCAGTGAAAGACGATGTGGAAAAATGCAAGAGTTTAAACATATCAGAATGCCACCATAAGCAAGAGGTTGATACTAAGCAGGTTCCAGAGTTCCATCTTGGTACATCATGCATCACAAATTAAACTACTACTACTACTTCTTACATACCACTTTTCAAATATGAAGGCAATCCTTCACAGCATTGCTCAAAAGGCTACAGGAGAAGAGCAAAGACTGACAGCAGTAGCTAAGAACTATGTTACATCACTTGCTTCAAAATTTGCTATGAAGATGTTGGAAAAGTCCCTGGCCTTCCACATCCAAATACAAACCATCACACTGATAGTGAGCACAGGCAAACCTCTGGTATCCAGGCAGATAGCCAGTTGTTATATGTAGACCGTTTTGTCTATCTGCTTAATGAGACTCATCCCTTTTTCAAAGCAATTTGTGTCCAGGTGCTATTTAAAGCACTCAGGCTTACCATTCAATACAGGCTGCCCACCTTCTGGGCTGGCCATTTCAAGGAGAACAAGAACTACATTCATCATCAGAAAAACCAACTCCAACAAGGGTTGCAGGGAGGACAAGGGGAGAAAGCATTTATATAGACATATAATCTGCCCTTTCCAAATGGCTCCGGGCAGTCTGTAGTGTATAGACACAGAGAAAGAATGCAAACTACTGAGAGCAAAACTAATGCAGAGAAGACCAACTTACCAAACATATGTCACTCACCTCAAGTATTGCAACCCTTTTCCTGTCAGGAGGACAATGCTAACTCAATGCTAAACCTGTAATCCATCCTCAACAATTCACCTGCAGAAGTTACAAAGAGCCCACTTATCACACAAATGAGGCGAGGTTATAGAGTTTAAGAAAATGCATACAAGGGTTAGATTTAAGGACAGCCGCAGTTCCCTAGGAATGGGGAAAGTGTGTTGGTTGCACCATCAAGAAAGGGGTAGAAAGAACAGATGGGTCAAAGGTTTGTGGGGAGTGTTTCTTCTATGAGCAGTGCTTAGTTTCACATACATACACAGCATAGGTCAAGCTGTCCTGACAACATGTTCTCCATCCTTGCCTTGTCTGCTCCTCACCCAACCCAACTCCTCACCCATTCAGACTGCCTGCCCAGAAGCTGGCTTCACCTGTTCCTGGATCACAAGCCTATCCGGCACTTGTCATCACCTAATGCCTGTCTCCTCAGAGGCTGACTCTGTTAACCCCTACTCAGGATCCTTTATCCTGCACTGACCACAGTCCCAACCAGTATGTGACATGTAGCAAAACAGACGTGCATATTAATCTTATGTTATTACTTAACATGGTTTTTCCTACACAGAAGTTGTCAGCATGAAAGGAAAACTTGTGACATGCAGCCACAAACTAAGATAGGGAGATGTAGATGCATACAATATATCTGTCAGCACTGCAGCTCACCTTGATTCGTGGGCCAGGATAGGCCATAAGACAGAGAGCTGCAGCAGTCCAATTGGACCCTCCAAACCTCCTCCAATTAGACATGCTGCTGCCACAAGCAATGGCTCCCTTTCCCTCAGGCTGCAGCAACTGCTGCTTGCAGCCAGTTGCCCACCTGAATGGGCGGGTGGCGATTTATATGCTGCCTGTTATGAGTATCTTTAGGCGGTGTAAACAATTTAAGACAAATATAAAACAATAAAAACAGAACAATTTCACAGAATAAAAGAGTTAAAACAATTTTAATAGTTTAAAATTAATTTCAGTTAAAAGCCAGAGAAAACAGGTGTCTCTTGAGGGTCTTTCTAAAAGCAATCAGAGATGGAGATGCTCTTATTTTGCATCTCCATTTGCATTCCAAAGCCCTGGGGCAGCCACAGAGAAGGCCCAGTCCTGAGTCACCACAAAACAAGCTGGGTGACAACTGTAACTGGACCTCCCCATATGATCTTAATAGGTAGCAGGGTTTATGACAAAGAAGGTGCTCTCTTAAGTACCCTAGACCCAAGCCATTAAAGGTAATAAACAACACTTTGTATTTTGCTCAGAAACACATTGGTAGCCAGTGCAATTATTTTAAAATCGGTGTTATATGGTCCCTTCGGGTTCTCCCAGAGACTAGTCTGGCTGCTGCATTCTGTACCAATTGTCTATGTACAAAGGCAGCCCCATGTAGAGGGCATTACAGTAGTCAAGCCTGGAGGGTACCAGAATACTCACCACTATTTTAAGGTCATTTACCTCCAGAAATGTGTGTAGCTGACATATCAGCCAAAGCTGATAAAAAGCACTCCTGGCCACTGCCTCAGTCTGAGAAACCAGGGAGAGATTCGGATCTAGGAGTACTCTAAAGCTACGTACCTGATCTTTCACGGGGAGTGTAACCCCATCCAGAACAGACAGATCGAAACCATCCCTCATAGTCAGTATCTCTGTGGTTGACATGGAGAAGTAGATCTGGGTGTCATCAGCATATTGATAACACCCTGCACCAAACCTCCTGATGATCTCTCCCAGCAGTTTCATGTAGATGTTAAGGAGCATTGACGACAGTATAGAGCTTTATGGAACTCCAGAGTTTAGTTCTCACTTTGCAGAACAGCAGTCGCCAAGCAACACCATCTGAAATCTACCAGAGAGGTAGGAACGGAACCACTGTAAAACAGTGCCACCCAATCCCACCCTCCCTCAGGTGACCCAGAAGGATACAATGGTCAATGGTATTGAAAGCTGCTGAGAGATCCAAAAGGATCAGCAGAGTCACATTCCCTCTGTCAGTAGCCAATTGGAGATCATACATCAGGCTGACCAAGTCAGTCCTATAGCCCGCACAAAAGCCAGGTTGAAATGGGTCTAAATAATCTGTATTATCCAAAACTGCCTAGAGCTGAGAGGCCACCACCCACTCAGTCACCCTGCCCAACCCTGAAAGATTGGAAACAGGTCTGTAATTAGCCAACTCTGAGGGATCCAATGCAGGTTTCTTCAAATAAGGTCTAATAATAGCCTCCTTAAGACAAAGAGGCATCCTGCCCATTCTGCCATGCATGGAGGAGGGCAGGTGAGCAGTGGCAACATGTGCCACCAGCTGCCATCCGCACTTGCTTGGTGGTAGGCAGGCAAATGGTAGCAGTAGCAAGCAGCAGTTGCTGCCACCCAACCTCTGCTTCCCCGACGGGGAAGAGGGGAAGGAAGAGAACCCACCATCAGGGGACAGCACATGTAACAAAGGATGGGAGGAAGGGGAATGGGGCCTGATCCCACCAGGGGACCCAATTCTACTTAGGCAGTCCAGAGAGAGGAGCAAGCAGCAATGGCTGCCAGTGTGTAGGCAGACTGGGGTTTGAGGTGGGCTCCTGAGGCCAGAGCAGCTTCACAGCTGCCTGACAGCACCAACCCTTGATGTCAAGCCCCGAAACAAGCAAGGGCAACATCAATTCAGTGAAACCGAGCAGCATTCTAACAGCCAACAGCAGGTTTCCTCAGGAGCAATGTTCTCTTTTAAAGAAACCTACTGCCTCTTGGAATCCTGGTAAGAATGCTGCTTGGCATTTTTGAGATCTCACCTCTGTTTTGCATTGCCTGTTTTATATAAGTCTGTTCTGAACAGCCCAGCCGTGTTAGAACAACTCTTCCAGGTTCAGCAGGAAGGCCAATAGCCTGGCTTCAGCCAGCAAATCTCTCTCCACATACTAGAATAGTTCCTGTAAACTCCACTAACGCTCATGGGGAGGGGAGGGGAGGGGATGCTTCCCTTCACCTCTCACCTCTTAAGGTCTGAGGGAAACAGAATGCAGGGCCGTGTTTACAGTCATTGCCGAAGGGACAATTCCCCCCTACCGCACTGAGGAATGGGGGGGAAACACAGCAAGGAGATCTCAGTGTGCTGCCAAACAGGGTGACAGGGTGGAGGTGGGTCACAGTGGGATAATACGAACTCTGGCAGCTCTCATCACATGTTGCCTGAGCTGAGCATTTATTTTTATCTTCTTGTTGTGGAAATATTACAAGGACACCATAATCCAGAGAAAAAGTCTTTCCAGAAGATCAAGCTGCCTATAGCACTCAACCTATAGCACCATAAGGTAGGAAAAACACCAAAAGATACCCAGGGCAAACCCTGTAACCCCTACAAGCATTGCCAACTGGAACCTTGAGAAGATATATAAGAGCAGCAGCAGGCATCTGTCTCCTAAATAGAAACCTCCCTCATAATCGCCTGATTCCCACTCCTTGCCAGAGAGGAAAAGCACTGATTAGGAGACAGCTTGGGGAAGCTACAGCTGCCCAGTACTCTCTTGGTCACGTACAGTCTGCTCTACAGTGACCAAAAAGGATTGGGCAAACAGAGGCTTGCCAGGACGTGAGAAGGATCAAGAGCAATCTTGTAAGAGCAAATCTGATGGAATCAGATCTAGGGACAGGCAAGACCAGGAGGCCACAAATTCAAGCGTGTGCAGGAACAAAAACAAACAAAAAACAAAACATACAACTAGGAAGAATGGCAAGTGAAAGAAGGAAGAGCACTTAAAACACATCAACCCCATTGCTGGTCTGTGACTGTAATAAAGTATTGATTGACAGTACATTTACTCTGAGCAAAGTTTCCTTCCTATACCAAACAGGGGTTGATAGGATCATGATAAGCAAAGGGCAGTTCTAGCTGTACCTCATTCCAGGGCAGGCTTGATTGAGAAGCAAGTGCTGACAACATTTGGAAGTAGGTAAGGAGGCCGTCGGAGATTATAGCCTGGCAGGGGTGGCAGAACATGTTGGGTAAGGAACCCAGTTGTTGTGAGTTCCTTCTCTCTCTCAAACACACACACTCACACGTACGTAGTCCAATGAGCAAAACTTCAGCTCTGTTCCACATAGAATGACAAATTTAACAATTTAATAATAAATTTGAGATGACAGATCTCTGTCTATTATTTATTTATTTACTTACTAACTAACTACATTTTCATACCACCTTTCTGCCTTGACAAAGGCACCCAAAGCAGTTTACAATATTAAAAGCAGTAAATTACCGAATGTTCATAAAACATTGTCTCAGGCTGTTGGTCTTTTCAGGAGCCGAGGACAAGAGCTCCCTGGCTTGGATGCCTCCGTTATTGCCTTCCTCTCAGGGCACACTGGTCTTTCAGTACTTGTGGGAAGGGGTGGGGGGCTGCCCCAACAGTCCTCACAGGCCAGTGCTGTTCTCTATGGGGGCCGATGTTATGCCCTCCTCTGGCCTGGGCACCTCCTTTCATGCCTTCCTCTCAGGGCACACATGATGGGGAATATTTATAAAAGGACACAATTATGATGATGATGATTAAATATGTATCTCTTAGCCAGTTATATGGTGTGAACAGCAGAGTGTAGATGTCCCCAATGTACACCAACTTCCAAAATGTGTTTCCCATAGAGTTTGACAACACTGGTGCTACATTACTGATTGCAAAGATGTTCCAGGTAAGAGGCTCTTTCTAGAACAAAACCTCTCAAACCTCAGATTCAAACCTCTCAAACAGCATTCAGAGTTGGTGTAAACAGTGTTAAACCCCTGCTGACTGGGCAAGGAGGAACCTTTGAAAGTGGTAGCTTGTTTATATTTAGCAGAGTGGATAGCAACGATGCTTTTCAACCCCAGCACAGTGTTCCTCCAGTGGCTCTTGCTAGTGCCTTCCTTGCATTTCTTTTTAAGATTGTGAGCCACTTTGGGACAGGGAACCATCTTCTTATTGCTTTCACTATGCAAAGCGCTTTGAGAACCCTTTGGTAGGAAAAGTGGCAACAAACTAAAACACCCTAAAATAAAAGAGCATGGGCAGTGAGCTAGAGTCCCTAATTCATCTCTCACCTTAACTAAGAGCCCACTAAGTGGGCTAAAATAGGCCACTTTCTTTCAGGTTTAAGTTCTCATCTGTAATATAAAAATAAACACCATACTGGTCTATTTTAAAGGGTTACTGTAAGGATTTCCAAGTGAATGTATGAGAAGCACTGAGAGTACGTACAAAACATTCTATGAAAAACAGCAATGTTCCTCCCTCCCACCTCTGGTCCTAACCATGGGAGATGTTCTGTAAGAAACGCCTGGGGCTTAATCTGAACCTAAACTCAGCCTGGAGTATATAAAGTGCCCCAGAACATTTCATAAGAACATAAGAACAGCCCTGCTGGGTCAGGCCCAAGGCCCATCTAGTCTAGCATCCTGTTTCACACAGTGGCCCACCAGATGCCACTGGAAGCCTACAGGCAGGAGTTGATGGCATGCTCTCTCTCCTGCTGTTACTCCCCTGCAACTGGTACTCAGAGGCATCCTGCTTTTGAGCCTGGAGGTGACCTATAGCCCTCCGACTAGTAGCCGTTGAAAGACATTTCCTCCATGAAGTCATCCAAACCCCTCTTAAAGCCATCCATGTTGTTGGCTGTCACCACATCTTGTGGCAGAAAATTCTACAAGTTGATTATGGGTTGTGTGAAAAAGTACTTCCGTTTGTTGGTCCTAAATTTCCTGGCAATCAATTTCATGGGATGACCCCTGTTCTAGTGTTATGTGAGAGGGAGAAGAATTTCTCTCTATCCACTTTCTCCACACCATGCATTTTTGGACCTCCATCATGCCTCCCCATAGTCATCTTTTTTCTAAACTAAATAGTCCCAGGTGTTGTAGCCTTGCCTCATAAGAAAGGTGCTCTACGCACCTAATCATCTTGTTGCCCTCTTCTGCACCTTTTCCAGTTCTACAGTGTCCTTCTTTAGATGTGGTGACCAGAATTGTACGCAGTACTCCAGGTATGGCCACACCATAGTTTTGTATAAGGGCATTAGAATATTAGCAGTCTTATTTTCAATCCCCTTCCTAATGATCCCTAGCATGGAATTGGCCTTTTCCACAGCTGCCGCACATTAAGTCGACACTTTCAACAAGCTGTCCACCACGACCCCAAGATCCCTCACCTGGTCAGTCACTGACAGCTCATATCCCATCAGCGTATACTTGAAGCTGGGATTTTTTGACCCAATGTACATCACTACACTTGCCAGCACTGAACCGCAATTTCCCATTTTGTTGCCCACTCCCGCAGTTTGAAGAGATCCTTTTGGAACTCCTCACAATCTGTATTGGATTTCACTACCCAAAAGTGTTTGGTTATCATCTGCAAGTTTGGCTAACTCATGGCTTACCTCTACTGCTAGATCATTTATGAATAAATTAGAAGCACCAGTCCCAGTATAGATCCCTGGGGGACCCCAATTCTTACTTCACTCCATTGTGAAAACTCTCCATTTATACCTGTTTCCTGTCCTTCAACCAGTTAGCAATCCACACATATACTTGTCCCCTTATCGCATGACTGTTAAGTTTTCTCAGGAGTCTTTGATGAGGAACTTTGTCGAAAGCTTTTTGGAAGTCCAGGTAGACTATGTCAAATGGATCACCTTTATCCACATACTTGTTTACACTCTCAAAGAACTCCAAAAGGTTTGTGAGGCAAGATTCACTACTGCATAAACTACACACAAGCACAACATAACACAGATTAGTGGAAAGAGCTACCAGGGCAGGCAGCACAATTTTTAGGAAAGCTTTAGTCCCTAGAATCTAACTACTTGAAGCTAAGCTCTGGAGCCATCCCTTCTACCTCCATCCACTGACAGTCTCTGTGGATGTGGTAGTGAGATACCAACAGCTGCCTATGCAGCTGCTACTAAATGCTGATTGGGATGGCAGAATTCAGAGGCAGTATTCCACTCAACACCAGCACAGCATATATCCTGAATGTCAAGGAAAAGTAGAGGAAAGCTTGTACCTTCTCCAGCAACTGGCAAAGGCCACCTTGACTTCAGTTACAAAGTAACTCGAGAGTAATGGAGAACACCCATATAACGCAGACACAGTGCATGTAAAAAGCCCTGTTTTCTAAACTTTAATCTGTCTCAACAAGAAGGTGGCTGAAACATGTAAATGCATGCTATATTGTCTACTAGTGATCTTGAGAACTGAACTGGTTTGTAGTCTTTGTTTGGTGTGTAGTCTAGGATCACAGATTGTGTGATCCTAGCATGCTTGCCCCTTTGACATTTAAAAAGAATCACAATATTATTAAGCACAGGAAGAAGACAGGGAAGATCTCCCAGTAATGAAATGCTCTCAGCAATTTCTCAGAAGCAAATAGATGTAGCACAGAAGGCATGCCATCATGGAACCCCTGGTGGCGCAGTGGTAAAACTGCCGCCCTGTAACCAGAAGGTTACAAGTTCGATCCTGACCAGGGGCTCAAGGTTGACTCAGCCTTCCATCCTTCCGAGGTCGGTAAAATGAGTACCCAGAATGTTGGGGGCAATATGCTAAATCATTGTAAACCGCTTAGAGAGCTCCGGCTATAGAGCGGTATATAAATGTAAGTGCTATTGCTATTGCTATTGCTATCATGCTATTACACTCAATACCCTTTACATTTCAACATCCTTTGCATGGGTTCAGAGCTCTACAGGCAAAGACAAAAAGTCAAAATATTGCTTTGAAATAAGATTTCACATAATCAGCAAGTATAGTCTTGTCCATCTCCAAACAAATTATGGAACGATGGAAAACTGTGTGAGTAGGTGCATGCACACACATGCTTGGAAAAGGAGTTCCAAAAAGCAGATTTTCACAACTGTGGAAACTGGAAACTGGGTAGAAAGCAGAAGGGAAAATACATGTGAGGTTGGGGGTTACTTTACTAAACAAGAGGCCTAAGCTATAACAGGAATAAACACACAACTCAAAAATGACAGAGAAGAAAGCATCTAACATGATCCAGGGAATGAATGATCAGACTATACATATCCCATTCATTGAGAACTCCTAGAATGATGCAGTGATATAGGAACCATTTCAAAAGATCACTCACTACTTTTGAATAGTGAATGGAAACAGAACAGCTGCATGACAAGCTGCCCTCACTCCACAGACTGTCCCATGTTAATTTCCACTCAAGCGTGCAAGGAAGCCATTAATTCCTCTTTCTAGAATGTGAGTCTGGCTGGTGGTGGTTATGATTTATCATGGTAAAGTTAAGGGTAAGAAGCTCTTTATCACCAATTCACCTTTCCAGGGCTGCATCCTGGCAACTAATGTAAGGATCATCACGACCACATCCTATCTGCTTGTATGGGTAGGTGGAGGTTATGTGGCTGCTGTTGCAGGAGGGGGCATACACCCAGATCAAGCGGTTTATGGCAATTCCAAGCACAGGGCTGAGGGAACGAAAATGCTTTTGAGGGTTGCAGCAATGTTTACCTCCCATGAAAGCTGGTATTTGGATTAGCCCAAATTCTTCCCTGGTGACAGATCCGGTCTAAGCCGGCTATGGTTTGTATCCAGTGGGCAGAGAACATATGCTGGGAAGTGGGGCTTTAAAAAACCCAGAATAAAATCTGGCAATGCCATTGGGAACTGCTCAAAGTTTTAGGAAGCTAGAAAGGACAGAAAGCCTTTACACATCACCAAAAAATAATCTCGCAGTATCCAAATCCATAACAGAGAACATTTGTTACCACCCCTTCACACGCACTTAAAAGCTGAATCTACCAAAGATTCAGAGAGACATATCAAAACCTTCATATGAAGAAGAGACCTCACAGTGTGATTTTCTCCTTCCTCAACATTCCCACAGGCCACTGCTACATCTATTATTATTATTATTAAGAATATGTATTGATTTTCAACAAATGATTCACGAAGCAGTTTGGACAGGGAAAGAAATGAGAAGATGTTTTCTGCCCCAAAGGGAGAAAAACTGGAGGGATACTATGCTGGACTGAACAGTTGTAATCCCCCTACCAAATATAAGGGAGCCACCACTTTCAAAGTGCACCTTTGCTCAGTTAAGAGGGTTTGTTTGTTTTTTAACTGCAGGGACGTCACTCTGCTAGTCACTTTATAATATTGATTACTATACTATGCACTCTTACAACTACCCTATAAGATAGGCGACTAGTCCCATTTTATTTACAGAAAAATGAAGAGACAGAAAGCCCAAAGTCATACAGTAAATCCACGGTAGTTTCTTCCAGAAACTAGCCCAAGTCTTCAGTCACAGGACCATGAGAGCTCAACCCCCATTGCTACTCTCCAATTGGAGCTTTTTATTATGATGGCATCCCACCTTTCCTCTGAGAAGCCCTGACCAGTGTTTTAGCTTCACAATAACCAGGTTAGGCTGAGAGACAGTGACTTGCCCAAGCCACCACTGAGCTTCAGAGCCAAGTGGGGATTTAACTCACTTTCCCACAAGTCCAATTTCCCACTTTAGCCACTGCACCACATTGCTCACAGGTCCTTCCTGCTGTTTTTCTCCCTCTCTAGAATTCACAACAGCCTCTCGTCAACAGTTCAAGAATCCAGTCTCCAGCATCTTGTTCAGCAGGGCTAGCAATAGCTTCTGCCCAAGATCCCAGAAAGCCACCACCAGAAAGAAGAAACAGTGTAGGCCTAGATGGTCTATTGTTCTGCCTCCATATACTTCCCCTATATCCCTTTGTTACTTCTGCCCTACAACCAGTGTTCCCTCTAAGGCGTGTGCACGCGCACAAGTTTTTTGTTGTCCGCTCAGTTAATTTTAGACCCCGCTCAGGTTGAATCAGGAAGGCCCCACTCTGAATGCATGTGTGCGCACACTGCCTTGATATTGCCACCCGGAACAAAACTCATTCCGCACAGAGATGAAAAAAATTAGAGGGACCACTGCCTACAACCTTTACCAAATTACACCTCCAATTCTTATTTCCCCCTAATTAAACTGGTGCATTGTATACCCATTCCATTGTGCTTGGAAGAAGACACTGGCATTACCATGTCTGCCAATCAAACACACAACAGATTTAAACAGAGTGAGTACTTGGAAGGGCTGGGGGAGAAAAACAAGACAGTTGCTAACTTTTTTGTGAAAGACTGTGAGCCCTTTCTCACGATAGGTGAGAAGGGCTTGGTGGAAGGAGGCGGGGAAGGCTGCTCAAACTTGCCTTCCCCACAGACAATCCCTCATCGCTCTCTGGGCAGGCAGATCGCTCGCCTAGATGATTGTCAGCAGCCCCCAGAGGCATGGAAGGTCAGGGGACAGGATCCACCCTCCTGGGCCTCGAAACTCCCAAAATGCACCACGTGAGTACACGGTACATTAATGTAGGGTACATTATGAGTATTCCAGCAGTGCCGACTAAAAGCAGCCAGTGCTGCACACGAGCAGGGAAGCGCTCCTTTCACCTTCTTTAAGAGGTGGCTGCGCAGGTGGGTTTGCCACTCAGCTGTTGCAACTTCTCATGTGCAGGCAAGAGTGGGTTTAGCCCACTCTTGGCTGTGTATGTGAAAAGCCTCTAAGGCGCTTCACATGAGCAATGTGAAGCGCCGAAAGGAGGTCTGCAGTGAGAGCAGGTTTTCCCAACCCTCCTCACAGACAATCTCTCACCTTTCTCTGGGTGGGCAGATCACCCACCCAGATGAGCAGCAGCTCTCCTGCCGGCCAACCACAGCTCATCTGGCAGCTCCAGGGGTCGGGCACAGGGAAGCACCACTGTGTAGTGCCCCGCACCCCAGAGCCCCAATAATGCACTGCACGAGTGTGTGGTGCATTACTGGGAGCGCACCCCCCCCCAAGTGTGCCCGCCGCAGCTGCAAGCAGCTGCGGCAGACACACGATCAGTTAGACTGGGGTTTTTTGGCACGCTCATACCCAAAACCTGGGATAAGTGGCAGGCGGGCTACTTTAGAGAGCTCGCTGCCACACACCACCAGGAGCTGCGTGGCTCCCGGCAGTTTTCACACACAGCGAAAACCGGGCTGGGCTCGCCTAGCCTGGTTTTCGCTGCTCGTGAGAATAGCTTCTCTCTGTGTTAAGTACAGAGCTGGTGCTTAGCACTAACAGCAAATAGCTAGACTTCCAACCTTATTTCTCAATATCACCTGTTGACCACCCTTCAGAATTCAGTCCCAAAAGCAAATGCTGAACAAATTAAACACAGACCTCCTTAATCTCTGATAACTAGGCAAAGAGGCACCTTTTAAAGTAGTCACTCTTCTATATTTAGCAGGGAGATAACAATTGTCCCTACCCAGCCCAGCATATCACCTTTCCAGTGGCTGTTGCTGCGGTAGCGTTTTTGGGTGCGTGTTTTCAGATTGGAAGCCCTTTGGGACAGGGAACCATTTTCTTATACTTTTTGCTATGTAAATCACTTTTCAACAAAAACAATTCTCAAATTTTTAAAATAAAACTTGTTCTAAACCACTTTAGTCTATTCTCCTCCATGGCCATGGGCTGTTTTGGACAATACTTCCTGGCCCACATGATTAAAAGGGGAATGTAATGAGAGAATCTCTTGCAGACCTCCTGGTGCATCTTTTTAGGATGTGGGAGAGGGCTGTTAGTCAACAGCCTAGAATGGCTATTCACGACCCAAATACTAGCTTTCAGGTTGTGTGCAGGGCGACACTGCCACCCGTGCATGAAAGGGGCATGCTGGGATGTCTGTGAGAAGCGACAACTGGTGTGCTTGAGGCCAGCGTTCCCTCTAACAGGGATTCCCAGATGTTGTTGACTACAACTCCCATAAATCTCAGCCAAATGCCATTGCAGCTAGGGATGCTGGGAGTTGTAGTGAACAACATCTGGGAATCCCTGTTAGAAGGAACAGCGCTCTAGCTGTGTCCCCCTTTTTAAATCACATGGCCCAGGGAATATCATCCAAACCAGGCCCAAAACCTGCTACCCTGCCCACCCCCATCTGCTATATCTGTCAGTTCTTGAGAATCCTGTATCTTCCATTTAAAGTAAGCCAGTAGGACTGCTTTGCTTCTCTTCTACCCACTACAAATATGCCGCAACAACAACTGAAAATAGTATCACATAAAAGGAAAAATAAGAACACAGCATTTATAGAGCAGTTTGAAAACACTGAACTGTGGGACTTCAGGGTAGGTGGCATTGTGTATACGTTCACTCATCTCCTCTGAATTTCTGCCCAGTCCTTCCATTCTGCACTCCCTTTATGTCCAGAGGGCCCTCCTTGTAAGGGAAGTGGAGTGGTAGAGTCCAGCCATCCCCCCTCCAAGTTTTGTATAATTTCTCTGTTGCTTAGTGTTCTGTGACCTATGCCTAAATTTCTGAATCCTCTACATGAGTGGAAGAGTTGTTCACTACAAGCAGAGGAATTACACCCCTGTCCTTCACACTGCTGTCTAGCTGTGTGTGGTCTCTTTCAGCATCTGCACACCAGACCGATAGTGCAGGCCCTGACAAATTTTCTTTGGATATAAATGCCAGCCCAAAAATATAGGAGAGCCAGACAGTGGATACTTGACAAAATGACTGGACTTAGTGACGGACACTGAGGAGGGTAAAAATAAATGGGCTTCTTCACAAGTAGCAGAACCAAAACAGGGCTGCTTGGGACAAATAAATATTTTAACTAACTCTACCTCTGAGTCTTGTTTAGTGTAGATATTAACATCTACTGCTGTTAATATTGTCTGGTCATTGAATGTATTTTTAACTAAACTAAACTCTACCTCTGAATATCCTAGACTAGGTGACATGGCTCCCTGGAGCTGATTTGTCAAGTCCTGCAGTAGTACATAAAGCTGGTTTAAGAGAATGAGCCATGAATTGGGAAGCCCCTCACTAAACTCACTATGTATTCCAATCCACAATAATACTGGCAGAGTCCCTTGCATTATTGTTGTAAGGATTACAGGGAACATGAAGTGCTCCAAGCACTTAAGGTAAGTGCTGTGCATAGTGTTATTGAATGATATTGAATCCATGCTTCAGCCACTCCAGCCTCCAGTTCCACATGACTAGCACAAAGGCATAGGCCATCTAAACAAAAGCACACTCTAGGGGGGGGTCTAAAGGCTCAACCAGAGAATGCACTGCCCAAATGGGAGTTTTTGCATCTCTTGTGAAGCCTCTCCTCTTCCCCACTCCTCATATTCACAGTCAAAATAAGCTGGGCTTTAATCTTAGGGCACTGCAGCCTCCCCTCTCCCAGTACTAGAGGCCTTATCTCATAAGGGTGAGCTAGTATAGGGTTGATTCAAATACCACAGAAACCTAGGACTAGGGATGTGCCCGAATAGTCTTCGGCACCAGCGGGTGTACTACTCTAAGGGCGGGGGAGGGTGTACGCCGGCGCTCTCCAAATTTCAAGCCCCTCGGGGCGGCAGCGTTCCTCCCTGCCGCCCCGTTCCCCCCGTCGGCCGGAAGTTGCGAGCACGCATGCGCCCGTTGTGCGTGCGTGTGCACGGCAGATGGGCGCGCACGCACACACGACGGGCACACGCGCGCTCGCAACTTCCGGCGGGGCAGCAAGGAGGAACGCTGCTGCCCCGAGGGGCTTGAAATTTGGAGAGCGCCGGCGGGGAAACGCGGCGGGGGGGTGAGTACACCCTCCCTCCCCTTAAAGTAGTACCCCCACCGGTGCCAAAGCACCGAATCCCGCCCCAGTGCCAAAACGTTTTGGAGGCCTTTACAATGGCCTCCGAAACGTTTTGGGCACAAGCCTACCTAGGACTGCACTTTCTACTTTGTAATCCTTATGAACATCAAGACACAAACACACCCCAGAAGCTACTCTCTCAAGCCTCCTCTCTTCATTAACTGATTTTCTATATATACAGATGGCCAAGCCCTTATTTGTACAGCACTATTTAACTATGTAAAAGTCTTTATACTATTCCACCTCAAAGCTACCTTGATAGGTACAATTCTCATTTTATGTTACAATAATGAGTCATAGTGGTGACATTTCAGAAACAGAAGATTCTGCAAGCATTAGAAATGGCAGAGCTACAGCCTCCTCTCCCTCATTCCCACAAGGGTGTTCCTAAAAAGACAAACATTATTTGAAGGCATAAGCACTTTTTTCTCCAGGTAAGCTTCTGCTTTTTCCAAACAAGAAAAAGAATCCATTCTTTGGCTTTGATTGCTTATTCTAAACACTAAGCACTCTCTCACTCTCTTTTAATGGTTCATTCTGTTTCTCAATCACCTCATTTTGCTACTGGGGAAATCCCACATGCAAACCAAGTTTCACTTTTAGATTTCCAAGGCAAAACTTTTGAATCCTTAGCCCATTTCTGCCAATGGTGGGGATGAGAGAAAATGACAGGAGCGGAAGGCAGCCACAACAGCTGTTTCAACAACCCCCAGCCTGGCCACCAGCCCTAGTACACTTTCAACACAAGATGCCATGGATTAAGAGTGCTCTGGAAGCAGTTCGCCGTGACCATTCCACCCTGTGTTTGGGAAAGGGGCTTGAGCACCCATGTAAACAATCAGCTAACTAAATTCATCACTAAGCAAAGCTCAAGTACACACAGGCCAAAGAACATACCCAAAGAAAATAAAACCTTGGGGGAGAGAGCAAAGGGAAGAGACTAGAAAGGTAGCATTTACTACACACCAGAGCTAGAAACTAGGACAGAACACAAGACCTGCCCTACCTTGTACTCTCTCAAAAAACAAGTAGAAAAATCCCCTGGAAGTATTCCAGGGCTGAGCAAATCACCACCCATGTGATAGTCTCTTTGCACCTATTACCCAACACTGTGAAATAAACAGGTGGTGTTATTGAGTGGATTGCTTCTCGCAAGCAAAAGCTAAAGCAAAAAGAAGTGCTCTAATGTCAGACCAAGATGCCTTCTATCAGAACAGCAAGATTCTTAAAATCTTCCTGTATCACTCAAGTTAACATGATGTTAAAACAGGCAAGTCTCATTTACAATAAGCACTATTACTACTGAAGGTCACAGCAAGATCCTCAAGCAACTCCCTTCCCTCCACCCCCACCCCTTACATTTCACAAAGTGCAATAACCTACCTCTTTGGTTAGGTCTCCATTCATTGGAGGAGCCACTGCACCTAGGTCTTCCAGCTCTTCACCAAATCCTTGTTCCACTCCACTTTCCCTCACTACGTTGTCTGGAACAGTTCCATCTTGCAAGCCGCTGCCATTCTCAAGAGCGATGCCTGTACTAGGTTGGGCACTAGAGACAGAACCTTCAGGATCTCGGTGTACCAACCAAGCACTGACTTCTGTGGTAGGCACCTGGAACCTGTCCAGGGCCCTCACCTGGTTAAGAAGCCGACGAGCTGTGAAATAGTAGTCCAGGTCTACACTTTTGGGATGGATGACATAGCCGTCTAAAGTATTCCGCAGGTTGTGGAACTGTGTCTGGGTGTAAGCCGAGCTCTGGCCCAGAAAGATCTCCCGCAGAGGGGGAAGGTGCGAGTTCAGATAGGTATCTACGTCTACCCTCACACCAATCAAGCTGAGGAGAATGGTGAACTGGATGAGTCCTTCTGTGAAATATTTCTTCAAAGAAAGCATTTCTGGAAGAGGAAAAGCAAAGGCATGTAGCAGTAGTTTAACAAAATCCACGCTGTCTAGCTAACTCTCTACACAGTTTAAAGAATTAAAGCTCTCAAAATACAATAATACCCAAATTCCATTTTTAAAAACAGGTCTAAAAGCAAAGTGGTTACCACCAAAATAATCGAGCTAAGATTCTAAAAATCTCCCAAAGAAGAAAGGCTGTCTCCCAGCAGGACGACTCGTGTTTCTGGTGCTCTCTGCCTTCTCAGAGCTACAAAATGTTTTGTAACTGAGCCGAGGTAGTTGCATATAAACCCACGTGACTTACTGTCTCAAAGAGTCCACATACAGCAACTTCCTTGAATCTTTCTAGTTTCCCACAGCGACTACAAGATGGGACAAGCCTTCTGGAACAGCTGCAGCTTTGCTCCTTCCCCCTCCCTCTTCCTCCTCCAGGTCAGAGAAGCTTCCTGAAGAAGCAGTGTGAAGAATCCAAGATTCCCAAGGAGGGGAAGGTTCAAAGGCTCTTCGGCTGCTTGCTGCAGGTTTCGTCAGAAACTGAAACACAGCCAACAAATAAAAGTGAAAAGACATTGAAAAATATCACCCTTTGAACACAGTTCAAAAATCTACTTTGCCTCAGGCTATTTACTTACTAACATTAATATCCTGACACAAAACAAAGCCAGGGGTAAGCTTGGGCCAGTGCCCCCACCCCACCCCAATTCTCCCACTCTGCTCTATTCTCCAATCCTATGTGACATCAACTTTTTCTTTCCACTGGATTCCTGCCCCCCCACACTTCTCCCTTTCATTCCTCAGCAAGACACAGCAAAGAGCAAATTAATACCAACATTGCAAAGAACACTGGCGCCTGCCTCCCTTCACAGCTATCCTTTCCCCTCTACCTGCTGATTGCTTGCAGTCAAAGATTTTGAAACATACTGACAAAGGCTTTATTCAGTGTGACCTTCTGGTCAATTTACAGTGAGGGTAAATGCCTAGAGCTTTTGGCTTTAGAGGGATGGGAAGCTATTCAAGGTGTCTCTGTAGATATTTCTCCTGATTTGCTAATGGCTCAATGGACAAATACTACATTTATCCAATAAAAGCAGGATTCCAAACATATTTGTTAAGCCCACCATTTAGATGTTCAGATCCTCCTACTCTTTTATGCCTACACCTGGAATTGCCAGGTCCTCAGTCTTCCATCTCCAAGTTACAAAATACCTGCCATGTACAAGTGTAGTGCTATGGGAAAATCCAATGAGCTTTGCCAACTCTCCAACTCTGAGTGTCTTGCACGCTTTTAAGGAACTGAGTGCCACACCTTGAGACCTTCTATTATAAGCAGAACTCTGAGTACTAGCAACTCTAAAAGCTTGTGTGTTTGAAAGGATCCAAAAACCATTTCCAAAAAATTAGTTTTGAAATATACAAAAGAATATACAGAATGAAACAGAACATCCTATTGGCCCCATGTTCCATTTACACAACTTTAAATTATTTTGATTAGAATCAAAACCAAGTCTTTCATACTATCATACTTTCTAACAATATATGTGATTATTGTCTCCAAACCTGAAAACATGGTGTGAAGTGTCTTTAGGAAGCCTTCAGTTACTTTAACTAACTTCATAGCATCTCAAAGGTTCAAAACTCTCCCTTTGACATCTTCCACATACACCCTGTTCCCCTCAATCCAGCCCCTCTGATGGTTGTAAGAGTAAGCCATGGGTGCTTCCTCAAGAAACATCAAGAGCACCACTACCACCACCACATCTAAAAGTATAGTAAGCTGATATCTAGCAAACTCAAAAAGGTACCAAAAGTCTATGGTTGCATGTGCAGCAATCCCAAAACAGGCCCCTGCCCCCCCACCCAAAAGGCACTGAAAGTGCCTGTAGTGACTACGGACTGGTCACTTCACTCTCAGCCTAACCTATCTCTCAGGGTTATTGCGAGGATAAACATAACCATGTACACTGCCCTGTGCTCCTTGGAGAAAGTAAAGAGTGGGATATAAACATAGTAAGTAATTAAATAAAATAGAACATGGCACTGAAGCAGTATTACAAACACATCAGACAAGAACTGGCATAAAAGCACCTTCTAACAGTTGCACTTGTACACAACTAAGCAATATGGGAATAGGAAGAGCACAATATTTCCATCACAAAACTGCTACAGAGAGAACATATGTATCGATTGCACATTATAAGCAGGAAACAATGCCAGTTTAAAACTTCTTTTAAAACCCTAAAAAAAAAAGTGTAGGTTAACAAAATGTAAAAGGATTATGCCTTCCTGTCTTACCTCTGAAATCCAGCAATTTCAACACTGTTTTTGGCCTAATTAACCTGCAACATTCTGTCGTAATCCACATCACAATCTTTGCTACATCTATTGTTGCCATCAGCAGTTAAGTGGGAGGCAAAATGTTTCAAAATCCACACATGCCCTGATCTGTAAAAAAGCAATCATGTACTCATCTGAACTCAATGTCTCTACTTTGGCCTGCTATCACATTTGAACACCATCTTGCTTTCCCTTTCCATCAAAGAGACATGGTTTCCAAGATGTTGTTTTTATAAATCTAAGAGCCAAAATACCTCACCACATGCCCTTTGGCATGCTCCTTCTTTGATCCTAACTTCTCAATCACTGTGACTTTCTGCGCTCACATTTCAGTCTCACTTAAAACCTTCTCCAAATGCACCCAAATGACATGGGAGAGTGCCTGTAGAATTCCCCCTAGGTCCAGACACTAATGCAAACTCCTTTCATAGACCACCATGGAGCACATCCTATTTATAGAGAAGGAAGCACATCTTGAACAGCTGCAAGTTTCACAATAGGATCAGAGAGTGACAACTTCCAAATCTCTATTCGGAACTACGCGCGCACACACACACACACACACACACACACACAATTTGTCACTCCTCACAGCTCTTCAAGAGCTTTTCCCACTCTAAGCCCTCCTTCCCCATCCCACAAATCCACTATAATAAAAAAATTCTCTGTTTTTCTGTTTAAACCTGTTTCCAAAACTACTTTCTAAAGTGATAGTTCACATATCTAATCCTAAAACACTAGCATAAGCATACACCCATTCCGAGACACATATTAAGTTTCCTGCTCCCTCCCCTTTCTAAGAACTACTGCTTTCTTTGCCCAGCCAGCTAATCTTCCCAGTGTCCTAATTTCATGCCAAGGTTACATACACTAGACTGCACCCACAGCCCTCAACACAATGCGAGTATAGATTAGTACTTACGATCAAAGTGGTTGAAACATGGTGCCCAAAAGTGAATATTAACTAGCATGTTTTTGTAGAATAAGGAATTCAGCCTTGATATTGCAAGCATGGGATCAGGAAGCCCTAGCTGTTCTGGCCAAATTAATCCAGAATAAGATAGTCTGATTTTATATATATGCTGCCCAAAGATTCTCTAATCAGCTCCTAATTTTAGTCTATTTCCCCTCTGATTTCTTCAGAAGTCTCCTAGTCTGCAAAACACCCTGCCCCCAGCTTTTCTAATGTTCCCAACCCTAATAATATCTGTCTTCTCCTTAAAGAATTCCACATCGGCCTTCCCATTCTCTAAAGTCTCCCATTTTACTCCTAGTCTTATTCATAACCATCCCATATCCTTGCCATCTGCCTCCTAGTTCTCAACTGCTGTGGACGCTCTAAAAATAATGGCACCAAGTGGCCATTAAAATGCACCAGTTCCTTCTGAACAGACACAGGAATACATAAACCAAGGATGATTGTTGATTACACAGTAGTCTTTAGGGATAATCCCAACATGGCCAAAGTAACCCTTCCAGATGGTCACATGAAAATGCACTGTGATGGCTGAAACTGTAGGAATCATCAAGACCACCACAATTAGCCACTGATACACCAAACCCCCCAAAACTGTAGAACAATTCGGTGCTTACAGCCCCCTGTCTCCTTCCAAACAGTATTCCATACAAATATATTGGAAAAGGCTGGGCTGCAGCACAGTTGGCCATGGGAAACGTCAGGAGCCCCATTAGTCACAGCCTGGCATGTGTTTACACACACAATCATCGAGATACTTTGCAGCTTGCTTGCACATCCCTGTTACCATACAGGTAAGCCTTAGCATTCATATTGTGTTTTTTCTGGGTGTACATACATCATCGCTGTAGTTTTTATAGCCCCCTAGTCAGGTAGGTCAGTATTATTCACCTGACATTACAATCTCAGAATAAAGCCATAATATTATCTCCTGAATAATCTTAGGAACACTCTGAATTTTTAGATTGCATCCACCCTAGAACCCCCACCCCACATCCTTCACTATTTGGTCTAGGATTCCTCCCCACAGACCTTATCTATTCCTAGTTCACTTCCTGCTCCTAGACTTCACTCTTTCAGCACCACTCTCCCTCTCCCTATGCAACTGCTGAGCTCTGCCTGCACTCTCATCCATTCAGACACCCAACTCTTAAATCACTTTCCAGCAAGCCCTCCCATATTCATCTACCCCATCCCATCTGACCTCATACTTCTGGTGGTTTCTGTTCCCCCTAGATTAGGAGAAGCCAGTCGACAGATTTCCCCCAACCCGCCCTTCTCTACCCCAACTTTCACTTTAATCCTTCCCTCCTCACATGCCAAGACTACCTTTCCACTTTCTCTTTTCCTTCTAGCCCATTCGTTAACCTTTAACTCCCCATTTGCCCTCATTCCATCAGATCTTCTGCCTCCCTCCTGCAGCTCCATCATTAGCTTACCAGCCCCCCTCGCCATGTGGTCGCCTCCATTTGCCCCCTACTCTTCCGCAGCCCTTCCTCAACTAGCACCCCCACTCATCTCTCTCTCCCTTCACTCCCTCTCGACAACTCCCCCCACCCCGCCCGCTTGTCCAACCCACATTTCACCTACCCCTTCTCTTCACCTGGCCTACCCCCAGCCCCCGCTCCTCACCCCCTAATTTATTTACCCCTCTCCCCACCAATGCCGCCCCCAAGTGGAGGTTCCCGTGTGCCCCTTTTTATCAACGGCAGACTTTCCCCTATTGCTGCCCCTCAGCTTCTTCTCCGCTCCCCCAGGCTATCTTGGGTACCCCTTTACTCTCCGCTCCCCCACCCTCTCTTTGTTTAGCTCCACCCACTTCCCCTCATAGAAGCCTGTCGCTTCTCTCCGCCCCACATTCTTTCCTTTTATACCGTCTCTCTCTCTTCAACCACCGTTGTCCAGCACCCGATGCCGTTTTCGGACGGCCTTGCCCAGATGCCGGTCCTAAGCCCAAACAGCAGCACCCGTCCGCCACTACCCTTCTCCCCACCCCCGCGAGGCTTCATCCAATCCTCCTCCAAAAGCGGAAACGAATGACAACTCCTTTGCCCAATCATAGAACAAAAGGCTCCTTCCGTCCATCAGCTTCTCAGCGAGTGACAACCTAATGGCCAATCAGAGCACAAACTGAGAAAAGCAGGGAGAGGGGATGGCTTCGTGGGTGACCAAAATGTGTCAAGGGAGAAGCTCCAATCGCTGTAGTAGGGGGCTGGCCGGACCGCTTGCTGATTGACAGCACACATTCGCCTATCCGTTAAACGCTCGCTAGGCTGGCCGCCCCTTGCTGTTTGAGCGACGGAACCAGCAGCCAACCACCCGCCGGCTATCCACTAATCTTTTTTCATTGTCTTTGGACGGTGCTTTCCTTCTCACTGGGCTGAGGTTTCCGCAGCCAGACTTTGTCCCACCCCGCACCCACCGCAATACGTAATCACCCAAACTACCTAGTGGCCTGCGTCTTGCCTTAGCGAAGGGCCGCCATGTTGGCAGCGTTGCCATTAGCAACCCAATGAAGACCTGAAAGGCTCTTTAGCGGTCAGCTTGGACGAAGGCGGGGCGGTTGAAACCTCCATCCGCCACCAGCACTGTGAGACTGCCACAGTTATCACCACCTCACCAAAAAAAAAAAAAAGTTACAATGTGAAGGAAATTTTACTTTTAAAAAAGTTAAATTTCCGAAATCGTTTCTTTTATACCTAGCGTTCACCAAAAACAACAAAGTCTTGTGGCACCTTAAAGACTAACAAATGTATTGTAGCATAAGCTTTCATGGACAAGAGTCCTATAGCAGATGCACGAAGTGTTACATACACGGGGGTAAAGAGGAATAAAATAAAACTGTAAAGAGTGGAGTCAGGAAATGCAAGAGGTATAGTTTGTTACAATTCTATGTAAAACCATGTAAAAAACGACAATCCACAATAACAATTGCTGGAGGTAGCATTGCTAGGAGAATGGCGTTTAAGTTAATTAACTTGGTAATACGATTTTTTTAAAAAAACCCTGTTGATTCAAACTAGATAGAAAGTGTCAAACCTCGTTATACAGTCTAATTCAGCTGTTTTACACTGCACTTAGCCACCTAATGGCACAGCACAGAAATGACTTGACTAGCAAGCCAGAGGTTGCCGGTTCAAATCGCAGCTGAAACACCTAAATCGGCCAGCAGAGATATAGGAAGATGCTGAAAGGAGGCATCATCTCATACTGTGCGGGAGATGGCCATGGTAAAGCCCTCCTGTATTCTACCAAAGACAACCACAGGGCTCTGGTGCCAGGAGTCAACACCGACTGGACCGCACACTTTACTTGCCCTCTGTATTCCCTCTAAATCTGAATTTTAAAACCATGATTTGAGGTTGGCAAAAGGGGACTTATATACAGAATCTATATATAAGTCCCTTCTTGCCAACCTCAGATCACAAAAACGGACATGTTCAAATGTCTCAGGCATTATATTGTGGGTGAGTTTCAAGTGTTAATGAAGATGGAAGAAGTGTGTGCCCTTTTGCATTTATTTGAAGAAAAAACATTGCAACTAAAATCTGAATTACAGATTCTAGTTACAATGTTTTTGTCTTGTAATACAGATTGTAGTTGCAGTTGCAACTTGCAGTGTTTGGGGGTTTGGTTTTTTTTCTTTCAAATAAGTGCAACAGGGCACACACACACTTCTTCCATCTTCACTTACACTTGAAATTCACTCACAATAGAATGCGTGAGACATTTGAAACATGTCTCTTTTTGTTCTCATGTTAGCACAGACAAGTTTGAGATATGAAACTGAAAGTGAAACATTCAAGCCCCCCCCCCCCCCCCGCTTTTTGTTGTAAAACACTTTGGCACAAAATGTTAGATTTATAATGCATTCTGGAATTTCAGCACATATACTTCCACTGAAGTTAAATTTCCAATACCCTCTTTTTAAAATGCAGCAATTTTGTTTCACATTTTTGACATAATTAAAGCTTAATGTTTCCAACGCCAATATATTTGTTTAACTATTAGAAACTCAGATTTATGTGCCAGAATTTGATTCTGATCAGATAAATATTCACACACAAAAGAAATGTTTAATGCATTTATATGGGTTCATTTTAAACAGTTCTATATTTTAACCACTCAGTTATTGTTTCTAATTTACTCTGAATAGCAAGATAGAAAAAGTATTTACACTTTTGAACTTTGGTGCTGGAAAATACTTTTGAGCATACCATGGACAGCCAGGAAAATAAACAATGGATCATAGAACAAATCAATCCAGAATTTTCACTCGAGGCACAAATGACCAGGCTCAAACTATCATACTTTGCAGGGGCGTAGCTAGGGGAGAGGGGGCCCATGTTCACCCTTCTCCTGGCAGTCCCTCTGAGTAAGGGAGATAATGAAAAAAATAGGGAAGGGTGTTGCTGGGAGGCCCTCAGGAAATTGGAGGCCCAGGTTCTTTGAACCCATCTGCAGAGGCGTAATGGGGGGAAACGGCGCCCAGGGCAAGCTCTGCCCCTGAAATTGCGCCCGCCCCCCGCCCCCCCACATACCTGCGCCCCCCTGGCTGGAGTGAGCGCAGCGGTGGCGGGCAGTGGCAGATCGCATGGCAGTGGCAGGCGGCAGCGGGAGTGAGGGCGGCGGTGGAGGGCGGCGGTGGATCGCCGAGTGCGGCGGCGGCGGGCGGCGGCAGATCGCCGAGTGCGGTGGCGGGGGGTGGCGGTGGATCGCTGAGCCACCCGCCACCGCCGCACTCGGCGATCCGCCGCCGCCCGCCACCGCCGCACTCGGCGATCCGCCGCCGCTGGCCGCCACCACATTCGGCGATCTGCCACCGCCGGCCGCCGCCGCCGCACTCGGCGATCCGCTGCCACCCTCCACCGCCGCCCTCACTCCTGCCGCCGCCCGCCACTGCCGTGCGATCTGCCGCTGCCCGCCACCGCCGCGCTCACTCCCGCTGCCACCCGCCACTTTTTGGTGCCCCCCATGTGACCCACCAGAGTGGAGCCCAGGGCACGTGCCCTGCCTGCCCCCCCAATCGTTACGCTCCTGCCCATCTGCTCAATTATAGCTATGCCCCCTGATACTTTGGACACATTGTGCAAAAAACCAGCTCCCTTGAGAAGTCCATAATGCTGGGGAAAGTTGAAGAAAAGTGAAGAAGAGGATGGCCAGCAGCAAGGTGGATGGACTCAATTACAACAGCAATCAATGCACCACTGAGAGACCTTAAAGGCCATGTTGGACTGATCATCCTGGAGATAATATATCTATGTGGTCACTAAGACTTGACACCAACTTGACGGCACTTAATCAACCAATCAATCAAGGCAACAGACTTGCAGATTTAAGTCAAGTAATTATGAAGTACTGTATATACATTACTTGTCCCCTCCTCAGGAACAAATGCCTACGTTACATGAAGCTCTGAGCCTGCTACCAGCTCATAAGCAAATCCAGAGTAAGACTTCAGTAGTGATTTTGTCCATAATCAATAACCATCACATTGACTTTGAAACTGCTTTCTTACTTTTATCATAGTCAGTAGCAAAAGGCTTTGAAACTGCCCTCATGGTATCCTATCACCAAAACAGAAACGTCGAAACAATATTTTCATGCCCTACTGCAGTTGTCCCACAAGACCAGCTCAAGACACCAGGATTTTGTTCACTCAGGCCTTTTAAATTTTGTTTTTCAAATTTGATTTTTAACTGATTTTAAAAGAGTTTTTGAATTTGTACTGTATTTTGTATTTTCTCCCCCCTCTCACTTTTTGGTCTGTTATGATTTAATGTGTTATATGCTTTTATTTCATGTTTTAATGCTGTGTTGTGCACTGCTCAGAGCACAATTTTTTATGGGGTGGCTAACAAAGTTTATTATTATCATTATTAAGATGAACAGTTTGGAGGAATCAGTTTAGCACTTTAGAGGGTGAGATGCGAGTTGCCTGAAGCAACCTTGGGAAACAAAAGATTCTTGGGAAACAAAGATTTGTTGCAGGATTTGCATTAGAAAGGTAAGAAGGATGCCATTATGCATGCGTGACTTCACAAGTAATATGGCAAGTAAGTACAGGAGAGCCACCAGCTGCTGCTGGGCACATGCTCCTGCTGCCATCCCCATTTTCATGACATCTGAAGCCACCAGAGAATGTTAGTTACTAACTTTATCCCAAACCAACATTTTGCTTGACAAAGTCAGGCTGAGGTCAGATAAATTTTCCACCCAACATTGGTGACTGTGTCACAAAAATGGCAGTGATAATAAGTGTGCACCAAGTGGTAGCCAGCAACTCTCCCATACTTGATTGATTGATTGATTGATTGTCATCAAGTTGGTGGGACTCTTGGCGACCCATACTTACTTGCCACTATTACATGTTAAACCACCCATTGTTATTCTAAAGTGAGGCCTTGCAAACTTTATTATTTCCATTTAAATAGTTCTTACACAAATAAAAAGATAAATCAAGCTTAACCTTGCAAGAGATGGCTACAAGCAAAAGCAAATGAGAATCTACTCTTCAGCCTAAAAGCATGGGAATAAAGGGTCTTGATTGATTAATTGATGGATAGATTGATTAAGTGCCTCAAGTCTGTGTCAACTCTTAGCCACCACATAGATAGATTCTCTCCAAGATGATCTGTCTGCAGCTTGGCCTTTAAGGTTTCTCAGTGGTGCATTCATTGCTGTCGACTTCTCAAGGGAACTGGGTTTTCGCATAATGTGTCTGAAGTATGATAGTTTGAGCCTGGTCATTAGTGCCTTGAGTGAAAATTCTGGATTGATTTGTTATATGATCCATTTGTTTGTTTTCCTGGCTGTCCATGGTATCCTCGAATGTCTTTTCCAGCACCAAAGTTCAAAAGTGTCAATACTTTTTCTATCTTGCTTCTTCAAAGTTCAGCTTTTGCATCCATAGAGTATAATGGGAAAAACCACTGTCCAAACAATTATCTTTGTAGGTAAAGACATGTCACAGTATCTAAATATCCTTTCCAAGGCCTTCATTGCAACCCTACCAAGTGCTAGTCTGCGGCATATTTATTGACTGCTGGATCCTTTACTGTCGATGGTTGATCCTAAAAGGCAGAAGCTATTCACCACTTCAGTTCCTTTATTATCAGTTCTGAGGCTGGTTGCTGTACCCGTTGTCATTAGTTTAGTCTTCTTTACATTTAGTCAAAGTCCCATTTTTTTAATGTGTTCCTTGACTTTCATTACTAGAGCTTGCAGATCATCCACATTCTCAGCTATCAGAGTGGTGTCATCAGCATAGGGCAAGTTATTGATGTTTCTTCCTCCAACTTTAAAACCACACTCATCTTCTTCCAATCCAGCTTCTGTCAGTATATGTTCAGCATATAAGTTGAATAAATAAGGAGAAAGTATGCAGCCTTATCTTACTCCCTTGCCGATCTGGAACTAGTCTGTTTCGCCATGTTCTGTCTGGACTGTAGCTTCTTGTCCTGTGTATAGGTTTCTCATGAGAACAATGAGATGTTCTGGGATGCCCATTTTCCTAAGGATATTTCACCACAACTTGACATGGTTGACACAATCAAAGGCGTTCCTGTAGTCAATAAAGCACATATTGAACTCTTTTTGGTATTCTTTGGCTTTCTCAATTATTCAGCATGCATTAGCAATTATGTCTCTTGTTCCTCGGCCTTTTCTGAAACCAGCTTGAACATCCAGCATTTCCCTTTCCACATAGAGTTCTAATCTGCATTGGATGAGCCTGAGAATTGTTTTGCTAGCATGTGCAATTAAGGATATTGTGCGATGGTTTACGCAATCTGTTAAGTCTCCTTTCTTTGGTATGGGTATGTAGACTGACCTATTCCAGTCTGTTGGCCACTGTGTTGTTCTCCAAATTTGCTGGCATAGTTTGGTTAGAGCCTTGACAGATTCTTCTTCTGTTGCTTGCCATATTTCTGTAGCTTTCCGACTTGGTAATAACTGGAGTGCTTATCTAACTTCATCTTCCCGTACTAGAAGTTCTTGCAAGTAGGGAATATCTTCTAGAGTATCTTGGATGTTGATGTCCCTGCTGTACAGATTTTCAGTATACTCCTTCCATTTCTGTTTGATCTTCTCTGAATCAGTTACTAACTGTCCTTTGGCATCCCTTAACATACCAATTCAAGGTTGGAACCTCCTGAGTTCAGAGATCTTTTGGGAAACCTTCCTTTTTTTCCTGTGTCTTTTTCCATCCTCAAGGTCTTTACAGATGTCATTGTAGTACTGCTCCTTGTCTCTTATAACAGTTTTCTGATATTTCCTACTAAGTTCCTTCATAAGGTCTTTATCATTCTTGGCAATTTCCACTGTCTGTTCTGACATCCATTTTGCTTTCTTCTGTCTCTTGGTGTTTGGCAGTCTCTTCTGTTTCTTGGTGTTTCACATTCATCCTTAACAACTTCTTTGATTTCATTCCACAGTTACCTTGGTTCCATATCAATGAGATTCAAAACTTGAAAGCAGTTCCTGATGTTCTCCTTGAAAATGGTGGGTCCATTCTCAAGATCATATCGTGGAAGTTAGATAGCTTTGTTTTTCCGCTTTAGCTTGACTTGGAACTTGCACATGAGCAGTTTGTGATCTGTTCCTCAGTCGGCCCCCAGCCATGTCTTTGCTGTTATAACTGAGCTCTTCCACCACCTTGCATCAATAATATAATCAATTTGATTTGTGTGTACTCCATCTGGTCTTGTTCATATGTATAGGTGCCGTTTTGGTTGTTTGAAGAACGTGTTAGCAATGAAGAGATCATTGGATTGGCAGAAACTAATAAGTCATTCTCTTGCTTCATTTCTGCTTCCTAGGTCATACAGTCCGACTATGTTTTCCTCCTTACCATTTCCAACTTTGGCATTCCTGTCTCCAACCACCCTCAGCACATCTTGCTTGCATGTTCTGTCAATTTGAATTAATAAATAAAACAAAATAACATTTCAGACTGAACTTGAGCATAAAACTCATAAACCTCTTCTTCTGCACCAGTCGTTGGGGCATAGACTTGAAAAACTGTCATGTTAAAGCGTTGTCCACAAAATCTAATTGATATCCGTCGGTCACTGACGCATTGTACCCGAGTACTGTCATTGCTATATCCTTCCAGACTATGAAAGCAACACTGTTCCTTCTTTGGTTTCCATGTCCTGAGTAGTAAACGCTATGATTTTCTGGCAGAAAGTGTCCAATTCCAGTCTATATTAATTCGCTGATGCCCAAGATGTCAATCTGTAGTTGATTCATTTCATCTTTCACTGTGTCCAGCTTTCCCATATTCATGCTTTTTACGTTTACGTTCCACATTCCCATTGTACAGTAATTATGTCTCTGAAGCTTCAGATTTTCTTTTCCCGCATGGTAACATCAGCCGCTAGACGTCCAAAAGGCTTTTGCCTAACCACATCATAAACACCATCAGTACTCTGAGAGATCCTCAGCTCTTTCTTAATAGCATGTTGAATGAGTACCATCCAACCTGAGGGGCTCATCATCCGGCACTACATCAACTATCATTCTATCTTGTCTATCCATGTAGTTTTCTTGATATAATGCAGGAGTGGTTTACCAGTGCCTTCTCCCACGCAATATGAAACGGTGCCTTTGTCGTTGTCACTAAAGTGACAATCCTTCCTATATTGCTGCTGCCCAGTATAGGTGCCTGCTTGCTTTAGCTGGGCAGCCTTACCCTTCCAAAATTTTCAATCTAGAAATCAACCTTTTCTGTATTTGCAAAGGATGAAAGGTATACCAAATAAAAAGTGGGAAGGATTTCATTATTACTAGCCGATCCACACAGAGCATCTGCATGCTCTTTGGGGCTGGCTGTTCCCCCCCTCCTGTCCCACTCTCTCCTGTCCTCCCTCCCCCCTGCTCCACTCTCTCTTGCCCCCTCCCCCCACCCTCCTGCCCCACTCTCTCTTTCCCCCTGTCCCTCCGTCCTGCCCCACTCTCTCTTGCCCCCCCTCCCTCCTGCCCCACTCTCTCTTGCCCCACTCTCCCTCCCTCCTGCCCCTCCCTCCTGCCTGCGCCTCCTCTCCCCTCGCCTGTGCCTGGCCGTCCCGCCGCTGCCTCCTGCTCCCGGCGGCCAGGCCAGGCCATTGCACCACCTCCACCTCCCAGTGGCGGCCGCCTCCTCAGGCCGTTTTGTGGCCTGCCGCCATTTTCTCTTGCCCGCAACTCTCGCCCAAGGCCGGGAATTCTCGCAATGTGTCTCAAGAGTTCCGCCACCAAATCCACGACACGCATGCTGGCTAAGAGAATTAAATATATAGATGAGGCTCTTCTCACGATCAAGTGAGAAGAGCCAAATCAGGTTTGCAGGGAGAGCGGGCTAAGCTTGGTCTCCCTTCAGATGATCAGTAAGCCCTCCCTGGGTGGCTGCAGCGGAGCACTCACTCCGCAAACCTGGTTTAAGGGCAGGGGCAAATCAGCGGGTTACCCACTTGTAAACCACTGGGCTCGCTTACAAGCCCGGTGGTTTACACAATCAGTGAAAATCAGGCTAGGCTCTCTTAGCCCAATTTTCGCTGATCGTGAGAATAGCATCTATGTATACAAAATGGTGGGTAAAGTCCATTAAGGGATAGCTAGCCTGCAATAAGCGAATTGAAGCAGGCACCCCAATTAATTATCCGACAGCAAGAATTAGCACGACCAGCCAGCTCTTGCCACATCCCATATTTGCTGTACAACTGTGGCATTTACTTGGAACCTCTTGCATCACCAGATCTCTTTCACAGGGTAATTTAATGCTACATTTTAAAAAAAACCCAGAGCCAGCTGCCTGAACAGGTGTGTTGGGTAAAAAACAACACTCACATCAACATGGGTGTGACCTGCTTGGCAAAGCTGCTAACTGGGTTATAGTGCCAAAGGAGACACTCCTCTAAAAATAAGAGACATCAGAAAATCCTAACGGGGGCCTTAAAGGAGTGTAACAGGTGCCCTTACATCCTACTACATACCTGACTTCTAAGGAAATCAGCCCTGTTTGCTCCCCAACTGTCTCCCATCAGGGGTCTCTAGTGCTGAGTCAAGCAAAACATCAGATCAAAGGATAGTTCTATGCCAGCCAGGTCCCCACTTCTGTCTTGCAGGTTCCTCACTCTCTATCCTTGCTGCATGCAATGCCTCCAGCAGCCCACTTAAGCCACAGCCTCGGCTGTTCCCCTCTGGCCACTACCCAGAACAACTGGATGGTCACTCTACCAAGTAACCCTATCCAAAAACCCCAGTGGTTAATTACTAAAAAGAAAGATGCCAAAATTCAAACCTGCCATCCCCTCTGACCAGGGAGCTCTGCTCCATAATTTCAGATATGGTTACGGCGTAAAGAAAGGCATTTGGCACATATTCAAAGACACTGAAATGATTAATGGTGACACGAGCATGGTATAGTGGTTAGAGTTCTGGATTAGGACCAGGAGAGCTGGGTTCAAATCCCCACTCAGTTATGAAGCTCACTGGTGACCTTTGACTCGTTACCATCTCTCAGTCTACCTTATTTCGCAGGGGTGTTGTAGGGATAAAATTGGGGAGGTGAGACTGTGCTCTGAGCACCTTGGAGGAAAGTCAGGATAAAGAGGTAGCAAAATAGGTCCCCATGTCTAACTGCAAAGCCTCTAGTCTAGTGCAAATGTCATGTGGAAACAAAATCATTAAGCGGCCTTAGGCAAGCCTTCTTTTCTTAGGCTTAATCCCCAATCTGCAATAATAGGACCATAATAGTGGCCAATCTTACAGGGCTGTAGCAATATTATTGTGATGATGTATCTAGGCACGTTGAACCGCTGAGATGCTGTATTATTATGTGCCCCCCACTTCCTTGAGTGGTAAGAAATTCCAGGGGCAATGCAGATCTAGTTTCCTTTGGATGAGAGGATGAGCCTATTCTCACGACCACAGGAAAGCAGGCTAAAGGAGCCCAGCCCACTTTCCTGAGGTCATGTGCTGCAACGGGAGGCACACAGCTCCCGGCAGCAAACCTCACTAAGTACCCCCCCCCCATTAAACGAAGTTAGCGGAGCGAGAGCTCCATTAACCCCATTTTCCTGTTTGTGAGATGCTGCGGTGCAGTGACTCACGAGGAGACCTCTCGACTGTGAGACTACAGCAAGTGCTGGTGTTGGGGCTCCCCCCAGAATGCCCTGCGCACTCGCATAGGGCATCCTGGAACTTCAGGGGGGCATGCAGCCCCCCATCCCCACCACCCCTATCGGCTCCATGACAGAGCTGGTAGTTGTGTGTGGGGCCGATCTGGCTGCCTAGGGTGAGCTCCCTGCGGGCTAAGCCCGCTCTCCCCACAGAGCCCAGTTGGCCTGTACACACGGATCGTGTATAGAGCCTCACAATCTTTGACATATTTACCTCATTTACAAAGGCAAGTGGAGTCTTGCCAGTAGGCACTCTTACAAGGCAAAAGATCCCCCAGAGAGTAACTTGAGCAGCAGCTCTCCAGAGCTGTACCCTCCATTTCAACTAACTGTATCCAGAAACATGAATCTCCTTTTCTCTCTTTTCTCTCTCTCTGCTTTAGTCTTTTCCCCAAAACTGCCAGATTCCATCTCTCTCTTTCTCTCTCTCTCACACACATCTCTGATCTGCCTTTTTTCTCAGCAGGAGGGTTGTCACCTTCTTCAGATTCTGATAGGGTATCTCATTCAAGAATGCAGAGAGATTTCCCCAACGATTAGGAGAGCATCTGCAAACAGTTCTTACTGATCAAACATCAACCAACAATCAAGGATCTGCCTAACAAAGGAATGGTCCAGAAAGCCATGGTAAAGTAAAGTTGTACAGTCCTGGTGACCACAGAGCCATGTGGTTTTCTTTTGGTAGGAGGGGTTTACCATTGCCATCTTCTGTGCAGTGCACTTTCAGCATCTTCCTATATTGCTGCTGCTCCATATAGGTGTTTCCCATAGCCTGGGAAATTCAAATTCAAATCCAGCAGGGATTTGAACAAGTATCCTCTTGCTCCCTAGGCAAGTTACTTCCCCGCTGCACCATTAGGTGGCTGTATTATTATTCCTTGACTAAGCCATAGCATAGATAAAAGCCTGATATGATTTGTGTTCTCTACCTGAGCAACTACCACGCCCCCATTCCCAGCCAATTCTAAAGTGAGTAGCGTTTGGCTCAAGCCAGTAGAGAAGTCTATCTGAGTCCTAGCTCAAACTGCTCCTTAGCCGAAATGAATTTGGGGAGAAAAGCTTCTGTTTACATTCTCAAATTTTGTAAATATGCATGTGGTACTAAAATATCTCAGTACTGCAAAACACTGGTTTTTGAGTTTGACGTTCTGGATTAGTTTTCAACTGTAATTGAGATGGCTATTAAAACATGCCTCCTGCACAATTCAAACTACAGCAGTTGTTAGATTTTGGGAAATGAATCACCTGTGGCTCCTTGGCCCACACAAACTAGATTAACACCAAGCACAGTTCTAGTTAAATTTGGGGGGCATTTGTGGGGTTTAATTTAGTCACATAACTCATCAGATGTTATGCACTTCAGAGACATCCTTAAATAAGTTAGAATGAAATCTAAAAATAACTACAATATGACCCCTAGCTGTAGCTTGGCAAGGGCTGGGTTGATTTAAAATATGTTCTGCACTCCAGAGAAATATGTAGCTTGCTAAAAGAATTCCCTGGTTGAGTCTTGTCTGTTCAGAGATTCTACAAACACTAATTGGGATATTGCACTGTTAATGCAAAACCAGAGTGTCAAGGAGTATTTGTAGAACAAATGTAAACAGAGGGCCACTACAGTGCCTGAAGTAGACAACTCAAATGGCACATCCTATTAATTATCATGGGGAACAATCCACTGGGAAGTTCTCCTGCACAACCACTATTGAAATGAATGGGAACTCTGGCAGACCTCCTATTCATGTTTGTGAGGATTGCCCAGAAGAACTTCCCATGGGTTATACCTTATTTTATTTTATTTTATTTTATTTTATTTTATTATTTTTTATTTTATTTTATTTTATTTTGCTAGCTAGCAAAATAAAATAGCTAGCTAGCATATTTTTATACGGCCCAAAACGCAAGTTCTCTGGGCGGTTTACAAAACAATAAAAACAACCAATTAAAAAGATTAACATTTCAACAATTAAAATTTTAAAAGTTACAACTTTTAAAACACAATTAAAACATACCTAATTAAAACCCTGGGTGAACAAATGCGTCTTGAGTTGTAAGAGATGGGGAGGCTCTTATTTCAGCAGGAAGTATGTTCCAAAGTCTCAGGGCAGCAATGGAGAAGGCCGGTCCCCGAGATGAGCTGGTGGCAACTGCAGATGAACCATAAGCCAGATCTGTCTGTTTCCTACCCTGCTGCTCTTAGCTGCATCTGAGATTTATGGCCTTACTTAGCCTCCTGGTTAGGCCACTACTGGTTTAAATCAGGGATGGGCAGAAGCTGATCAAGATCTACTTGTAGTAAATCTCTACATGATTTGCACTTGTTTGGCAAGGGTTTCTGACTCCCAGTTGTTTAATAGAAATGAGGAAAACTGCATGTTTAAAAACAAAACATTCTCGGCTCTAGTTGGCCTTGCGTTAATTGCTTATATTTTAGCTTCAGTGTTCCTCACCAATACAATATGGTCTTTGGGAAGAGCTGGTCTATGGGAAGAGAGCTGGTCTTGTAGCGAGCATGAATTGTCCCCTTTGCTAAGCAGGGTCTGCCATGATTTATATTTGGATGGGTGACTACTACATGTGAGCACTAAGAATGTGCACGAACCAAGTTTCGTGCTCTAGTTCTGCTCTGAACCGGTTTGGCGCCACGGAGAGGGGCGTGACGAGCGAGATCTTGGAAAAAGAGGAGAGCAGCTCCTTACCTGCTCTCCGCCGCCACATGCCGCTTCCTACTGCAGCGGTGTTTGTCCCAAGATCCCGTGCGCTATGCCGACACACATGGCATCTGTACATGTGTGGGCACCATTTGTGTGGTCAGCATGGGCACCTGCCCGTGCATGCGTGGATGCCATGTGCGTGCTGGTACAGCCCAGTGGTAGAGCAACTGCTTGGATGGAGAAGATCCTGGGTTCACTTCCTGGCATCTCTAGGTAGAGCTGGGAGTGGCTCCTGCCTGAAACCTTGGAGAGCCGATGCCAGTCAGACAATACTGAGCTAGATGGCACAATGGTCTAACTCATTATAAAGGAGCTTCCTATGTAACCTCAAAATCACTCATGAACCCATTCAGCAGGGGTGTCGTGGAGGGGGGACAAGAGGGACAGAGCGCCTGTACTTCCCGGTTTCTCTGGCTGTTAGGGTAGGCATGGCCATGGGGGCTGTTATGGAGGGTGCCTGCACTTCTGAATTTGCAACTATAACCTTGCCTTTCAGTGAACAATGGTGGGTCACCCACATCCTTTAAATACTGTACTATACTTAGTTAGTTCCCTTCTGTATCTGAAGACCAGATGGCTAACCTCATTCAGGAAAGAGCAGAGAAAATGAGATGGCCACTGGTCAATCAAAATCTGAAAATCACATTGCTATGTACCATGCTGTCCTGTTATTCAAAGGCCTTCCTTTGAATCACATGCCTCAGCCACTTACAATGCATATTAATACCTGGGCAATTGAAGCAAGGGATCACCTTCCCCATTTAACTGGATAGCTCACACCCATCTGCAGGATGGGAGGCGGCTAGGAAACTGGTTCCCCCAGTCTGAGTGCAGGATGTTTGCCAAGAGACCTGAAAAGGGAAACAGCTTAAATGTGGGTGCACATTTAATCTTTGCCAGAGGTTCTGGTTAGAATCCCTTGCAAGGATACAAGGGCATTGGTATTGCTTTATTTTCAAGATTTCTGCCCTATTTTTCCTTCAGATGCAAGTCAAAAGTGGCTACCAAATAACAAAACAGAACAGTATCACAGAACAACCAATCAAAACACTGAACTGCCGAACCGCCCCAATGTCCAGACCAGTTCGGAGGCCTTTAGAATGGCCTCTGGACCAGTCCATGCACATCACTAAAAATTAACCAAATTAAGCTAAACAAGTTAAAAATCCAAGCTGAAATCCCAATCAGAATTACAGATTTTAAAATTTCAAATTAAAAGTTATTTTAAAAAACTAAAAACTAAGAATTGTAAAAACTAAAGAACCTACCATATATAAGCAACAGATGAAACATTTAAAAGCCTCGTCTTTTTAAAAAAACATGAATTTGTGTGTGTGTTTTAAAACACTGAGTGAGGGAACATGGCAAAGCTCTACAGGGAGGTTGTTCCAGAGCCAAGGGGCCACAACCGAAAAGGCTCTGTCTCTAGTCCCCACCATTTGGATCTTTGGCAGTGGCAGGGCGACAAACAAGGCCTGAGATGATGAGCAGAGGGCCCTGGCAAGTTCATATGGGCAAATGCAGTCTGACAGATTCCCTGGCCCTAAGCTGTGTAGAGCTTTAAAGGTCAAGACCAGCACCTTGAATCCAGCTCAGAAGCGGACCAGTAACCAGTGAAGCTGCAGCAGGATTGGTGTGATACTCGTGACGCGACTTGCACCCATGAGCATCCTTAAGGAAGCATTCTGCACCAGCAGAAGCTTCCAAACCATCTTCAAGGGCAGCTCCACGGAGAGCACACTGCAGTAGTCCAAACTGGATATTACCAAAGTATGAGTGACTGAGGTCAGGTCCAACTTCTCCAAGTAGGGTTGCAGCTGGCGTATCAGCTGTAGCTGGTAAAAGGCACTTCTGCACACCGCTGCCACCTGAAACTCCAAGGACAGCCTCGGATCCAGAAACACCCCCATCACCATATCACCCTCTGCCAAGGACCACCTCAATTTGAAGGGCCTCCTCCAAAATAATATGCCTTTCCAAACACATACTTAGAACAGAAACAAGGTTCCTGGGGCAGAGAAATGTTTTATTGAAAAACTTTGCCTCTGAATATCCTAGTCTGGGTGCAATGGTTGTTTTTAGGTGCCATGGCTCCCTGGCACCTGGAATTTGTCAAGCCCTGCTGTAAGGCTTCGCCTATAACCTCCCAAATTATATCAGGATCCTTCTACACCTGGCCAGATTTTGCCCCCATCCCCCTAGCCAGATATCTCCAAGACTCCACCTTTGACCCACTACATTATTCCAGGTTCCATCCTAACCTAACCCGTGGGTTATCCCTGGACCCATCCAGGAAAGGCGGATTGTTTTTTGAACCAAAAGTTGGCAACTCTGACGCCATTAAAAATCAAGAGTGAAACACTGGAGTAGAGGCAGCTGTTAGGTATGCAAGGCCCGTGGGAGTCAGCCATTGTTTTCTCATAACTATTCTTTCACCAAACTACAATCAGAATTCAGTGAAGTATCCAAGCTAATTAACTGCCCCCCCTTCATGCACTAATTAAAACCTTTCCACAAGTCTGCTTATCCTTTCAATACTGGAGATCCTCGACATTTAGAACACTTCTAGTGGGCGTTTAGTATTCCCCTCCACAGAAGCAATTAGTAGCAAAACATCTGGACCCTCTTCAGATGAACTAGGCATCATCAGCATGTTCATTACACGTCCAGACGATGGAGGGGGTGCTCTTTGTTTGACTGGAATAGTTCCAGAGATACATGAGTTATGGCTGGATTGCGAAGAAAACCATTTAAACCTGATGGCCCAAATATATGAACTAGAGTTATAAGGTGGTGTTATATACAAGGGTACCAGAAACCAAGGCAGCTGTGCTGTATTCCCAGAAGCAGTGTGGACAGAGCCACACTTGCATTGTCAGTTGTGCTTGATGCATGTGCATCAATGTTTGTTGTGTGACTATAATAAAGTACGAAGAGAAGACACGTCTATAAACACACAGTGAGCTTGTGCCAGGGAGCTACAGTCAATTGGAATTCTTTGTTGTGTGTCCCTTGAGATCCAAGTATCTGTACCTTCAGGGTCTCCAGTTCACGTTTGTATGTTCACCTCCGCAAAAACATTCTGTGTAAGTTATTAACCAGCCCTAACTTCGGTTTAACAAATCCTTGGTACATTACGCTCCTGTTGCATGGGGGAAATGTGCTAGGAATTTCTGCTGGAACGTGGATTCACATATAAGTGGAAACTATTGTTCAAAATCGACTAAAGTATTTCACTACAATTTCTACTGAATGCAAATGTTATTTTGCCATGAATTACATATGGATCATCTGTCAGAAGGCAAATACACTTTACACATGCTCAGAAGCACTCATTTCTTCAGAAGTGTCTGGCTTCCATACTGTTCACACACTCTTTATATAAAGGAACATATTCCCACTCTTATCCACCTACAAGGAGGATCATATTTTAGAAAGATTTCCCAGAGTTCTTGTCTGTCCTGATATGTAGACAGGAAGCAGTGGTGCTTTCTTCATTGGGCAGAGGCCCTCTTGGAAAGAGTGGAGAGCGCTGTATTCTGGCTTGTTTTCATTAATTCAACGTCATCAAATTTGAAAAAAATTCAGGTATGCAAGTGCCTGGCACTTAGAAGTTTGATATTGACTACTAGCTATGTGATTACAGTAGCACACACCACACTTCTTCTAATACTTGAGCTATTTTGCTTATAGGTCATAAAACTAATACAGTTCATAAAACTAAGACAGCTGGGGGGAAACAAGCACAACTTACCTGTGGATTTTCCCCCAATGCTTCTGAGTTTAGGACTGTGCAGGCCCCTGGGGAGATCATACATGCAGCAAAAGTGAAACTACCTAATTCTCTCACATGGCCTTTCAGAGCTGAGGCTTTGGGAGTCTGGCTCTTAAAGGGGCAGTATGTTACACTGGCATCTAGGTTTTTGTTTGTTTGTTTTAAATTGAAATTTTATGCTGTATCACTGGCTTCTCTTTGGTTGTGGAACCACAATTGTGGCTTCCTCCCAAGAGAGGCCAAATCCAAAATCTTATTATCTTTTAGGAGGCTAATTAAAACTGCAATCCTATGTACACTTTCCTGGGTGCCCCATTAAATACAATAGGACACCTGAGTGTAAACATGCATAGGATTGCGCTACAAATCCATTGTTTCAATAGGCATATCAGGTATAGGTTTTGGAGCCTGGCACTCTTGTTTGCTTCATAAGATTTGGTAGCATATTTTATCTGTTATCTGTTATTTGATGAAATGCTATGGTTTGATTTAAGCTGCCTCAAGCTTCTTCTGAAAGAAAAGTGGTACATGAATTTTAAATTAAGACAACACATATTAAATACAGTAATTTTTCAGTCCTGGGCATGTCGGCCTGTTCAAAAATCTGTACTCCTGCACCTAGCTTGATTAATCTCTTCTCTCTAAGAATATCTCTTCTCCTATCTTAAAAGATCTACACTGGCTGTAAGTACGTTTCAGGGCAGAGTATAAGGTTTTGGTTATAACCTATAAAGTCCTAAACAGCTTGGGCCCTGGGTATTTAAGAGAACATCTTCTTCGCTATGAACCACACCGCCCATTGAGATCATCTGGAGGGGTTCGTCTGCAGTTGCCATCGGCTGGTCTGGTGGCTACTCAGGGACGGGCCTTCTCCATTGCTACAGGCTTTGGAAGGAACACACTTCCTGCTGAAATAAGAGCCTCCCCATCTCTTACAACTTTTAAAAGGGCAGTCAAGACACATTTGTTCACCCAGGCTTTTAATTAGATACTGTTTTAATTGTGTTTTAATAGTTTTAACTTTTTAATTTTAATTGTTGAAATGTTTAACCTTGTATTGGCTGTTTTTATTGTTTTGTAAACTGCCCAGAGAACTTGCGTTTCGGGCGGTATAGAAATGTATAAAATAAAATAAAATGGAACTTAAGATAAAGCATGTTTCTTAGCGTATTTGTCTGAACACAGCTTGAAAGAAGTTATACGACAACTTCTTCCCTACCTGTTATAATACTAAAGTTGCAATACTAAGCACCTGCTTCCTAGGAAGTAAGTCCTACTCAATTTAATGGGATTTACTTCTGAGTAAACATGCATAGGATTGGAGATTTGTATGCAAATGTATCTGTGGGCTAGTTTTCAAGACAAATGGCATGTTACATGGGAGATCTGATTGGATCTCTGGACATTTTTAGCCTGCTTTGTGAAGGCAAGAAGATTTATGAGATCCCCATGTCTGGGTGTGTCTCTCTCTAATAACTTGTGCATTTACAGCAATGCAAATTTAGAATAACAAATTCACAACACTTGGGAGAAGGTCTGGGGTGTGTGTGAAATCAGCAACAAAATCAGCATTTTTTTCTCTCTGATCCATCATCTTGTTTCAAGATAGTGGCCACTCAAATATAGACAGCACCACTTTGTAATTCATAGACTGACAGTGACGATAGGATACAAACCAAATTCACAGCATGTGAAGGGGTCTGACTGAGATTTTTTTTTTTTTTGGTGGATCCACCATGTTATTTCAAGATGGAAGCCAGCGTGGTGTAGTGGCTAGAGTGCTGGACTAGGACTGGGGAGAACCGAGTTCAAATCCCCATTCAGCCATGAAAACTAGCTGGGTGACTCTGGGCCAGTCACGTCTCTCTCAGCCTAACCTATTTCACAGGGTTGTTGTGAAAGAGAAACTCAAGTATGTAGTACACCACTCTGGGCTCCTTGGAGGAAGAGCGGGATATAAATGTAAATAATAATAATAATAATAATAATAATAATCCACTCAGCCTGTTCACACATTATGTGCAACACTTGTACACTCATACATAGGGACAGATCTCTACACAGATACAGTCACGTTATGCCGAACACAGGTATAGCAGTACACTTCTATCTGTACCTGCATTTGAGGGGCCTGTATCCAGGTCACTTTTAAAATGAGTGCAGGTACAGTCATTCACACAAAAACATGTATGAATGTACAAACATCTGTACACTCATTTGAATAAGGCATTCAAAAAGAGTTGAAAGCACCCTTTTGTAACTAATGTGCTGACAGACAAGATACAAACCAAATTCACAGCATATGGGAGGGGGTCCTAAGTAAGAGTTATCTTGTTTAAAAGAGCAGCATGTAGTTCTACATAGAGAACTACTTGTTATTTTAAGACAGCCATGGAGACAGAGACACTTCAGATTTGATCAGAGAAATGGGGCCAGCTACTACCTTGTAAGGTTGTTGTAAGGATTGCTGAAATAATAATCCTATGCATGTTTACTCAGAAGAAAGTCCCACTGTGTTCAATGGAATTTACTCCCATGTAAATATGCATGGAATTAGCATTACAGCCACCCTAAAGCACTTTGCAAACACGAAGGCTGAACCTTTGCATTCATTCAAATAATTTCCCAAGACCTATTTTCTCTTAGCTGGCTCAGATTTAGTCCTGATCACGAATATCCAGAAAGATACGACACCAAAAAAGGGGAGGAAAGTGTCGTCTGACTCGGATCATAAATCTGCCAGAGTCTAAAGCGAACAACAACTCATCTGCACACATTTCGCTGGGGCTCGCTCAGGAGATCTTCCCGACCAGCGTCCGTGCTTAAAAGACCCCTAAAAAAACAAATAACGTCAAAGAATTATAAAGCATTGGGCACGTTGCAAATGCCGAAGGAGATACGTGTTTACACTTTCCAAAACTTATTCGCCCAACGATTCTTTTTTTCCTTGGAAATAAAATAATAATGATTCCTCCCATGTAGTAAACGATTGTACAGGGAGGAGCAAAGACGAGAGTGAATTCGTCCCCACCACCCCACCCATTAAAATACTTCCCCGCTCCCTGATTACAAAATTGTCACCGCTTTGCTTTGCTACCCTCGCTTCCCAAGTCCCGCCTCCCCCGTCCCCGCCGTGCGTGGACATATTTTGGGAGTGACCCTTACATTACATTTAAATACCGAGAGTGGGGTGGGGAGCGGATAATGTCGCAGCCCACCCAGTCCCTGAGAAGGGCGGAGCAGCCCAGCAGCTTGGCTGGAGCTGATCTCGACTGTGGAGAGAGGAGCCGAGATGCGAAAGGCAGAGGCCCGGCCACGTCAGCACGACCACCTCGGGGACACTGCAAGGGGACAAGGAGGAGGAGGCTCCCGCGGCGGCGGCGGCGCTCTTGGGGAGGATCGGGCCGTCGGAGCGGCGCCCGCCAGATCTATGGAGATCCCCGCGGGGCTGATGCTGGTAGGAGGGAGAACAGCCACAAGAGAAGGGGGTCCAAGCAGGCGGAGGCGGGGGTAGTGTCGGCGGCGGCGGCAATCAGCCCCCGCAGCGAGTGCCTGCGCAGGAACGTTCTCTAGTCTAAACTTTCCTCGAGTCGAGGTTCACTTTCTAAACTTCCAAAGCCCCTTGCGCAAGAGTAATAGCTACGTCAGTGGGGGCGCCAGAAAAAAAAATTGAGGGATGGGGGGCACAGAAAAAGGGGCAAAGTGCATTTATGGGAGGGGGCAGCTGGGTCCCACATATTAGATTTCTGAAACAGATGTGGGGGCGCAGCAGGAGGAGGCAAGCCACTTTTCGGGGTTGCCAGCTCGTGCCACCCCTCTGAAGCCGTCCTTGTGCATAGGATATTCTTTCTAAGGTTAGGACACAGGGACTTGACAAGGGCCTAGTTCTCAGTGAGGTGGCAATCAGTGTTCCCTCTAAGGCATGTGCATGTGCACACACTCACAAGGGGTGTGCTTTTTTTAAATGTCTGCTCAGTTAATTTTAGAGCCTGCTCAGGTTGAATCAAGAAGGCCCCATTCTGAATGCACTATCTGCATACCGCCTTGATACTGTTGCCCAGAACAAGACTCATTCTGCACACTGATGACAAAAATTAGAGGGAACACAGGTGGTTTTGTCTACCACTTAAGATTGCAGGTGGGTGGACACACACACACACACACACACACCTTTAAAAAAATCAGCTCAAGGAGAAGCTTTCTAGAAATGCTAGCTGTCCCACCACCCACCTCATAGCATTTTCTACACAGGGCTTTTAGCTCACATCTCCTCTGGAATTTATTTATTTATTTATTCAACATATTTTGTACTGTCCCAAACTGGAGGAATGGAGGGTGTGTGTTTACCTATCGGCCAGATTTACCCCAAAGTCCCTGCGAGCTATCAGGGAGCATGTGAAGTGGTTCAAGTTTTTCATCGTGCGTTAGAGCAGGCCTGCTCAACTTGGGCCCCCCTGCTGTTTTTGGACTACAACCCCTATAATCCCCAGCCACAGTGGCCAATCGCCAGGGATTATAGGAGTTGTAGGCCAACATCTGCAGGAGGGCCAAAGTTGAGCAGCCTTGTGTTAGAGTGTAGCCCAGTTTATATCTAGGGTTTTAAAAAATCCATGTTTTGCGGCAGTTTTTGGAGGCAACTTCAAACTTGCAGTAAGGCCTCGCACTAAACTTGCGGTAAAGCCTGCTGTGAGAAAAACATCCATGGGAGAGCACTCCATCATAGGAGCCTCTTCCCGCAATCTGAAGTGGTACCATTCAAACACAGGTTTGCAACTTCACCTGCAATCTGTGAGAACTAGGCCAAAGGTAACAAAATAATATACAAATGGTTGTGCTCCAGGGGGAATGCAGTCTGAGAATGAGTCCTACCCAGAAGAGAAGACTGTGCCACAGAAAGAACTAGAGAAGGGGTTGGGGTGATAGTTACCTTAACTATAGATACATCTATCGAGGTCTTAGATCCAAACTTCACATATATGCTGATTGGGTGAGCTGTCAGTGACTGACGAGGAGAGGGATCTTGGGGTTGTGGTGGACAGCTCGTTGAAAGTGTTGACTTAATGTGCGGCAGCTGTGAAAAACGCCAATTCCATGCTAGGGATCATTAGGAAGGGGGTTGAAAATAAAACTGCTAATATTCTAATGCCCTTATACAAAATTATGGTGCGGCCACACTTGGAGTATTGCATATAATTCTGGCCACCACGTCTAAAGAAGGACATTGTAGAACTGGAAAAGGTGCAGAAGATGACAACCAAGATGATCAGGGGGCCAGGAGCACCTTTCTTATGAGGCGAGGCTACAATACCTGAGGCTATTTAGTTTGGAAAAAAGATGACTGTGGGGAGATATGATAGAAGTCTATAAAATCATGCATGGGGTAGAGAAAGTGGATAGAGAGAAATTCTTCTCCCTCTCACTTAATACTAGAACCAGGGGTCATCCCATGAAATTGATTGCCAGGAAATTTAGGACCAACAAATGGAAGTACTTTTTCACACAACACATAATCAACTTATGGAATTTTCTGCCACAAGATGTGGTGACAGCCAACAACCTGGATGGCTTTAAGAGGGGTTTGGATAACTTAATGGAGGAGAGGTCTATCAATGGCTACTAGTCGGAGGGCTATAGGCCCCCTCCAGCCTAAAAGGGAGGATGCCTCTGAGTACCAGTTGCAGGGGAGTAACAGCAGGAGAGAAGGCATGCCCTCAACTCCTGCCTGTGGCTTCCAGCGGCATCTGGTGGGCCACTGTGTGAAACAGGATGCTGGACTAGATGGGCCTGACCCAGCAGGGCTGTTCTTATGTTCTTATGTTAGCAGAAACATATGTGGGCAGTATACTGGGTGAATTGAAGGGGAGGGGTGACAAAAAACCCAGACTGGAGATCCTGGGGAAACTGAAGAGAAACTGAGGACTCAGGTCAACAAAGCTGGAGAGAGAGTATCCACAGTGGGGGTTGCTCCAGGGAGGGAACAACCCCCACTCCCCTGTGGGCAGGGAAGGAAATAGATGAGGTGATAATATTCATGGGGGGGGGAAGCATGATGTCCTCAAGCATACATAGTTAATGAGTCCCTTGAGATCCCAAAGAAAGCCGGCGTGGTGTAGTGGTTACAGTGCTGGACTAGGACCAGAGAGATCCGAGTTCAAATCCCCATTCAGCCATGAAGCTAGCTGGGTGACTCTGGGCCAGTCACTTCTCTCTCAGCCTAACCTACTTCACAGGGTTGTTGTGGAAGAGAAACTTAAGTATGTAGTATACCGCTCTGGGCTCCTTGGAGGAAGAGCGGGATATAAATGTAATAATAATAATAATAATAATAATATCCGTAAGGGGAAAGGTAGAGACCCCAGAGACAGGGGGAGCCTGGGGAGGGATAATTCTCTCCACCCAGAAGCAGACATCAGAGTGGATAAGTCTGAGGAAACCGTCCCCACAGACTGTTCCCATGTTCCAGCACTCTTGCCTACAACCTTGGAGAAGTCACTGCCAGTCTGTGCAGACAGTACTGAGCTAGATGGACCAAGGGCCTGACCCTTCTGTAGAAGGCAGCTTCCTATGTTCCTATGTGATCCCTAGCAAAAGCCAATCGGAGAGGGCAAAACTGGACAACAGACGAGACTCTTAAGAGAAAGAGAGGGTCCCACTAGACAGTTTCTTCTGCCAAGGGTCTTGGAAAGGGGACTCCTGCAGTGGGGCCATGATATTCTGTGCCACTGTGGCAGCTTGTTAGGAGGAACCACTGCCTCGATGCTTCAGTGCCACCACTGCAGACGCCCAGAGAGAGAGAGCCATTGCAGCCACCCGCTCAGCAGCAGCAGACAGGTGGCACAAGGAATCAATAATGCTCCATCTAAAACCACTGCCATTGGCTAGCCTGCCTGCCTGCCTGCCTGCTTGCTTGCAAGCTTTCTTCCAAACTACTAGCCTGACTGAGAGACAATGTCTTAGTTGGTGGTGTAGTGCAGAATGGGGGATGGGGAAAGACAGAGCTAACTATTTACTTATGAAACAGGAGCAGTCCCAGAGAGACAGTGAAAATATTCACTGTGCTGTTGTGAGGATCAATGCAAATACAGATTGTACACTTATTGGAGCAGGGTGCTTTTGCATACATTATTCTGGATAGCTCCAGTGCATGTTGGTAATGGTGTATAAAAGCATTCAAAATAATGTATATTGGGGGTTACATCTGATAGATTACAACTCCCACCATCTCCAGCCACAATGTCATTGTAGTCTTGGGGAGAGCAGGGCACTTTCCAGCCTAGCTGCTCAGCAGCAGCAAAATGCCTCCGTTTGGGCAAGTCACATTTGAATGTAAACAGCAGGGGGAGCAGTCTCACAGCAACTAACAACCTGAAAACACAGCAACTTTTTTACGCCGGATATGTGACGTCCTAGCTCTATATCGCAGCTATTAAATTCGAAACAAGACATTGGCAGTGTGGACGGCACCCTGCTGTCCATATAGGGACTGCAGTGTCACGATGCAGGAAGTGTGGAAGCTCACTTCTGAGATACGTCCTGACCCCGTTGTAGGGCCTAGTCTGGAAAGTGCCCTGGTCTTGTGGTAGCAAGCACGAATTGTCCCCTTTGCTAAGCAGGGCTGAGCCTGGCTTGCATTTGGATGGGTGACTACACGTGAGCACTGTACGATATTCCCCTGTGGGGATGGGACCATAGCTCACTGGAAGAGCATTGACATGCAGAGGGTCCCAGGTTCACCCCCTGGCATCTTCCCTGGCACACAGAGAGACCTGTGTGTGAAACCTTGGAGAGCTGCTGTCAGTCAGTGCAGACAATACTGAGCTAGATGAACCAGTGGCCTGGCTGGGTATAGATTATATGTGCATGTATTATAAGGTGGCTTTTCTGTTGGCCTCACTTGCTTGTTGTTGTTTATAACTCTTAGCCCTGCCCCTGAATCAAACCCATTTATTTTCCTTCCAGGAACCTTCCCTATACACTGTCAAGGCAATTTTCATCTTGGACAGCTTTGGACAGCGACTTTTGGCCAAGGCAGGTACCACCAGCAATTTTGTGAAAAACCCAATACAGTTCCCAAGGTAGAATGATGAACACTGTTTTACAGATAGAGAATATAGAGTCTCTCTCTGGTATTTACTGTGGCATGGACCCCAAAACACATGACCTATCAGAGATGGCATGCAGAGTTAGAATTATTTATTTGTCTGTCTGGCATTTATAAATGACAGAAATGGAGCTGCAACAAAATGTTACCTTATATCCCTAGTGTGCAAGTGTGGCTGTGGCTGGGCATGGTGAAAAAAAACAAACGTTAATGCTCTAACTTGTCTTACTTCAGAGTGCTCTAAGTTGGGTCTTGCTTCATATGCAACCCCCCCTCCTTTTCTGGGTGGGTGTTTTTTTAAAAAATTGAGTGGAGGACTGGGTATTTTTGTGGGAACAGACAATTGGTGTTCAGCCCCAGCTCTTTTTCAAAGCCTTTCTCCCTCAGAACCACAAAGCTGTGAAATGACTGGTGAGAAAACCAAAGAGCTTTAGACACCTTTTCCCCTCTGAAGCAAAAGGGCCTGTAACTAGGGATATGCACGGAACCAGGCGGGGGTGGTTCAATGGCTGGGTGTGTGTGTGCTGCTTTAAGAGCAGGGGAAGGTGCACTTACCCCGGGTGCCCCTTTTTTCTAAAGTCCATCAGGGTGGCAGCGTACCTCCCTGCCACCTGGTTGCCCCTGTTTACCGGATACAACCGGAGGTATCTGACGTGCCTGTGCACGCCGGGCATGGGCGTGCGCGCATAGGCACGTTGGATACTTCCAGTTGTATCCAGTAAATGGGTGCAACGGGGCGGCAAGGAGGTAGCTGTTGCCCCAATGGGCTTTAGAAAAAAGGAGCACCAGGGCAAGAGCGGAGGGAGGTGTAAGGGCACCCTCCCCCGCTCTTAAAGCAGCACCCCCATGTCATCAAACTGGTGGAACTGGCTGCCTTTCGAACCGGTTCGGAGGCCCATAAAAGACCTCTGAACCAGTTCCATGCACATCCCTACCTGTAACAGTCTTGAGGGACTGTTATGCAAGATGATAAATTTTCTACTCTTTTTGTTCAAGCCCTCCTTCCCCACTCTTGCAACAGAGTAGGTTTTTCAGTTTTTTTTACTCCCTTAGGATTTTTTCCCCTTCAGATTTTTTGAACACAGACATATTATTTTTATTATTTATTTATTTATTTATTTACATTTTATATCTCGCTCTTCCTCCAAGGAGCCCAGAGCAATGTACTACATACTTAAGTTTCTCCTCACAACAATCCTGTGAAGTAGGTTAGGTTGAGAGAGAAGTGACTGGCCCAGAGTCACCCAGCAAGTCTCATGGCTGAATGGGGATTTGAACTCAGGTCTCTCTGGTCCTAGTCCAGCACTCTAACCACTACACCACACTGGCTCTCTGCAGGTCACCCCAAATCTGCCAGTATCTCCCACTTGCCTGCAGGTGCTTTGGTTCCCTCCATTCATAAGAGTCCCAAATTTTAGTACTTTCTGAAATAGTGAGTGTATAGAGATATATATACTTTTCTGCCTTCTGAGTAAACATGCTGTGATGTGGTTATCTAGAAGAAAAATACTGGAATATTTATGTTTTGTCTTTAAGCAGTGATGGAAAACATCTCAAATCTCATAATATGCCATTCTAACTAGGGCCAATTCACATTTCTCCCTTATCCCTCCTCATGCACACACAGGGGTTCATTAGTCCAGCATTCTGCTCCCAACAATGGCCAACAAAATGCTTCTGAACAGGATTTGAAAAGTATGGCCTTCCATAGGAACATAGGAAGCTGCCTTATACCGTCACTATCTTTCTATGAGCAATAGAACACTTGTTCTTCAATAACATTTTATCAGGTTTCATATCTAGGTGCTTTACAACTTTAGTGAATAGAAATACGGAAGAAGAATGCTTATTCTTCTGGTTGCTCCTGTATGAAATTGACCAAACCCTTAGATGATGATGATGATGATGATGATGATTTTACATTTATATCCCGCTCTTCCTCCAAGGAGCCCAGAGCAGTGTACTACATACTTGAGTTTCTCTTTCACAACAACCCTGTGAAGTAGGTTAGGCTGAGAGAGAAGTGACAGGCCCAGAGTCACCCAGCTAGTTTCATGGCTGAATGAGGATTTGAACTCGGGTCTCCCCAGTCCTAGTCTAGCACTCTAACCACTACACCATGCTGGCTCCTTTTTCTGCTTTGGACCGACTTCTTTCCTATCTCTAATAGGAATACATAGAGGATACTAGAAACAGCAGGACCTTTTTGGCGGTAGCATCACACCTGAGTTAGGTTATTACCCAGGGAGATACTTCAGGCTCCCTCTTTTGCTTTTTTAAATGGCAGCCAACTTTTAGTTTGTAATATACAAGACTAGTGAAACTTTCATCTGTTTTCCAACTGCTGCTTTTCTCTTGTTTTTAGTAGCATTGTATGTTTGATATTATGTTTTGTTATTTTCATCTTTGTGATTTGTGAGCCCCTTGTGTCTGTTTCTAACAGAGAAAGGCAGGATATAAATCATTAAAATAAATGAATAGTGCTTTGGATTTTTAAAAACAGAGGGTTGTTGAACTCCCTACATTTGGGGAAATTGTTTTTCATTTATTTCCACAGATACATGTGGGGGACGTTAATGGTGGTGATTATACATTTGCAAGACTTCTAAAAAAAAAATTCTCAAAAATGGGTGGTGTTTAGATTTCCCCCTAAGAAATCTCAAGCATCCTTCCAAAGGACAAATACAACAAATATTTATATACTGCTTTTCAACAGAAGTTCCCAAAGCAGTTTTAATAGATATAAACAATCAATCAAACAAACAAATAAAATGGTTCTTTGTCCCCAAAGGGCTCACAATCGAAAAAAGTTTAGAAAGTGTTCCACTCCAAAAGGAGAGAAGCAAAATTATAAGGATTGCAATCTTTAATTGGTTGAAGAGTTAAATTAATAGATTAGAAACTTTACAATCAATTTAAAATCATCCAAAATTAATTGGGCAACACATTTTTTAAAAAAGAAATTAATTATGTTGAATATAAATACTTGCTTTGGTCCATATTGGCATTCACTGAAAGGCAATGGCACTGATTGGACTAGGTGGCATGGTAGAAGCCAGGCAAACAGTCCAAGATCAACAGAGGGTAGCAGGTACAATGGGCAAGGCACAACAAGGTCAGGCAGTCCAAGGTCAAGCCAATAAGCAGTGGTTGCAGGAGGCTAGGCAGAGTAGATTCAGGTGGGCCAAAGAACAGTGGGTACAGAGGACAAGGTGAAGGCAGAGTCAAGCAGGTCAAACTGAAGAAGAGCGAGTACAGCGGACAAGACAAAGGCAGGCTGAGATCAAACCAATCAGGACTGGGAATCAGAGGACAGGCAACAGATTAATTGCAGGGCAGGCTTTTATCAGTGTAGGTCTAGTTTGGAGGAAGATAACTGCCCCCAGAGCCAGCTCCAGATTGTTTAAAGGAACCTTGCCTGCTGCTTTAGTCTCAGGTTCTGTTGAGGCTGTGGTGATTCTATTTTACTTAGGGATCCTTCAATGAGTCTGATGGCAATGTGGTGTCTTCTGGCCTTACACAGGAGGTCTCAGGGCTGTCCTCGGAGAGCCCTTGCGGATTGGGGGGCCCAGGGCAAATCAGCCAGTGTGGGGCCCCCTTCCAGTTAATTCTAATGGGGGTTAAAAGAGCGGGGCCTGGGCGGTCGCCCTGCTTGCCATGCCCGAAGGACAGCCCTGGGAGGCCTGGGTGGGGTCTTGGGACATGGGATCATTGGAGGGCTCTGAGGGTCCTCCTGGATCAATTAATCTGAGGTTTCAGCCAAAGTGAATGGAGGCGGGGCCTGACTGTAGGTCATGTCAGTACTTATCAAATCGGCAAGTAGAAAGCGCCATCTTAGATTCAACATTCCCCCCCCCTTGCCTTTTGATAGAAGATAATGCTTTTAAGATGGCACCTCCTGTAACATACACATTCACCAAATGAAAGCAAAGTATGCTTTTCTTCTTTGTCATGTATATATTCAACTAATTAATTAAAATATTGATCAATTGAAACTTACTTGATTTAATAGACTACAATTTCTGTAATCAGCTAACTTCAAAGGTTTCAATTTCTAAGTGTAGATTCACCACAGAAATAGACACAGAAAATCCCTGCTTGTAAATCATTGTGTTGAAAAGCCATATATCAATTTTTAAAATAATAATATAATAATTTTCCATTCTGATGCTATCTTACCCATTCATCATTCTAAGCCTTATTGCTGTTGCTGTCCACAGTATTATGACGACACATTTACATCTATGAAAGAACAGAAAAACTTTGAGAGAAATGTCTTCAACAAAACCCACAAGACGGACAGTGAGTATGTGGCCATTTGGGATAGAGATCAGCAACCAGGATACCCTGGGCCTTATTTGGTCAGCTTAGTGGTGCTGTCTGACTCATCATCCTGGATCTGTTCTCTTCCTTCCGCTGCCAGAAGCAGACATTTCAAGCAGCCAGGAGTGGAGGGAGAGACACAGAGACAAAGGGGAAAGGCAGCAAGAGGGAAAGCAGCAATTGTGGCATTAGTGATGGATGGGTCATGTCAACAGGCCACTTGAAAAACCTTTTGTGGAGGAGGATGGTCTTAGCCTGTCACTCCTCCACTGCCTTCTCAAAACAGCACACAGCAAGTCTAGCTGCTGGCCGGAGGACAGAGGGAGATGTTGACCTAAGTGTTTCCCTAGATATGCCCCATCCTGTGACTTCTAGTTCCACCCACTTACAAGCTGCAATATGGGTAGAGTTGGACTGTTAGAAATATAAACATCCAGTCACAAATGAGGTTCCCAGTCTACCAGCCAACCCACAAGCAAAGGATGGTCTGATGCTACAAAGTTCTTGAAGACCCCTCCCTCTTAATTTACTCTCTCTCTCTCTCCTCCTCCTCCTCAGGTGAGATTACTTTCTTAGAAGGACTGACCATAGTCTATAAAAGCAGCATTGATCTTTTCTTTTATGTGGTGGGGAGTCCCCATGAAAATGAGGTAAATGCTTGTCTATTGGAAATCGGATACGAGCAGCTGATGTTGGTTTGTTTGCAGGTTTGTTTGTGAGAAATAAAGTCAATCAGTCAATTTTATTATGGTCACAGACCAGCATAAAGTATAAGGGTGATTACATGTTACAAGTGAGAGTAGATAAAAAGTGATTACATATAAAATGGTACGTATTAATACTAAAAGGACTAAAAATACTAAAAATAGTAGATAATACACCAAAAGCATGAAGGCCTAAAAGCCTGAGAAATAGTAAAAGTCATAAAAATGCATGAAAGGCATAAAAAAGTGGGGAGGGGCATAAAAATGGAAGTAATAAAGTTAAAAGACATGAGAAGACAGAAATATATAAAAGCCTGAGTAATAAAACTGGAAAAGAGCCAGATTAAAGATGATAAGTAACAGTAAAAAAGGAGGCACGTGGGCAATTGCAAGGCCTGCCCAGAGTCACCGAGAGTTAGATTAAGGCTGATAGGACTCACTGCCTGTCATCCGTCGACGAATGCTGATCGCAGCTGCACAGTACCTGGCGATGCTGTATGTGATGGCAGGCTTAGAATCAGAGAGTAGCAAGGAGCTGTAGAATTGGCTCGGACGACCTGGATGCTTGCTTAGCAATGGAAGGATGAGGGAGGCGTGAATGTCTCTATAGAAAGAGCAGTAGAGGAGAACATGCTTAGTAGTATCGATCTGCCCTAGACCACAGGGGCATAGTCGCTCTGCAAATGGGGTCCTTCTGTAATGGCCTTCTAGCACTGCTGAAGGGAGGCCATGACAGTGAGCCAAAGTGAATGCCCTTCTGTGCTTTGGAACCTCCAGTTGGGTGAGTTATGCTACTGGAGAAGCAGAATATCAAAGCCCATCACTGATATGCAATTTTGGGAGAAATAAAGTCATACTTCCTGATTACCTACAGATATTTTGCAGACACAATCCTGCCACTGGAATTAGCTGGATGCACTACTTTTTACACCAGAATATACTTGATGAAAATTTACATAATTTTGGGAGGTAGTTTTTAAAAGAAATTCTGGATATCATACTTCCAATTACCTACATATACCAAATTTTATATGAACAGCCCTGCTACTGAAATCAATGGAATGCACCACTTTTTACACTGGAATATGCTTGGGGACACATTTAAATAATTTCTTTTGGCATTTTAAAATCACGCTTTGTGATGGGCCATAGCTCAGTGGTAGCGCTGATGTTTTGCATGCAGAAGGTCCCAAGTTCAATCCCTGGTATCTCCAGGTAGAGCTGGGAAAGACCCCTGCCTGAAACCCTAGAGGGTGCCATTCAGTACAGCCAGTACTGAGCTAGATGGACCAATGGGTCTGACTTCCCATTCGGCCATTTAGCTCATATGAACATAAGACAGCTTTCGATGTTCATATGGTAGGGCTAACTCTGGTGGCAGACACATCGGAGCCTGGACATTATGAGGAGGTATAGGCAGCTATGAGAAGTGGAATTGGAGTACCAAACAGTACCTGTATGTTTCCCTTCATGGAGCAAATAACAATTGGGGAGGAGACAGAGAGCAGGATTTTAAATCAGGAAAGCAGTGGAGGAAAGGGTTAAAAAGGGGTTCTTCAAAATCGTGTTCCCAATCTTAGTCACTTTCCCCAGTGGTTGCAATTAACCCTTTTTAAAATCATGAGGTGTCCTGATCATTGATCTCCTGCATCATTTCTAGTTGTGCCCTAATATTCTCTGGATTTGGGGTATTGCCTGCTAGATTCTGTAACAAACATTTTTTTTCCATGCTTTCAGATTTAAACTGCTGCCCGTGGTTGTTTTCACACTAGCCATTTAGTCTGGAATTGCTATCCTTCATTGAGTCATAGAATCCAGATGATATAGTTGCCAACCTGTTTCATTCCAGTGTTTTCTATGTTACCCTCCCATCTTTTTTTCAGACCTGATTTGTGGTGATTTTCATAAGTCACTTAAAACACATCTGTAGCACCTGCCTGTCCTATACAGGCAGTCAAAGCAGTAATGAGAGCTATACCACTCTTTGTAAAGACTATTCTGCCTCTAATTAGAAGCTTTTCTCTTACAGCTTCTGCCTCTGATTGCTTCAAGTCCACAATTAGTTTCCCTTTTATTAGTCAGTCTCTGTGCAGGAGTATATATATGTTAATTAGTGATTTCCCCTTGTTTTCCTTTTATTGCAAAATAACACAGTTTCACATAACAGAAAAGAAAACATGAGAGGAATTAAGCCCCCACTTTCCATGGGGAAGAGGAACTGCCTAACAAAAGGGGCAATTATTACACTGTGCTGAACATGAAGCAGAAACTACAAGAAGGAAGCTTCTGATTGAGGTTGCAAGGGATCTTTTGTGAACAGAACTTACCCTTAAATAAATTACAGAAAGATCTTGGCCAGAAGATAATCTTTGCTGGATATAATAGCACCACAGCAAGTGTTCAGTGGAACCACCATTTTAAGAGACTTTCTAGTTGGCAGTTCAACACACTATAAACAAAGCCTCCAGATAAATATAAGCCAAACGTTTACAGATGATACAGGCACTCCCACAGATTTCTGCTGTCTTTTCTTCCGGGATACAAAGGGGAATTCACATGGAAAGAAGGCTCTTGGTGTGCTTTCCACTACGCTCCCTGATGGCCACTGCTTGCTTTTCATGATTAAAGGTAAAGGTATAATGTGCCGTCAAGTTGGTGTCGACTCCTGGCGACCACATAGCCCTGTGGTTGTCTTTGGTAGAATACAGGAGGGGTTTACCATTGCCATCTCCCACACAGTATGAGATGATGCCTTTCAGCATCTTCCTATATCACTGCTACCCAATATAAGTGTTTCCCATAGTCTGGGAAACATACCAGTGGGGATTCGAACCGGCAACCTCTGGCTTGCTATTAGGTGGCTTCTTTCATGATTAACCCACCCCTTTTTTGGCAAATATGAGTTAATCATAAAAAGAAAGAGCTGGCCAGCAGGGGACACAGTGGAAATCTCACCAGGAGCCTTCTTCCCATGTGACCTCTCCATTAGATCCCAGAAGAAAAGACAGTAATAATCTGTGGGAGTGACTAGATTCTTTAGAAGCCCTCAGCATGTATTTATTGGCAGTATCTGCTTATAATGTGTTTTACTGCTGTCTGGAAAATCTCTCTTTTGAAAACAAGGCCTCAGCAGCCCTAAAGGGTCTAATGTCGAAACTACCCATGTCCTGTCTGTATTCTGGATGGCAACAAGTACATGGCCCAGACCAGGGGTTCCCAAGGTTGGGTCCTCAGATGCTGTTGGACTACAGCTCCCATCATCCTCAGCCACAATGGCCAAAGCACATGGGATACATGGACAAAATACATGGGGAGTAATGGTAGCAGACTGCTTGATATTTATCATTGTTCCTGTGAGTTTCCCTTCTCTGCCTCTCCCTTTTTTCTTAGTTGATGCTGATGTCGGTTCTCACCTGCCTCTTTGAATCCCTCAACCACATGCTTCGGTGAGTATCATTGCAGAGATCAAAGATCGTCTCACCAGAATCTAAAAGCACAGAATAGGAAGTACAAAAAGATAGTGAGGCGGTTCTCACGAGCAGTGGGAAGCGCCGAGAGGAGGTTTGCAGGGAGAGCGGGCTTAGCCTGCTCTCCCCGCAGATGACTGAAAGGCAGCCCTGGGCGGCCAGATTGGCTGCCCAGACGACTGCCGGCTCTGTCACGGAGCCGTCACCGGCAGAGGGGATCAGGGGGCGTGTGGGCCCCGGAAGTTCCAGGATGCCCCACGCGAGTCCATGGGGCATCCTGGAGAGACCCTCAAGCCCAGGAGGCCGCTTGCAGTCTCCTGGTTGGGGTCTACTCATGTGTTGCTGCACACTGCGGCCAGGGGCATAACTATAACAGGGCAAGGGGAGACAGTTGTCTGGGGGCCCACTGCCTTGGGGTGGTCCCCAGAGGCAAGTCACATGACTGACTCCCCCAGCCGCGCACCCGCCCGGGCTTCCTTCAGTTGTATTCCTCCTCCAAAACTGATGTGAGTGTTAAGACCTGGAGCTACCAGAACAGCATATCTTTCTATAGTACCATTAAATGACTTGCATCGTCCACAATTTACAAAACCTTAAAAAAATAATAATTTAGGATGATGTTCTATTGTGGCTCATAGAAGCAAAAAGATGAGGTTAACGGAGCGCTCGCTTCATTAACCTCGTCTTAGGGGAGGGGTATTTAGGAGGGTTAGCTGCTGGGAGCTGCGTGGCTCCCGTTGTAGTACGCGATCACCCCAAAGCAGGCTAGGCTCCCTTAGCCGGCTTTTGGACGATCATGAGAATCGCCTCAACCTTTTCTGACCTCTGCCCAAAGGTAGGACTCTCTACTTACACAAGCTCAGCCCTGGATCCATATATCATATGCCTGTGTAATCCAGACCACAGTTTTGCCTCAGACCAAGGGGTAGCACAGTGCAAGACAGGTTGCCCGTGGAACAAAGCACTTCAGATGGCTCAAGCCAGCCAGCCACCCCAAATGCTGCAGGGAAAGGCAAATCACCTTGGGAGGCTACAGGGCTGTTGCACTGCTCCCAGCTCATGCTTATTTCAATGGGGTCTGGCACAGGAGAAATTTTTGGTGGATTGTGTCCATTGTGATAGGACCTTATCAGCATTTCTGAACATTCAGTGGCTGACATCCAGAGTAGCTAATTGTGTGTGGAATGAGCAAAGTTGTACTAGCACAAGAGAATGGCTAGTGGGTTGCATTTAAAAATGGGGATTTGAAGAATTATGCTATAGCCCTCTTGCACAGGAGTTCCCATTAAAATGTTAAAAGTTATGCGTGATTGCAGCATCTTTCCACATATGGTTTGTTGTTCTGGATATCAGCCACTGTCTCCTGCTGCCCAGAAAAGCCTCTATTGCCTAGACACCATTTCCTCTCTCAGCACTTCCTTCCCATGACACATATACACCAGAACACAATAATCTCCATCTATCCCCATGGTGATGGCACTTCACAGAAACCCAGCAGCCTCCCCTCACTCACCAGTTCCACCTCCAAGGGTTTGCCTGCATAATTCAGAAGATTTTGTGCCAATAAGCAGAAATCGGATGCGGCACAAAGTAACAAAACTGAGTCAGGCAACTAAACCAGCCCATACGTATCCTTCCCACCCTCACTCCCTAAATAACATTATAATGCATGTTATCTTTGAAAATACATGTCTGCCCTTTTCTTGTGCACTGTAATGTAGCAACTTTCTAGTCCACTGATTTTTATTTTAAATAGGCTGTTGATTTCTCCTTGGGCAGCTCTACACCATAAACCTGTGTCCCTTTTATACTCGTTTACTCATCATGGCTTCTCTCAAAGAATCCTGGGAATGTTAGTTTGATGAGGTGCTGCTGAGAATTCTCCAGAGATTCCCTCGCTCTGCTCCTCCCCACCCCAAGGCTACAATTTCCAGGGTTACCTGGGAAGAGGGACTGACTCTTTCAGCAGTTTTAATCTGGAGCATGAATCTGTCCCCACTGATAACAGTTGTCTCATCTGTCTTGCATCTAGCAAGAACGTGGAGAAGCGAACCCTGGTGGAGAACATGGACGGGGCATTTCTTGTAGTGGATGAGATCGTTGATGGCGGGTGAGATGCATGTAGAAGAAGAAAGGAGGAGAAATATTATGCAGGAGATAGAGAAGCCATGAGGGAAACGACTTAAATGCTCAAAAATCATTGAGTAATTGTGAGAGCCAGTGCAGTTGAGCAGTTAGAATGTCAGTCACACTAGGACTAGAGAGATGAGTGTTCAAATCCCTGCTCAGCCATGAAGCCCATTGAGTGACCTTGGAACAGTTACTTTCTCTCAGGCTTAACTGCCTTACAAGATTACTGTGAGAATAAAATGTGAGGGACAATATACAGTACTCTGCCCTCAGCTCCTGGGAGGAAGGGTGGGATATAAATGAAATTCTGTGTTTGTTTTTAAAAGAGAGGGCTGTCTATCTGCTCTCATGCTGTAGCAAAAATAAAAAAGATGGTCACACAATACCAGGTCACTGCTGTGACCCCCTGTTTCTTGAGCAAAGAGGCACCTTCTCTTATATTTGGTTGGTGGAAAGCAATTGTCACTACTCATTCTAGAATACCGTCTTTTCCAGTGACCATTGTTCCTTTTTACCTTGTGAATCCCTTTGGGACAGAAACCAGTCCTTTTGCTGTGTAAACCACTTTGAGAACTTTTTTGCTGAAAAGTATTATTATTATTATTATTATTATTATTATTATTATTATTATTATTAATTCAATGATGATGATGATGAAATAATCATCATCATCATCATCATCATCATCATCGACATAGCAATACCAGGGGATAGCAGAAAAGAAGAAAAAGAAATAGAAAAAAATCACCAAATACAAAGATCTACAAATTGAAATTGAAAGGCTGTGGCAGAAAAAGGCCCAAATAATCCCAGTGGTAATTGGCGCTCTGGGTGCAGTTCCAAAAGACCTTGAAGAGCACCTCAATACCATAGGGGCCACAGAAATCACCATCAGCCAATTACAAAAAGCAGCTTTACTGGGAACAGCCTATATTCTGCGACGATATCTATAACAATCCTATATAATCCTATATAATAAAAGGCTAAGTGAGTGGCCGTGGCTTTGGAACGTTGGGGATCTGCGTCCCTGCCTCCCTGGGTTGTTCTGGGCCTGCGCAAAGCGCAGGCCCAGAAGAGCCCAAGGGACACAGGACCTCAGACACCAGTGTCCCACAGCCACGGGCGGCCATTAGCCGGTGTGTGGCGGCGGGGGAAAGTGGCCAAGGCGGCGGCGGAGCCGCCGCCTCGGCCATGAGCTGAGGCACGGCAAGAGGAGGCCGAGGCAACCAGAAGCGGCCGCCCTGAAAAAGGCGAGGGCAATGGCGACGGGGGAAGACCAAGACGGGGGACAGGGAAGCTGGGCGAGGTGGCGGCGAAGCCGCCAACGAGGCCCCCGCCCGCTCACAGCCGTCGCCCCCGCCTGCTCACCCGCCCTCCCAGCTGCCCAAAATGAAGCTTGGCGAGGTGGCGGCGAAGCCGCCAACGAGGCCCCCGCCCGCTCACAGCCACCGCCGCCTGCTCACCCGCCCTCCCAGCTGCCCAAAATCACCTTCCCCGCTCCCCCCCAAAAAAGATTAAGGGCCAAAATGGCCCATGAGAAGGTTGCCACCCCCGCCTATCGCCCTCCCAGCTGTCGAAGACCACCTTACCCGCTCCAGCCCGAGGGAAAAGAGCAGAGCTCCTCTCTGTGCTAAGTCACTGCTCAAACTGCCGCTATGGACGCAAAGACGCCTATTGCGTCCATTGCGACAGTGTGGGCAGCAGCTTAACACAGAGAGTAGCTCTGTTCCCGAGTTCCTCTCTTCTCCTTCGGGCTGGAGCGGGTAAGGTGGGCTCCGGCAGCTGGGTGCGCGGGAGGGCGATAGGCGGGGGCGGCCACCTTCTCATGGGCCATTTTGGCCGTTATTCATCCACCCCCCCAAAAAAAGTAAAAGCAAAATAAGGAAGAACAAAAACAGAGACAACAACAAAACAAAAAACAAAAAGAGAGAGGGGACAAGGGGGGAAAAAAGAGACAGAAAGAGAGAGAGAGAGACAGAAAAGACGGGATAGAAAGCTAGCGCCCGTTATCATAACGGGCTTAAAAATACTAGTTGACAATAAAATTCTGGCATCCCAGGTCCTTGGGAAGGACTCGATGTCTGGATAAAACAAACCAGTCAATAACACCTGTCTGACTGTGTAAACAAGAAATAATAATTAATAGCTGCTATAGAGAGTGAGTATCTGCCCATACTCACTGTGTATCCCGGAATGAGTATCCCGGAACTACCACTTTTGCTTTTAAAGGACTTCATAATAGTTGCTGCACTTCTACAATACAGCCAAAGAGAGCTCAGAAGCAAAATGAGACTTCTAAAAATACAAATAAAGTATCACAAAACAATATGGAGTGTGGTGTGGTGTTGCTTATCACCTCTGATGTCATAGACATTAGCCAATAGGTGCTCATGACATTTGTGCAGCCAGTTCTAATTGCATAAATTGCAACATAGCTGCACTGCACAGCGACAAACTTAATTACCCTGCCGCAAAATCACTACCCTGAGGAAGATAGTTGGATTCCTTGCAACAACTGGATAACAACAGAACACTTATTTAGGAAAAAAGGTTGTTTGGAAACCCTTAAGGCCATAAGAAGCAGGCTGAAATCCTTCTCCCCAAGGTGCTTCATTTCTCTCTTTTCAAATTCTAGTGTGATCCTGGAAAGTGATCCTCAGCAAGTCATCCAGAAGGTGAATTTCAGGGTGAGTAGTCTCCCTCGCTCCACTCCCTGTTTCTGTCATTCTTGGATCAGCTTTGCACTTGGTCCACCTGCTAATCTCCCTCCTGAAACTCTTTTCATCCCAGACAGTCCCAGAGCCTGCAGCATACGGTTTTGTTCTCTTTGATTACATCACGGGTAATTCAGAGCACAATGAAATTATGCCTGAGAGATTCTACAAATAGTGACATGTTCTCACAAACAGGAAGCCAGGAGTAAGACTTCACTTCCTTCTAAGCATGTTGCTCTCTAACGTAGCATGGCAACTGACTGGGTGGAAATCATCCCGCTTACTGTAGCCCCAACTCTGCATCGTAACTCCTGCCTGTCTCTTGACTCTACTTGGAGTTGTGGTAAGGGTTTATCATTACTGGAAAGCAAGAAAGCCCACAGACACCATAAAGCCCTGCATATTCTGATCCCAGGATGCAGTTTCAGCAAGGGGATTTGCCATCACCCCTCAGGCTTTAGACCCCTTGTGATTATTCTTCAGGAGCACCTGTATCTCCGGCCAGTTTACACTGCATGACTGTAGTTATAAACAACTAGTATTTTTAAGCCCGTTATGATAACGGGCGCTAGCTTTCTATCCCGTCTTTTCTGTCTCTCTCTCTCTCTTTCTGTCTCTTTTTTCCCCCCTTGTCCCCTCTCTCTTTTTGTTTTTTGTTTTGTTGTTGTCTCTGTTTTTGTTCTTCCTTATTTTGCTTTTACTTTTTTTGGGGGGGTGGATGAATAACGGCCAAAATGGCCCATGAGAAGGTGGCCGCCCCCGCCTATCGCCCTCCCGCGCACCCAGCTGCCGGAGCCCACCTTACCCGCTCCAGCCCGAAGGAGAAGAGAGGAACTCGGGAACAGAGCTACTCTCTGTGTTAAGCTGCTGCCCACACTGTCGCAATGGACGCAATAGGCGTCTTTGCGTCCATAGCGGCAGTTTGAGCAGTGACTTAGCACAGAGAGGAGCTCTGCTCTTTTCCCTCGGGCTGGAGCGGGTAAGGTGGTCTTCGACAGCTGGGAGGGCGATAGGCGGGGGTGGCAACCTTCTCATGGGCCATTTTGGCCCTTAATCTTTTTTGGGGGGGAGCGGGGAAGGTGATTTTGGGCAGCTGGGAGGGCGGGTGAGCAGGCGGCGGTGGCTGTGAGCGGGCAGGGGCCTCGTTGGCGGCTTCGCCGCCACCTCGCCAAGCTTCATTTTGGGCAGCTGGGAGGGCGGGTGAGCAGGCGGGGGCGACGGCTGTGAGCGGGCGGGGGCCTCGTTGGCGGCTTCGCCGCCACCTCGCCCAGCTTCCCTGTCCCCCGTCTTGGTCTTCCCCCGTCGCCATTGCCCTCGCCTTTTTCAGGGCGGCCGCTTCTGGTTGCCTCGGCCTCCTCTTGCCGTGCCTCAGCTCATGGCCGAGGCGGCGGCTCTGCCGCCGCCTTGGCCACTTTCCCCCGCCGCCACACACCGGCTAATGGCCGCCCGTGGCTGTGGGACACTGGTGTCTGAGGTCCTGTGTCCCTTGGGCTCTTCTGGGCCTGCGCTTTGCGCAGGCCCAGAACAACCCAGGGAGGCAGGGACGCAGATCCCCAACGTTCCAAAGCCACGGCCACTCACTTAGCCTTTTATTATATAGGATTACATGGGTCTACAGTATACTGGTGAAACTCGGAAAATTAGAATATCGTGCAAAAGTCCATTAATTTCAGTAATGCAAATTAAAAGGTGAAACTGATATATGAGACAGACGCATTACATGCAAAGCGAGATAAGTCAAGCCTTAATTTGTTATAATGGTGATGATCATGGCGTACAGCTCATGAAAACCCCAAATCCACAATCCCAGAAAATTAGAATATTACATGGAACCAAGAAGACAAGGATTGAAGAATAGAACAATAGCGGACCTCTGAAAAGTATAAGCATGCATATGTATTCAGTACTTGGTTTGGGCCCCTTTTGCAGCAATTACTGCCTCAGTGCGGCGTGGCATGGATGCTATCAGCCTGTGGCACTGATGAGGTATTATGGAAGACCAGGATGCTTCATTAGCAGCCTTCAGCAATTCTGCATTGTTTGGTCTCATGTCTCTCATCCTTCTCTTGGCAATGCCCCATAGATTCTCTCTGGGGTCAGGTCAGGCGAGTTTGCTGGCCAATCAAGCACAGTACACTGTATACTTTTCAGAGGTCTGATATTGTTCTATTCTTCAATCCTTGTCTTCTTGGTTCCATGTAATATTCTAATTTTCTGAGATTGTGGATTTGGGGTTTTCATGAGCTGTACGCCATGATCATCACAATTATAACAAATTAAGGCTTGACTTATCTCGCTTTGCATGTAATGCGTCTGTCTCATATATCAGTTTCACCTTTTAATTTGCATTACTGAAATTAATGGACTTTTGCACGATATTCTAATTTTCCGAGTTTTACCTGTATATGCTAGCTGTGCATGCACACAGACACACATCCTTCTGCTCCAAAAAGAAAATAAAAACCAATGTTTGATAATATAATTGCTGACCCTTCTGTCATCATGGCATGTTGTGTTGTTGTTTTAGAAAACACAACAGGCTCAAAGTACATTGCTCTTTTTTTGGCACGTGAATCTTGGGTCCATCCAAGAGCAAGCCTTTGAACCTTTCTGTGAATGTCGCCTCCTCCTTCCCCCACAAACTGGAATCTGGACCCAATCTCCATGGCATTCTTCTTCTTGTTATTTCCTATAGTTCTGTCCACTGGAACACTGACCGGCATGGGATAAGCACGAGGTTATTCTTAGTAGTGGGTTATTTGAACAATATTTATAAAAGGGAGGCTTTTACCTCCCTTGGCCTCTAGCTTTCTTGCCCAGGGCAAATGGCCATTAAGGGACAAGCCAAGGAGTCATGAGGAGTGCCTCCCCTGGCACAAATCAGCCTGTACTAACAAGCATAGGGAACAGGGAAAGAAGGAGTGGATCATGGTGTGCAGACTGAATAGAGCAGCATTCACTTCTTCCTGCAGTGCCCCAGGCAATGGGCAGAATGGATTCCTGCACCTTGAGCTCCTTATCTGGTCTTGCTCCTTTCCCACCCTGCACAGATCCTTTCCCTCCCCCCATATGATAACGATAGGCATTTTGCTAGTCTCATCATATATATATTTAAGGCAAGAAGTTGTTGCCCTCTCGCCCAAGAGGATCCCTTAAATGCTGGCTGAGAAGCTGCTATCTCAGAGATCAGGGGTTCCAAACAGGGGTACTTGAGAGTCTCTCAGGGGGTCCTCAGAGCCCACCTGCCTCCCCACTCTGCAGCCACACAATTTGTTTCTCGTCTGAAGATCGCCAGGTTGAAGCTGACACTTCCTCAGTGATGTGTCTACTGCAAAAGGGGAGGAAGGAGGGTGAAGACCCTCCTTTTCTGCTCCTGATGTTCAGGCTGGCATTTGGGACATAGGATTAAATCAGTAAAGGTTTGGGAAATTTCAGTGATTTTGATCTCAATTTTGTAATTTTTCTGCTGTTTTTTGTTTTGCTTTTGTTATCCACCCCAAGCCTTCAGGTTAGGTTGGGCTATCAGTTTAAATATTTGTTTGAAATAAGTAGCCAAACACATGGTATATATTTGTACACTGTGTAGATCCCAAAATGCAAACAGCATGTGTATGATGTGATATTTGTTTCCAAGCCTGGTGTGTGTGTTGCAGTTTTAAAGGCGAAAGCTAAAGAAATTGGTCTAACAGTGCTAACCATGTTCAGATTTCATTAGAATATGGAAATACCTCTTTCCCCTTACAGATTTGCTCTAAAGTTTGCATAATGCTGATGTGAGCCCATTGCATGTATTTAGGTGTTTTTTGTTTTGTTTTGTTTTAATCTGTGTGGTTATGGTATGAATGCCTTGTCCGTTATTAACCCTGGATTTGATGTTCTATATTCCAACACTGTACATGTGGACTTGCTCCTGTGATGGAGACTGTAATGAGAGAGGAGAGACAAATACCAGTTGCCAGGCTTCCATCCCCTGAGCCTCCATGTGGTCTAAAAGCCCCAGGTGACTATAGTAGGTAGAGCTGCTACCCAACAGTTGCTAGAGCCCACCTGCCTAACCTCTCTAAACCCTACTTTCTCCACTATCACCTGCAGGTGATTAGTGGAAGAAGAAAGAGAGATGCACAATAAGTCCGAATGTGCAAATCTTATTTGCCAATTTGTTGCCCATTCACCCAATTTGGAGAAGCCCGCTTGGAGTTCTCCACAGCATGGGTGCTTTCACTTGTAATACGGCAAGTAAATATGGGACAGCCACTGGTTCCCACTGGGTATGCATTCCTACCACTGGAGTTGTTTTTGTGATATCTGAAGCTGCCTATGTTGGGCAGAAAATGTCTCTTACCTACCTCAGCCCAACTTTGTCAAGTCAACTTCAAACACTGGTTTCAGATCACGGGCGGAGGTCGGTAACCAACATTGTCAACCCAACATTGGGCAGCTTTAGCCGTCACAAAAATGGCAGTGGGAGTGTGTGTTTGGCCAGAACCAGCGGCTCTCCCATGCCTACTTGCTGTGCTACATGTGAATCTGCTAGGGATGTGCCCGAATCGTTTCAGTGCCTCATTAGCAAGGCACCCAAACTATTCACGTGGCTGCATCTGAAAGGTTTTGGCGTGGGGGCGGGTAGTGGTTGCTTTAAGAATGAGGCACGCAAGTTCTCACCTGCTCCTCCACCACTGTTCCAGTTGCGCAGCTGTCCTTCCCGAAAGGCTATGAGTGGCTGTGTCACAGCAGTGGCACACATATGGCCACCACGCATGCGCCATGTGTGTGATGCACTTGCGCATGGCCTTTTGGGAAGGACAGCACAGTGATTGGCACAGCAGCAGGGTAGCAGAGAAGCAGGTAAGGACCTGCATGCCTCATTCTTAAAGCTACCACTCTCCTCATCCACACACACGGCTGCCCAAAACGATTCATGCACATCACTAGAAGCTGCCTTATGCCTTAAGGTTTCACCATCCTGAACAATTTGGTCTCATCCATGAATTGGCTGCTTCACTGTTCCCTTCTGTCTCCATATAATGATAAATAGCACAGGTTCTAAGCAAGACCCTTGAAGGAACAGTTTACTTCATTCCCTCCATTGCAAAAACTATCTTGTTCATTCCTAGCCTCTGCTTTCTGTACTCTTTCCCCATGACTACTAAGTTTACTTGGAAGCCTTAAAACAAGTGTTTACCAGATCACCCCATCTGCTTGTTTGTTAACATTCTCAAAGAATTCTATTGGGGAAGCAGGACTTCCCTTTGCAGAAGCCATGCTGAGTCTCTCTCAACAAGGTTTGTTCTGTATGTTTAATAATTTCAGCTTTAATAGTGCTTTCCACCAATGTATCAGGAACAAAGTTAAGCTGGTGGAACAGTACTTTCCTGGATTCCTCTTTAAAAAGGGACGTGACATTGGTTACTATTAACAAAGGAGGCCAATGTTAGAGTTGTGTTGTGCATAGCATTGTTAGAAGACGAACAATTTCACATTTGAAGTCTTTAAGAGCTTTTGCATGTATGCCATCTGGTTCTGGCAATGTCTTAATGTCTAATTTGTCAATTAGCTCTCAAATTCCACCCATTCTTACCTCTCTTTTACTTACAATGCTATCCTGTGCCTGTTTCTTCAGAAGTAAGTTTCACTGTGTTCAGTGGAGCTTGCTTGCAGGTAAGTATCAATATGATTGCAGTCTTGGACCACAACCCTATACACACTTACCTGAGAATAAGTCCCAGCAAACTCAGTGGGGCTTATTTCTGAGTAAACATGCAAGGATTGCAGGCTTGGGTTTTCAGCTGCCTTGCCTGAAAGGGGGGAAAGGGGGTTAGAGACACACACACACACAAAGAGGCGCTTAACACACCCAGGGAGCCTTCCCTGGGCGGCCAGATCAGCCGCCCAAATGATTACCAGCTCCATCACAGAGCCAGTTGGGGCGGTGGGATTCTGGACTTCCTGGCTCCCAGAAGTCTGATAAGGCACTGCACACGTGCGCGGTGCCTTTAGGGAACCTCTAGACATGGGGAGGCTACTCATGAGTCAGTGCGGCATGGAGCTGCACCAACACACAATAGTTTAACCTGCTTTTTGGGCACTCCTGCACCTGAAACCTGGGTTAAGTGGCAGGCCACTTAAGAGAGCTCACCACTGCACTGCTGCCAGGAGCTGCATGGCTCCCGTTGGACCTAATGGCCAGCCGCAACCGGTCTGGGCTCCCTTAGGCTGATTGTGAGAATAGCTTCAAAATGTGTTTCTCTCCAACACCTTCTACAGGGAAGACTGATGCAAGGAATATCATTAACACTTCAAGATTTTTTTGTTTTATAACCATCTCCACTTCCACTTCCCCTCCTGCCCACTTGTTCATTTACCTCCTCCAATCCTACTCTGCTGACATAAACTTATAAACAAAATAGTAAACAAAAACATTTTTTTAAAACCAAGCAAATATGTAAGGGGAAAAAATACATTATACATCATCAGTACACTCCTGATTCATAAATAGAAGTTGCACAATTGACTTCCTTCCCTGGCATGATCCAAGTGGCATATAGATCGTGTATAGTTCCAGGAACTCACCCCACACATCCTCAGATTTTTCTAGATTTCCTCACTTCATAGATGCAGATCGCTCTAAGGCTGCTTGTGTTAGCATTTCTTCAATCCATTTCTCATGATTTGGTGGGGTCTTACACTTCCACTGTTTGAGGATCATCTGTTTAGCAAACAGGAATACCCTAATTACTTGGTGATTTCTGATTATGTGTGTGCGTCCTTAGGGCTGCTTTGGGAAACACCAACACACATCTTAATGAGATAGAACAGTGTGTTTCTGAAATGGAAGACAGGAATGGAGTGGCAGATGTCTCCCTACAGCAGTACCAAGCAGAGCTGAAGGTGTTCTATGCTAAAATTATTGACTTAGAAGGCAGAAATCACAGAAGTAATCTGCACCTAGTGGGTATAGCTGAAGGAACTGAAGGTTGATTCCTAAATCGCCTCCTCCATGAGGCACTTGATTTAGCAATAGCAGCAATAGCAATAGCACTTACATTTATATACCGCTCTATAGCTGGAAGCTCTCTAAGCGGTTTACAATGATTTAGCATATTGCCCCCCAACATTCTGGGTACTCATTTTACCGACCTCGGAAGGATGGAAGACTGAGTCAACCTTGAGCCCCTGGTCAGGATTGAACTTGTAACCTTCTGGTTACAGGGCAGCAGTTTTACCACTGCGCCACCAGGGGCTCATTTACCCACTGATGATGACTTCAATAATCTTTTTATCCTTTTATCATAATAGTCCTACTGCCAACTCGACTGGTTTCCTGCTTCTGATATATTTAAAGAAACATGTATTGTTTGGTTTTGTCTCTTTAGCAATCTACTTCTTGAGTTTCTGTTTTGCTTGCATTATTCTCAACTTGCATTGGTTTGGTCAGAGTTTATGCTCTTGTTTGTTCTCCCCATTATGGCAAATCTTCCACTTTTTAAAGGAAGGAAGCTGCCTTGCCTTTTACGACTTCCTTGACTTTGCTATGGTCCCTCAACTGCCTCCTCTTTCTTCATCCCTCCCTCCAAAACAAACTTCTGTCTTTCTTAATTTTCCTGACCCCTGTTTTCTGTTTTAGGTGGATGACAGCCCTTTATCCGAGCATAGTGTCAGTCAGGTAAGTCTTCTAGAATCATCTGGAATTTTTCTTATATACAGATTTGTTGCCATCTCAGCTGGGAGATACACTTGTGGTCTGGATTTTGTGGATTAATCATGTATGTTTTGGGGATAGCCTTAAGGCTATCTATAAAATACATGTTTGTCCTTGTAAATACACATTTGGAATGCCATAGAGGGAAAGTCACTGTGGGGTTGTGTGTGTGTGTGTGTGAGAGAGAGAGATCTGGAGTGAAGAAATGGCCGGTGAGGAAAAGGACAGTCTTCACTTCTGAAAGTTCTTTAAATAAACATAGCAGTGGGACTCTAATATGTGCATATACACAAAATGCATAGTTAGCTCCACATGTCATGACATCACTGTGTGGGAGAGGTATATATGTGTGTGTACAAATATACACAACGCAAGGGGGAAGTATAAACAAAAGACTGCACCATTTTCTCTTGTCACAAATTGGAAAGAAACTCTCTTTAGTCAGACACTGTTCAACAGACTAGCAGTTGGGAATGTTGGCAGGGACACCCCTGGATTTCTCATCTCCAACCTTACTAACTGTCTCCTTGCAGGCCATCTTCTCCAAATTAAGTCTGATGGCATAACATAAAGGCCAAGAGGGAAAGGGGGTGGGTCTTTCACAGATCTTCATAACACGGTCCTAACTGCTGCTTCTTGTTTGCTGCATTAAAGTAAGTAGCTGGCATGAGGAAACTGATCATTTGGGTCTGTGTTGCTGTACAGCTGCTGCTATTAGCTCCAACAGTGAACATAACTCCCATTTTAACCCAGGTGCTCTAATGCAGAAAATGTGGTCCATGATGACTGGAAGCACATTTACAGCCGAGGATCAGTTGTATCAACTGCACAAAAGCCCGCCCCACAGTAGTAGGAAAAGAGCATGGTATCTTAGTAATGCTGAGTTGACATCTGCAATTCTGGATCCTGGTAAAAGAGAGGAATAAAGGAGCATGGCAGGAACAGAGGCTGTTTGGTTGCAGGGGCGTAACTATAATAAGGCAAGAAGAGACAGTTGTCTGGGGGCCCACTGCCTTGCAGGGTCCCCAGAGGCAAGTCACATGACGGACTCCCCGAGCCGCGCACCCGCCCGGGCTTCCTTCAGTTGTATTCATCCTCCAAAATTGATGTGAGTGTTAAGACCTGGAGCTACCAGAACAGCATATCTTCCTCTAGTACCATTAAATGACTTGCATCGTCCACAATTTACAAAAATAATTTAGGATGATGTTCTATTGTGGCACATAGGTTATATCTATATCTATATCTATGCTTTTTGTTACCACTATTCAGCCTCATTTAAGATTTCTTTTCTTCATGAGCTGAGCTTCAGTGATGGGGGGCCCATTTTAAAATCTTGTCTCTGGGCCCACTCCAACCTTGCTACACTCCTGGTTGCCAGTCTGACACATTTGGTCCTACTTACTGCTTTACACTTCGCTTTCCTCGTTTTTGCTAATCCTGCTAAATCTAACTGATGCATGGCTGCTTTCTTCAACACCCCTACCTCCAACTCCCCTCACGGGCATATTTTGGGTGGCATAGAGGGCTTCCTGGGGAAGGGGAGGGCATCAAAAACTGTCACTTCCTTGCTGTACTGCTGCAGGTAGTTGTAAAGTTCTGTTAGGCTGCTCTCTCGCTGCACTGGTGCATCCTTACTCTGAATATCAGCCTGTATGTTTAAAAAACAAAACAAGAGCTTCTTCCTGAAGTGGTCTCAGCCAATCAGGAGCCTTGCAGGTAGTATAATATAGGATTAAGATTTGGCTATATGACAAGTTTACAAAACCAAATCAGAATGAGAGCAGGAAGCATTGCACTCACTCTTAACAGACTCCTTCATAATGCTGTTTCACCAATCCGATCTGGTTATCTGATAATGTCACAAAGCCAGATCAGGGTTAATATTTTCACCCTAAACCCCCCCCGCCCCCCCTCAAAACACACAATCATTGAAATGGAAAATTATATTTCACAGGAGGAAAATGCACACACAGAGCATTTAAGCTCAGCCCTAACCAGATACGTATATTAGTTTTATACCACTTTAACCAACATGGCTTCCCTTACAGAATCTTGGGAATTGTAGTTTGATGAAGGTGTTACAAATTCTCCGTTGGAGATTCCTAGCTCCCTTCACAGAACTACTTTCCCCAAGCTTCCTTGGGAAGGGGAAAGGAATATCAAACCTGTTTAAGTCTGCATTAGCCCAGACTGGCACAATTGTAGCCTTAACAACTGCAATCGGTAGTTCCCCTAACCAACCCAATGACTGCTAGTTGCCTAGCAACTGGAATCTCACTTTGCCTGAGCCCAACAGAATGGATGGGAAGAAAGCAGGAGTTTGGGGTAGAGGCAAGGGGCTGGCTGTATTGGGGTGAGACAGAAGAAAGAGAAGCTGGCAGTAGGGAATGTGCTGCCTTCTGCAGGGTAAGTGCCTGGGTGAGGGCTCCCTTTGACCCTTGTAAAGGGAACCAAAAGACTGCATGGATAACTTGTGATGAAGGTTTGCTATTCATTGGGGCCTGTTAAACTGGTGCTATCTAGCTCTGCATTCAGTAGTGTTTAACTCTGCAGATGATGCATAAGAATCAATTTATATGGGTGAGATCCAGCCAAATGTAAGCACTTCCACTAATTTTAGTGGAAGGATGCTAAGCACATCCGTGACTCTTCCACTGAAATAAAGGGAATTAAATGGGCTTAACTTTGGCTGCATCTCACTCTTGATAATTCCACTCCCAGAATAATCTCCAATGTCATTTTTAGATGGGGAAGCCTCCCCCTTCACAATGGCACCTTATTACTACCATCCATATTTCTTGCCTGGGGTTGGAATGGGGGTCAGGAGGAGATGAATTGTGGGTCCAAGTGCTGCAGGATGGCAAAGGCGGCTCACTCAGCTTGGCAAAGTATTAATCAAGGGCTTGTTTTCAATGCATTTTTAAAAGTAAGGGTATGTATAATATAAATCAGTGTTTTTATTTTAAAAAATGTTTTGGTTCTGATGGACTGTTCCCCAGTAACAATCAAAATACAGTGATATATATAAAATTAACCAATACATTAAAATAAAAGCTGGGGGTGGTGGTGGTGGTATTGCATTCAGGCACAGTGGGTTAGCTGTGCACTGCCCCCTTAGGCACAATCCTAACTCTCAGGCACAATTCCAGACTCCCCCCTTCCACTCTTTCCTTGGCCTCCGAGAAACTATGTTGCAGGCCTGTGTTAGGAGCCCTGTAAGCTGGTTAAGTTACCAACACTTGTATGCAGCCTAAATTCCATAATCGGGTTTTAACAGGGAAAACTGTGGGAAAGTGGAGCTGTCAGATGGGAGGGGAGTTATTGACTTCTTCTTTTCTTCTTCTTCTTTTTGCCCAGCGTTGCAGAAAACCTGGGACTTCCCAAGATCCTAATTTCTTATTCACTACTCTTTGCCAAAAGGCACCCCCTTCCTTGTCTAAAAGACACACATGCCACCTAGTGTTCAGTATGATTAAAGCAAGCCCACCTGGTCATCCAGCCTTGACACACTTCCAAAATTTCATTCCTTTTCTTAGGGCCCAAACCAAGGGTTTAAAATGGATCCAGAATTCATCAGGACTTCAACCCTGGATCTTTCTTTTCCTTCATAGCAGCAGGACATGTGACATTAGACAAACAGGAACACAAGAACATAGGGAGATGCCTTCTACCGAGTCAGACCACTAGCTCACTGTTGCCTACATTTGACTGGCAGTGGCTTTCCAAGGTTTTAGGCACAAGCCTTTCCCCATGTTGCCTGGAGATGCCAGGCATTGAACCTGCTTTGCATGCAAAGCACATGTTCTGCTACTGAACTATGGCCCCAGAGTATCATTAGAGGATCTCTGAGTTTATGCACTTCCCCACATTACTCAATAAGTGCTCTCAGCAGCTAGGCATTTGCAATTGGAGGAAGGGCTTCCAAGTCAAAAGGCATGACTTGTCAGCACATTAGAGCCCCAACACTGGTTTTCAGAGATTAAGCACTGGTTGTGTCACATCACCATGTTGCTGGGGTTATTTGCTTTGCAGGCATCCTTGGCAGTATGCCTGTTCTCTACTTGTGGGGTACTGTGGTTAGGACTCTCTAGGACATGTCAGCCCTCCAGTGGTTGGACTGCAACTCCCATCATACCTGGCCACAGTGGCCAGTAGTCAGGGATGATGGGAGTTATAGTCCAACAGCTGAAAGAGGGCCAAAGTTGAGTAGCCCTGCTTTAGAATTATCTGTGGAAATGGAGCAGAGTGGAGAGCTGGATGGCCTCGTCTCAGTATGGGGACTTTGTCTGGGTGACCTATTGGTTCTTGCTGTCTCTACAGTTCACAAATATGAACACAGTGGCTTTTTCAGTAGACCTTATAAACTACTACTACTAATACTGTGAGCCTCATCTTGTGAATGCTTCCATGCATATCCAGATCAGGACTCTACATATCTAAAAGAATATCTAAAAAGTGGATTGAACCAACACATGACAAAATTACAATATGGATCTGTATTTAACAGTTCACCAAGGCAAACAAGTCAAAAAGCAATAAAACAAACAAAACCCATTTAGGTTAACTTTAGTATGGTTGAGCAAATAGTTGCTTATTGGATGGTGGGAGAGGAGACATGAAGCTGTTTGGGAAGAGGTGCATCCTAGTCAGTTGGCAACATACCTGAAATAGAAAAAATTAATTGTTCTCATTTTTCTCTCTCCTTTTCCCCCTTCACCTGTTAATAGGTTCTGCAATCTGCCAAAGAACAAATTAAGTGGTCCTTATTAAAATAAAATGTCCCATAAAAAGAATGTTTTGATTTACAGTTTTTCACAATGCTCTGTTTAAGCCTTTCCCATTTGACCAGAAAGGACCTTTCCAGTGGATACAAGATGGCTACCCTCACCATTTGGGAGAATGCCAGCCTGCCACAGAGACTCATCTGTGTAGCTTCCAAGTGAACAAACAGCAAAATTTATTCTTGACTAGTCACGGATATTTCCAATCATGCACAAATCCTCTAAGGTTATTTTCCAATATGCACGGATGCTCCTCCAGATTCACAAAGAGCTGAAAAGACAATCCACAATTGGGCAGGTCTCTCTACTTCTCTGCCGATGCCTTGGAGGACTAGAAGGAGGGTGTGTGCATGTGGGGGTTTTAAAACAAGTCCTGCTCAGAGGAAGTGTAACAATGGGATAAATGTAAAATATCAAAAACATGTAAACCAATGTAAAACACATTTTATACACATCTTATAATCAGAGAGGTTTTCTCCAGCAAAATTAGTTGCTGAGCCTAGTTATAAACTTTTTCCTATGTATTATTCTTGATTTTAAAAAGTACAGTATTTAAAAATCTGTGCTACAAACCATTTTATTATTGCTACAGACTGTCAACTGAACTTTCTTAGCCTGACCTCTTCTGGGGGTAAAACGACATTGTGTTCTCAAGATAATCCCAGCCCTTTTTATTGTTTTTCATTTACTAATATGACAGAGACCCCTTTGTTTTATTAAAGGCTCCATGAACATGTTGATTAGGGGTCAACAACAGGTAGCCCCTTGGGCAAATCTGAGCTATAAGAGCGGTCTTATCACACCTCCTCTTAGTTATCATCCCCACAGGCAAATTGGGTGTGAAAGATTAGCAGTGATGATGAGGGGATTTGGTTGGTACTAAGCCCTTGAGGAGGTATGGAGCAAGCCTTGATCAGCCAATCCCCAGTAACTATCTTACCAGAGAGGTTTTATCCAGCAAAATTAGTTGCTGAGCCTGGTTATAAACTTTGTCCTATGTATTATTCCTGATAAATACATCACCACACCCTATTGACATTTAATATCCACTTTGTCTCTCTCACCAGTCAGAGGCAACGTAAATATTTTTTAATGGAGATAGAAGGAGTCTTAGAGGTTATCTTATCTTATCCCACTCTGGAGTCCATCCAGATGAGCTTTATTAATAATCTATGTTTAGTGTTTGGAGAGAGATGGATCCCCTTTGGGGTAAAGCATGGCATTACATTTACATTCACACATTGTTGGACACATTGTACAAACTTCTTCCCCATACCACCATCACCAAATCAGGCTAAATAGAACTACAGGTGGACCTCATTATCTGCAGGGGTTCCGCTCTTGCCTACAACCACAGATAACAAGACCATGGGCCAGGTCTCATGATCAGTGAGACCCGGTTTGGAAAGGAGAGCGGGCTAAGCCCGCTCTCCCTACAGACGAGCGGGGCACAAGCCCTGGGCGGCCGGATCAGCCACCCACACAACTGCTGGCTCCATGACGGAGCCGGCAGGGGCTGGGGAGCTTGGGGGTTGCGCAGCCCCTGGAAGTTCCAGTATGCAGATGCGCAGGGCATACTGGGGAGACCCCTGAGCCGGGAGGCTGCTTTTCAGCCTCCCATGGGGGGGGGTCTACTCATGAGTAGCCACGCCTCGGCTACTACGATTTTTAAAACTGGGTTTAAGGGGAGGGTTACTTTGGCGGGTTAACCACCTGGAGGCCACTGGGCTCCCCTAGCCCGATTTCTCCTGATTGTGGGAATAGCCTCCATGAGTGAATGGGAACTGAGGTTAGGTTCCTGGAGGGGGGAAAAAAGGCTTTAAAAGGCAGAAATAACAGGAAATAACATACCATACTCTCCAGGTCTCCAGCTGCCCAGTAATGCTCCTGCAACCACCAAGTCTGCTGATTTTCTGCAAAAAATCATGGGGGGTGTGCGTGGTTTTTTTTAAAAGAAAGCCACAAAATGGCTCATGGATAGGCAAATTTGAACTATTTTTCGATCTGCCGATAACACCAGGTGTACATGATCCAACTGCAGATACATGAAACTGCGGGTGCTGGGACTGCAAAAAAATGAGGGCCACCTGTACCAATGGAAACCAGTTTCCACATGTAGGGTGTATTCTTGTTTTTATTAGGATAACTGATTTAAGCTGGCCTTGATAGCTGCTCACCTGTTTCCCTTTCCAACATCTCCAGATTCTACGTAATCCTTGGAAAATTTGCTTTGTTATCCAGCCAATGTGATGCAGGTGCAAGAGCTTGCATACCTGGTACAGGAAAAGTTGCTAGCCTGCAACCCAGAGGTGTGTTCTGTCTCTTTAAAGCAGGGGTTCTCGACCTTTGGCCCCCAGATGTTGTTGAACTACAATGGGCATGTGGGAAAAGCTGATCCAGTTGACATAGTATACTTGGACTTCCAAGAAGCTTTTGACAAAGTTCCCCACCTCTTGAACAAACTTAGCAGTCATGGAATAAGGGGACAGGTTCATGTGTGGATCGGTAACTGGTTGAAGGACAGGAAACAGAGAGTAGGAATAAATAGACAGTTTTCACAACAAGGGAAGTAGGAAGTGGGGTCCCCCAGGGATCAGTATTAGGACCAGTGCTCTTTAACTTGTTCATAAATGATCTACAATTTGGGGTAAGCAGCAAAGTGGCCAGATTTGCAGATGATACTAAACTATTTAGGGTAGTGATATCCACACCATCGTGTGGAGCTCCAAAAGGATGTCTCCAACCTGGGGGAGTGGGTGACAAAATGACAAATGCAGTTCAATGTAAGCAAGTGTAAAGTGATGCACTTGTGGGGGAGGGACCCAACTTCACATATACGCTGATGGGATCTGAGCTGTCGGTGACTGACTAAGACAGAGATCTTGGGGTCATGGTGGAAAGCTCATTGAAAGTGTTGACTCAGTGTGCGGCAGCTGTGAAAAAGGTCCCTACCAGTAATGATCTCTAACAATTCCATGGTCTTCAACGTGGTCTTTGTGCTTTACGTGATTGGGCTTTGCTCCTGCGCAGAAACCTCGTCAGAATTGTCCAAGCTTGTTTCTCTCTTAGGTAGTAGCTCCTCCCCTTCCTGTGGTCACATGTCCTTCTTCCTTCAGTCTTTTTTTGTCCATTGACAGAATGACACCATTTGTGAGTTGCTTCAAGCTAGAATTTTTTTTTTAATCTCTCTTCTTACTCCTTACTTTCTCTACTTTTCTTTTATCATTTGTTGTTCTCTCTCTTTCATCTAGCATCTTGTTTTTACCCTCACATTTCCCGCCCCCTGACCACCCCCCATTGCAGTCGGTGTTTTTACGTTCATTCGGCCGCTTATGGCCAGCATCACTCATGGCTCTGGGAATGGCCCTCATATCATCACAAGCGGCCTCCTCCTTCGCTCCCATGCAGGCCACCAGGCCTTTGGCCGCTCAGTCCTTGGGCTCACAGTCCCTCGACTCCAACCTAGCTGGCAATTCACCCACTTCCGGGCCCTCGAACCAGCCTACAGCTCCCTCATTGCCCAACCCGATAGCGCAGTTACTCTACAGTGCCCAGCTCAGTTCTTTCCCATGCTGCAACGTGTGCAATCAAAGTTCCTAAAAGCAGTTCTTCAAGTACCAAGATATCTAACGCTATCCGGCAACTAGAGACAAGCCTAATGAAAGTGGAGGCAAGGGTATGAATCAGAATCGGAATCATTTTATTTACGGCCATAAGCCAAACAAAATTAAAACTTTAGACTGTTACCAGGTATAAATATACAACATGAAATAATTAAAACATACACAATCGGCCTCATAGAACCCCATGAAAAGAGGTCAGTTTCATAGCCTCATATAAAAATTTAGCAACCAGTTTAGTAATACCCACATTAACATCAGCAAGACATAAATTAAGATAAAATGAGTCGGACATGCCTGGAAACTGATCAAATAAAGAAGTCAATAGTTCTTTCTTTGAGTCGCGGAACAGAGGGCAGTACAAAAGCACATGGACAACTGTTTCTAAGCAGCCCTCTCCGCAAGAACATAGCCCCAAAACAGAGGAATCCTTATAAAACCTTCTAAGGAGCAAAGCAGAGGGTAGGACATTCAGCCTGGCTGGAGGCAAGGGTATGGATGACCATACTGAACTACTGACTAAAGCTCTCCCTTTCCTTAGAGTGTAAAATTAGAGTGTATAGTCTTAGAGTGTAAAATTTATTGCTACTTAGGTTTTAAAATGTACTTTATGCTGGTCTGTGACTGTAATAAAGATTGATCGATTGACCTGTTCGCATCACATCTAAACAACCAATGCCCCCTCTACTGCTCCAGGGCAGGCAAAGAAGTTCACTCCCTGGGTGACGCTTTCACAACCTCATGGATGGGGTGGAAAGCCTACCTATTTCGTCCAATTCCCCTGCTACCCATAGAAAATTCATCAGGACCAAGTACAGTACATCCTCATAGCCCCTTGGTGGCCCAGGAAACCCTGGTTTCCCCTCCTCCTATGCCTCGCGACGGGCAACCACTACAATCAATATATCCTCACCTTCTCTCCCAGCACTCCGACAACTCCACTCGGACCTCCACAGGTTGCACCTCACTGCATGGTGGATATGACCCTCTTTCCACAGCCTCTACAGCAAGTCTTGTCTGCATCCAAGAAACCTGCAACAATAAAGTCTTATCAACATATATGGGTGCACTTTCTTACCTTTCTCCACTCACACAACATTGCTCCAGAACATCTGTCAATGGAGCATGTTTGTATTTACCTCCTTTCTTTAAAAGAATCTAGTCTTAAACTCTCTTCCCTAAGAGTTCACCTGGTGACCATTGTGGCACATTCACCACCCAGACCTATATCCTTCTTCAAGGATCCTATTGTTAAGAATTTTCTCAAGGACCTGGCCCACCACCCACCCGGACCTACCCATCATGGCACCAGTTTGGGACCTCTCACTAGTGCTCACGTGCCTCATGCAACACCCCTTCAAACCAATGCAGACCATTTCATTGGATCTCTTCTGCATGGTGGCAATCCTTGTAGCCATCACGTCTGCCAGGAGAGTAAGTGAGTTAAGAGCACTGATAGTGGATGCACCTTACCTGATCTTCCACAATAACAAGGTGGTTCTCTCCGCCCCAACATCGCCTTCCTTCCCAAAGTTGTCTCCTCCTTTCACCGGTCCCAGCAACTCACCTTGCCAGTGTTCTTCCCTAACCCCTCAGAAGATGCACAATACATACCCTGGATGTCCGTAGAGTGCTGGCCTTTTATGTACATAGAACTTCCGCGGAATGCTCTATTTCAGTCGCTTTTTCTCACACATACTGGACCAAACAAGGGCAAGGCAGCATTGTCACAGACTATCTCCAGATCAGTGGTCAAGACTATAACATTATGCTACGAAGTAGCCAAGAAAGAGATACCTTCCTCTATCAAGGCACATTCTACCAGAGTGGTGGCAACCTCGGCGGCCTTTGATAGGTCGATCCCACTTGATGTTATCTGCTGGGCCACTACTTGGGCATCTCCTCTCTCTTGAATTCAGCATTATTCCCTTGATATCCACTCTAGAAGGGATGTGGCCTTTGGCACAGCCCTCCTACAGTCACTCTTTGCTTGACTCTCACCTCCAGGTAAGCTTCTCACTGGGTGCAGCTTGCTATGCACCCAATAGTGTACAGCACAGAGACCATGTTGAAGAACATTAAGTTGCTTACCTGTAACGTGTTCTTCTAGTGATCATCTGTGCTCTTACACACCCACCCAACCTCCCCTCTATAGTTCTCTACATCGATGGACTCAGAGACTGAAGGAGGAAGGACATGTGACCACAGGAAGGGGAGGAGCTACTGCTTATCTAAGATGAGGTCTCTGTGCAGGCAGAAAAGCCCAGTCATGTAAGAGTACAGATGACCACTGGAAGAACCCAAATTACAGGTAAGCAACCTGATGTTAGGGATCATTAGGAAGGGGGTTGAAAATAAAACTGCTAATATTATAATGCCCTTTTACAAGTCTATGGTGTGTCCACATCTGGTGTACTGTGTACAGGTTTGATCACAGTATCTTAAGAAGGATATTATAGAACTGGAAAAGGTGTAGAAGAGGGCAACCAGGATGATCAGGGGAGCACCTTCTTTATGAGGCAAGGCTACAGCATCTGGGGGTTTTTACTTTGGAAAAGAGGCGACTAAGAGGATACATGATCAAAGTGTATAAAGTTGTGCATGGAGTGGAGAGAGTGGACAGACAGTCCCCCCCCCCCCCAACACTAAAATCGGGTCATCCCATGAAACTGAAGTTTGGGAAATTTAAGCCCCCAAAGAGGAAGTACTTCTTCACACACTGCATACATAATCTATGGAATTCTTTGCCATGGGATGTAGTGATGGCCACCAACTTGGACAGATTTAAAAGGGGCTTAGACAAATGGAGGCAAGGTCCAGAGGCGGAAGGAGGACAGTGGCGGCCGAGGTTCTGCCACTGCTGCAGCCCCCTAGCCCCACACCCTGCATCTGACGTCAGATGCAGGGTGCGTTTAGCCATGCCCCCTGTGTCTGATGTCAGATGCAGGGAGTGTTTCTGGGGCGCCAGGCACGTCCTCTGAGGGGCAGTGGCCCAGGTTCTTTGAACCCATCTGCTCAATGGTAGCTCCGCCCCTGGACAGGTCTATCAGTGGCTACTAGTCTGGTGGCTGTGGGCCACCTCCAGCCTCAGAGTCACAATGCCAGTTGCAGGGGAGCAACAGCAGGAGAGAGGGCATGCCCTCACTTCTTGCCTGTGGACTTCTCAGAGGCATCTGGTGGACCACTGTGGGAAGCAGGATGCTGGACTGGATGGGCTTTGGGCCTGATCCAGCAGGGCTGTCCTTATGTTCTGATGTTATCATCACTCCCAGCCACAATGGTCAAATGTGGATGATGGGAACTGTAGCCTTGCTCTTTAGACCATAAGACTGTGAGGCTGAGCAGAATAGCAGTATTCTCTCCAACTCCTGCATCTTGCCTGAACTGCAGGGAACCATAAGTGAAATCACCCTTTCCCCCCATTACAGGACCTGATTTTGGAAGGGTTTATCAGTCATCCAGAAATGACTCTTCAGCCAAAGGCCTTTTGGTGCATTTATTTCACTTATATATTTTTCAAGGGCTGCCTTTGTGTCTGGCCTACAGTGTGGAGCCTGTGTTTGCTATTTTTACAGTAAGATTTGGCTGCATTCCTTTATTTATAACATGGAGGGCTGAGGAGAGGGAAGCCTAGCATTCATTTTACATTAAGACCAAAGAGACAGCTCGCAGCCTAGCAGATGTGGAAACTTGCTTATGTATGACTACATGGCCAATGTATGTAAATACACCAAAAGGGAGCCAACAAGCACCAGAGATCTCTTTTGATATGAGAATCACAGGGAACTAAAACAAGCCATCAAAAGACAGAGGGTGAAAAAGAATAGCAGATGTAAAGGTTTTTGCATCTGTTTTTGCTTTTCTAACATCTGGGCTTAATTTATAACAAAAACAGGTGTTAGGACAAAAGCGTTTCGAAAAGTTATACTCCCTAACCTCAGAAGTTGAAGGACTACAGTGAGAAGTGTACTCTGCAGGTGTTCTTCTCCAACTCCATCTGTTTAAACCTTCAGAAACATTGAATATATATTAACTGTAGGGCTTAGTCAATCAGATTTAATTGATTAGAAATCTTTTGACTGCAAAGGTCCCCCCATGACTAACTGGTAACGACATTAAAATGCTAATATTAAGAATTAACTGATAAAAATGCAACACACAAGTGCTTTCCCCCTGCTTTTAAGGAAGAGGCATCCCCTCCTATGTGGGAAAGGGGAATTCCTCTTCTAAATTGATGCCTGTTGCAAGAGATGCCTATGTCACCATCATTATGTAGTATTTCTATAGCAGCATCCATGTACATGGGTAAGCCACCTAATGACACAGTGGGGAAGTAACTTGCCTACGGAGCAAGAGGTTGCTGGTTCGAAAACCCGCTGGTATGTTTCCCAGACTATGAGAAACATCTATATTGGACAGCAGCAATATAGGGAGATGCTGAAAGGCATCATCTCATACTGCATGGGAGATGGCAATGGTAAACCCCTCCTGTATTCTACCAAAGAAAACCACATGGTTCTATGGTCACCAGGAGTCAACACCGACTCAACGGCACAACTGCACCTTTATGTACATGGGTGCTTTACAAAGAATGAGAGGACAGGTTCTTGTCCCAAGGGGCAAATAATCTAGACCTGATACAAGGGAGACAAAAGAGGAAAGGAAGGGAAATCAGCAGGACATTTTTTACACAGCAGGCTTTACCGCAAGTTTACTGTGAGGTTTTACTGCAAGTCTGAAGTTGCCCAAAAACAACAACACAAAAAGTGGAATTTTTTACCCTGGATATAAATCAGGCTATACTCTTAACATGCAATGAAAAACCTGAATCATGTGTGAAGTGCTCCCCAATAGGTGGCAGGGACATTGGGGTAAATCTGGATTATATATGAACACACACCCTCCATTCCAGAGGAGATGCAAGCGAAAAGCCCTGTGTGAAAAATGCCCAGGAAAAAGAGAGGAAGAATATGTAATTGTTTTAGGTACTGTACATGTACTTAAATTTAGTTACATAGGGAAATGACATACGGCTATTTTCACAAGTATGTATTTTCTTCAAAATTAGTGGTTTATTCATATGCTGATTTATGCAGATTTTGACTAATCAACTAATCATCTGAAACATTCAATTACGTGAGATTTCCTTAATTCATTGGCAGTGATTGCTAAACATTCTGTTAATATCCTGGTCCCCATATTCTGGGACTGAGTCAAGGGACTCAAATTAAATCCAGATGAGGATGTTAATAACTTAATTGAACGAAAACACCTAACTACTTTCAAAAGGAAAAGTCAGATATATTAGGAAGAGGGTAATTGGGACAAAAGGAATATTAGCAAGGCTTGGTTGACAGGGAAGACAGAAGAGCTCTGCTACCCTCACGTTTTCTGAGAGAACTCTCAGTTATTGTTTTTAGAAGGCTTCAAAGTAGGCCATTCTTTGGCTAAATTTGGAGACAGAGGGTGGGTCTTGTAGATGTCATTAAAAGCCTCTTTTTTGTTTCATAATTCAAGCACCAGACATTAGGATTTAGACAGGGCAAAACTAAAGAGAGTGGGGAGAAGGCCGGAAGGGAATGAGTAAATCCCGCAGAGAGAGGAATGTGAAGTCAGGACAGAGCAAATTAAAAGGACACAAGTTACAATGGTCCCACTCCTCCCCCCACATACCCTGGGCCCTGACCTCCAACAGAATCCAAGTACATGAGCTCCTTTTCCCTTGATACTCTATGAGATGTCTTCTCCTATGAAAAACAAATACACATTTGCAATGGTCCTCAGTGCTGGTCTGTACCTCTTTCCCTTCACAGAAAAAAGCTTTAAAAAAAATTATTTACATAAATTTGCCTCTTCTCCTTACAAGATCATTGTATTTAGCTCTCCCCTTAAGTCCCCCAGCCAGCCTTGTGATGCATCAGAGAAATGCTATTTGTGATCCTGTATCCTCACCTACTGGCATTTGTTGGTAATACAGTGTCATTTTATCACAAATGATCCAAAAGTTGCAGGAATTTTTAGACTGAAGTTGAGACAGGGATTAGCGCTAGGTTCTGGTTTTAAAGACCTCACTGTTGCAACATGTGAAGCACAGACTCAGTGGCTTTGAGCAAATGCAGAGTGACATCCCCTTACAATTGAGGGAAAGGGTTCCACACACCTGGAACCCAGGGCTTCCGTTTCAGGTGGTTTTGAACACCAACACAGGTGCAGGGCTCATGTCACTACTGTTTACATGAGGCTGTGTGTGGTACAGGGGTCCCCAACTTGATGTTGTTGGACTACAAGTCTCATCATCCTCAGCCAAAATACAATACCTGGGAACCCCTGTGTGGGGTACATGGGAAGGAAAACATGCTTGAAGAGGTGCTCAGTACAGAAGGTGTATCCCACATCTCGAACCTGTCCCTGGGCAGTTTTGGACCTTGGAAAAACCTCTGTCCCAGGTTCTCTGTCCCTCTGAAGTCTACATCCTGTTCTTTTTGCTTTTTCAAAATTGTTAGGGTACTTCTCTAACAGCTGGAAAGCCAAAATTTGATATAAATGATATAAATGTAATTGAACCTATCCTGATTACAAGAGTCTATCTCACACACACACAAGAGGTGGCAGGATTCCCCTGGCAGGAGGAGGAATAAAGCACTGGAAACCTAGGGTGCCTTTGTAATATGTAATAATGTTGCAATAATTTGTAAGCATTGGAAACCTAGGGTGCCTTTGTGCTTTATTTGCAAATATACAACCAGAGCAGAATGGAAGCAAAGAGGCACAGCTACTATGGGTACAAGATCACCCAGAGGGCAACCACTGCTGCACCCTGGTTTCTAACTAACTCCATTTAGAAAAGTCACAGCTTTCTCTGCCTAGGACTCAGGAGGCACAGGTTCAAATCCCTGCTCAGCTATGAAGCTTGCTGAGTGACCTTGGTCCAGTCACTCTCTTTCAGCCTAGCCTACCTCACAGGAGTATTGTGAGGATAAAGGGGTGAGGCTCAGAGAGAACCAGGTATGCCATCCTGAGCTCCTTGGAGAAAAGGCAGGATACAAATGTCAGAAATACACACACACACACACACACACACACACACACACACACACACACACAAGTTCAGACTACTGAGATGAGATCCCATCCCTGCAGGCAAATTGCCCATTCAAGGGACCATCCACAGCAATTAGGAAACATTCACATTCTTTTGTCAAATCCCTGATTCCCCTGATGACCCTTTGTGGCAAAGACATAGTGATAAACCCATTCACTGTAATCAAGCACCAAACTCATAACTGCATGGATGCTTGTAGGAGGACTGTACTAATTCATTTGCTTGTTTATTTAATATATATCCCATCCTTCCTCCCAAGGAGCTCACAGTGCTTCACATCTTTTACTGGAAGTCAGACTGAAAAATGAAATGCTATTTTTCTTATTTATTTAATAACCTTTATATTCATTCCACCTTTCTCCCACTAGATCTGGACCATCACTGAGTGGTAAAGCATCTGCTTTACCAGGTTCAATCCCTGGTAAATCCCAGGTTCAGGTCCCAGGTTCAATCCCTGGCATCTCCAAGTAGGCCCTAGAAAGACTTCTACCTGAAAATAAAAGAACAAGTGCATTTAGGTATTTGCAGAGCACCTTCTCATCATCAGTGAGCAGTAAGCACAATCAGCCCTCACATTTAAGAATAAAGAGTGAAGTGGGCTTCCAGGCAACATAACAGCCCTATAAACTCTTCTAATACCATCTAATAAGGGCCCCTAGTCATACATTATGTTTAATCCTCATGCTGTGAATGTATGGTGTACACAGGTACAGTTATTCACACGTGTTGAACACAGGTACAGCAGTACACTTCCTATCTGTACCAAGCATTTGAAGGATCTGTACCCAGGTTCATAGGAACATAGAAAGCAGCCATATACTGAGTCAGACCATTGGTCTATCTAGCTCAGTATTGTCTATACAGAGTGGCAGCAACTTCTCCAAGGTTGCAGGCAGGAATCTCTCCCAGCCCTATCTTGAAGATGCCAGGGAAGGATCTTGGAGCCTAGATGCTCTTCCCAGAGCAACTCCATCCCCTAAGGGGAATACCTTACAGTGCTCACACTTTTAGTCTCCCTTTCGTATGCAACCAGGGCAGACCCTGCTTAGCTTGGGGGACAAGTCATGCTTGCTACCACAAGACCAGCTTTTAGGAACAGTCATTCATACTAAAACATGCACAAGTGTACAGACATCTGTACACTGGTACAACATAATGTCAAATAGGGCTAATGTGATGGTATTAGAAGAGATCCAAGGAATCAAGGATTGCCTCTGGGAGGGCAACCCTGCAGAGAGACATGCAAAAGCCTCCGGTAGTCATCCCTGCCGAATAGCATCCCCCCACCCCAACAAATAAAAATTATCCCTGATAAATAAAGAAGTAGGCCCAAACAGTCAGTTCACTGAACTGTCCCCTTCATTTCTCATGAACGTGCAGTAAAATGGATAATGTCCTCTGCCTCCTTTTCGTAAAACAGATCTTCCTTACCCAGCAACTCGCATTTAGGATTTGTCAGAACAAAGAAGTTATACTAAGTGTTGGGTATTTGAACAGCTTTGTTGGTGGTGATTGTGAGGCCAGACTATATTGTAGGTATTCCAAATTAAATTAATTGAGGGTAACATATGCACCCACTGTAACGTATGCAGTTAAACCCTCACACTAAAAATGGCAAAACTCCATGCAAAACATAAACTGCTTCCTCTTCTGCTTTCTTCTGAACCTCAAGCTCAAAGATCCCACACAAAGCCCAGAAGAAGACAGGCCACTCCAACAAAGCACTCAACCACATCAAAAAGTTTAAAAGTTATATGATCTTTCAGCCAGATCAAAGCACCAGATGTCAACCTCATAAGTACAACAGCGACCCATAGTGGCTGATTGTGACAGATACCGACTTTCAGTTCAAAATGCACTACATTAACCATGAATGTCACAAATTAGAGAGATTGTTAGTGACTGTCAACATTCACTGGAAAAACAATTACTGGCAATTGCTAGGGGAGGTATTTGTCAGCATTCTTTTGGGGATGCCGACAGTCTCCAGTTTCTGATATTTATGCTATGATATACAAGCACCATACACAAGTCATTGCTCTAACTTTAATAAAGTTTTTAAAAATCTGTACAACAGATATGAATCCTACTTAGATATGGCATCAAATAGGTATCCCAGTATTTAAAGGGAAAGCACCACGACCAAATAACTGAACTTTTCCTCATTTGGAAGAAAGGTGCTAATATTCTACATGAATTTCTTAGACTATGTTTTATATGTAATGAGGAGAGAAATAATCTGATTCTGAGAAAAATATCATTCTCTGCTGAATTTAATCTCTGAAAATGGAGAATAAAAATGAAAAGTCAAGCCTATACCCAACTGAAGTTCCTCAGAACCATAATTCCAGACTTCATCATTCTGGTATTTTGAGATTATCCTAAATTATTAAGTCGTATTCACAGTAGCAAGGAAAGAATTTAAACACTTATGTCATCCTTTGGAAAGCTCTTTTGAATTGCTGAAGCAGAAGTTACCTTCAGTTTATGGGAAATCTTACAGATTTATTTTAATAGTACTTAATCCCTTGAATGTATTATTATTGAACATTAAATCCCTGAATTTGGGTTGTGTCAATTTGTAAAAAAATGAACACTTCTCTCAAACTTGTATTCACAAAAGAAAATAACTCCCCTCCCAGAATCAACCAACCCTAGCTTGAGTTCTGGCTTTCCCCTCTATTACTATTGATATGCAAACTGAAAAATGCACCACTCAGTCTCCAAACATGCACAAAAGATTTGTGAGTAGAGAGATACTTATTTTAATATTTACATACTTAATGTATGCAGTTAACAATAAGACTATATTTTCATGTTTCACCGTGAAGTACTACTGCTGCTGCTACTTCTGCTACTATGAATATTTGTATACCACATAGTTGCTAGACAAAGATTTAAAATTCAGATGTTGGATCTTCTGATTTCCAAATACCTACATGCAGGCATGAAATCTGAGTGAGAATTTCCATACACCATTTTAAATCTGAATGTAAACTTTGTTCCCTTCCACCTAATTTGTTTCAGCAATTCCAGGAACAAGAGGATCAAAGAATGGAGAACAAATGCCCATTGGCCTCCGTTTTTATAGTTTCTGCCTTGAACTCAGGCCCATGCTATTGGCTAGTAGTCAATAAGGTCTCCTTTCTATGATTGGCTCCTGTTGTTGACAGTGATGGATGACTGCCTTTATGATTGGCTAGCATCACAGCTGGGTTGCTCCTACTGAAGGAGGACATGATGATTAATTAAGTGGCTCACAGTCTCTTGAGGAAACAAACTAGTAGCCTCATCAGAATGCCTGATGTATGTTCACAAGACAAGGCAACAGAAATGGTACTAAATCAATGGACGGAGTCTTCCAAAGAATAAGGAGGGAAGAACATGACCTCTTGCCCCTCTCCTGTCTTCAGCATCTATGCAAAGCAAATTAGCCTGCACCAGTTCTAATCCCCAGTGTTTTCTGACTATGTATCTCCCTGTATGACACCAAATTGCTTTTGCTACTCAACTGTTACTGCAATCACATGCCCCAATCCAACAAATATGATATGTGTTGAAACAGGTTTCTATGCCAGTTCTGGATATGGACAAAGCTGCTATATAGGGCAGGGGTGGAAACAGAGAGCCCAACACAATCTAACACACCTTTACACCAGTGATGACACACACCCCATTAACATGTCCGTGTGGAATCTGTGCAGTGAAAATTTACTCTCTTTCTGAAAATCTGATGCCATCTGAAAGAGCTAGATTTTCTACTTATGTCTGCTTTCTCCTTCTGGACCACCTCTTGAGTATAGGAATCGGAGGTGCTGCTTTGGAGTGGCTTTGGTCCTTTCTTGGGGAGAGGGTCCAGAAGGTGGTGCTGGGGGACTACTGCTTGGCTCCTTGACCATTGGCCTGTGGGGATCCCAGAAGATTCGACTTTGTCCTCCATGCTGTTTAACATCTACATGAAACTGCTGGGAGAGGTCATCCAGGGACTTGACTGAGTTGTCAGCAATATGCAGACAACACTCAGCTCTATCTCTCCTTGTAACCTGATCCTAGGGAGGCAGTGGATGTCCTGTCCTGAATCGGGGGTTGGAGGCCATGATGGGTTGGATGTGGGCTGATAAATTGAGATTGAATCCAGAAAAGACAGAGGTAATGTTGGTCAGTAGAAGAGCCAATCGGGTTGAATCCTACCAGTTCTGGATGGGGTTGCACTCCCCTTGAAAGAGCAAGTATGCAGGTTGGGGGTATTGCTGGACCTGGATCTGCTTTTGGAAGCTCAGGTGGAGCCGGTGAGCAGGGGTGCCCTTGCACAGTTTTGGCTAGTGTGCCAGCTGCGTCGCTTTCTCGAGAAGTCAGATCTGGCCACAATTACCCATGCCTTAATCACGCCACAGCTGGATTACTATAACACACTCTACGTGGGGCTGCCCTTGAAGAATATTTGGAAACTGCAGCTAGAGCAAAATGTGGCACCTAGGATTTAATTCGGAACTACCCGCTGGAATCACATCACACCCATTTTGAAAGAGCTGCACTGACTGCAATTTTGTTTCCTGGTCCAATTCAAGATGCTGGTTTTGACCTTTAAAGCCCTTAACGGTTTGGGCCCTGGATACCTTGGGGACCACCTGCTCCCAAAGGTTGCTGCCCGCTGGATGAGGTCATCTGCAGGGACTCTGCTCTGGGTGCTGACCATGAGGGAGGCTTGGCTGTCGTGAACACGGTACAGGGCCTTCTCAGTTGTTGCCCCCAAACTCTGGAATGCTCTCCTGGTGGCCATCCGCTCTCAGTATCAATCACAATTTTTAGAAAACGTCTGCAATCTTGGCTTTTTACCCAGGCTTTTATATGATTGTTCCTATTGCTGCTGCATTGTATCTTTTATGGTTATACTGTGCTTCTTTTTAAATCTTTTAATTAGATCTGTATTTTTATATTCTAGTTGATATTTTAATTGTGCAATTTTTATAGTCTCGTTTGAACTTTTGTGTGAATCACCTTGAGATCCTTTTAATGAAAGGCGGTATAGAAATTTAACAATAAATAACATAAATACTGTGCATGTCATAACATTGCATTTGTGCAGTTAAACAAGTGCAAAAATGACACAAACTGAGTTGTACTGATGGTATAGCCACTTGAAATAATAGTCATACCATTGTGCAATTATATTTGTGCAATTTTTTGCATTTGCACAAGGGCACTCCTGCACAATTGCATGAATGTAATGTGATGTAACATTGAGAAGTCACCCCCCTTTTGGGGGGTATTCATAATAACTCTCACACCCTTTTTAAAGCAAAGGCATTTATGAGTTTGACCCACATACCTAGTACAGGCCGATTTAATTGTTGATTAAAATAGCCATCCAGCGTGTTGAAACTTGGCCAGAAATATATAGATGGGGTGGAGGGGGAGGCCCCTTTTTATGGGGAAGGATGTGAAAAATTGCCTTGATCTACAACACAGAGGTGACCACATAATGGTTGACAAACTACACTCCAAATGAGGGGGCGGAAGGGGGTGACTTTGAGACAGGGTGCAGATAGTGAAGAAGGGCTTTGAATTAACACTCAGCCCATGGGCCTCTTAGAATCTTAAAAAAGACCTAAACTAAGGAACAATTTCGTATGATAAGAAGTGTGTATATGTGTGGGAGGAACAATCACTCCCCATCTTCCATATATTAGGGTTGTGCATGAAACAAATTTTGCATTTCATTTTGAGCTCGAAACGAAACACAAAATGCTCGAAACGTTCCATTTGAAACTTGGAATGTTTTGAGTGTTTTGGCCATAGGGAACAATGGAAACCATAAAACACCCCATTGTTCCCCATGGGTAGCTCCTTAGGACACCAAAGTGGGTTGCATGGTAGCAGGAGCGGCCGGTGAGGGCTGTACCAGAGGGGTGGTGAGAGGCACCTTTAAGGGATAATAAGCAGGTGCTTACCAGCGTGAAAACAGCACCTGCAAGCTGCCGTGCTCCACCCGCAATCCTGCAGGGGGAGGCGACACTCCACCCGACATCTGGCGCAGCCACAGTGTAACCCTAGCCTCTGCACATGCATGGAGCTTCTGAACACACAGAGAGACCAGGGGAATGCCACAGCCATACCAGATGCCAGGCGGAGCGCTTTAATCTCAAAGCCAGACATGGAGCTCATCACAGCAATCACCAAGAAATATTACACACACACACACACACACACACACACACCATTTCTCACCACAAAATTATCTCACAAAAAAAACAAACCACAACTCAAGAAAGACAGGCTGGCACCCAAGTTCTGCCTTTAACAATCTGAGATCCAGCAAAACCAGATAGTTATAGAAGCAATAGCACAGCATATTATACTCAGTGCTGAGAAAAGACAACCACAACATCAAACCTTCCTTCCTCCTCTCCTGAGGCATTCTTTAGTTCAGGCATAAGGGCTCTCTCTCTGCCTCCCAGTCCCTTTGGATACATTTTCAAATTCCCTCCAAAAGTGCTTCCCATTCCCTCCTCCCTCCCCTCAGCCAATGGGGGCACAGTAGCCCATGACAACTCTTGATGTGGATGCTAACAAGCCAACCAATAAGCAAGGAGATAGCAAAACCAATCGGAAGCCAATGCCAGAAAACCAATAAGGAAGGGGAAAACAGCTTGCCAAAATGGTGCTTGAACCACTCAAAACATTTCGAGTCAAAATGGGGTCATTCTGTTTCGAGCACAAAAGGTTTTGCATATCCCTATCCTATATGATGTCCCTGATTCACAATGTCTTGTGGTGGTCCTATGGTACTCTGGATCAGAATAAGTGTCAAAAGAACAATCATGAACGTCAGGTACCACAGAAAGCTAGGACTGGAGGATGGCTTCAGCATGGAGTGGCCTCAAAGTACATACTGATTCTGAATTCCACTGCAAAGCTGTGCCCATTCCAAAGGCAACAGTTGCCTACAAAAAGTACTGAGCCTGCTGGGAGGTTTTCATACTAAATCCAGAAGTATAGCTACTGGATACATGCATGTGAAACACTTTAAAATGCTATATAAAAGCTTTTTTATTGTTCACAGGGCCTAGAAGAAGGTAGACAGGGAGACAAACAATGGCTTTTTCAGGTAACTAAAGGAATTTTGAAGAAGGAGAATGCTTGGATTATGGATAGGGAGGAAGGTGATGTGCCCATACTGAAATGCACACATCAATCCACCTCCTTCCAGTTTGAGCAAAAACATGCCTCACTAATAGCTTTCTAAAATAGTAGTTAAGGGGACCATCCCCAAAGGTAACAGTCCTGGCCAGGCTCCTTCTTGCCCCCATGTAATTTATGCACTGGTTAGAAAAATAATTCCTTACAATGGTTACAATTATTCCAGTTTTGCCACTGGTGAACAGATTTGGCAGGTTTCTGTATTGTTCCAAAACCTGCAAAGCCTATTTGATCAGAGAGAGCAGTGAGACAGAAGAAAATGTAATGTCAGTACACCATGGAAAGTGCAACTTCTCTGAAACCACTTTCAACTCCATTTCTGTTTTTCTTCAGCCTATGAGAACTGAGTTTACTTTCTATGGTATAAATATATGTTTTTTTTCTGCCCCATCATCATTTATGTGTTGTTGTTTTGTAATTATTTATATTTATATAAAAAAAAGTTCTCAAGTGGTGTATATACAAAAAGAACAACAAAGAAATAGTTATCTGTCTCCAAAAGGCTCACAGTCTATAAGAGAAAATAAGAGCAAGGTAGACATCAGCAACAGCCACTGAAGGGATACTGTACTGGGGTTGAATAGGGACAGTTGTTCTCCCCCTACTAAATATATTCTCTTTATATTTAGCAGGGTGGGGGCAAATGACCAACACCTTTGTAACCACTTTGAAAGGTGACTTTATGCCCAGTAAGCATTGGGTTTCTGCTCAAATCTATTTCTGCACAAACAGGTTTGGCAGGTTTTTGAAACAATACAAAAACAAGCAAAACCTGTTTTACTAGAGGTAAAAGAAGAATGAGAGCACACAACAATCCCTCTTTCAAACCACCTATTTTCAGATTCCCTGAAAATAACGTATCAGCTATACTCTGCAATTAGAGGCTGTCATTTTTTTTTAATCCCTTGGCCCTGCTCCTTTGTCCTTAACAGCAGTCTGCTATGAAGAGATAAAGCAGGTGAAGCTTTATCTGGCATAGGAGATGTGATGGGAAAATCTTAGGAGCAAGATCAGTAAAGACAGCTGTAATTCTATGGACATGCACTTAATAGCACTCTTCTTTATTTCCAATTCACATGTTCCAGGACTGATGTTAAACCCTGAAACTAGGTTCCCACACACACACACACACACACACAACAAACGAACCAACCAACCAACCAGTAATGGGCACATTTTGTCATTAAAGCATTAGAAGTGGAATATCTCTTATTTTGAGAAACCTTTTCAGTAGCACTTTCAGGATGGGGATGGACCTTGCCTGTAGAGGGCAGCAGAAGACAGCTTCTGCCAGATCATAACCTTTCTTCACTAATAAAATGAAGAAATATAGAATCACAATCATTTGGCAAGTTGACATGAATTGGTGCTGTGCAAATAACATGGTGACATTTCTTATAAACATAAAGAGGGGAAAATGGATTTCTAACAGGGGGGAAATAACTAGTTACAATGTAGCAGAACTATTATCTGCAACATGTCTAATTATTATCACTTTTATCTATTTCACAGTAGCATTAACTGACCAAAAATAAATTTAAAAACCCTAGCCTAACCTCTTTGTGATCCTTTAACAGTAGCATGATGAAACCAATAGGGTGCAGAAGCAGGCATTACCTCCTGCTTACAGTTGTTGTTAAAAGACACAAGAGAAGGTAAAAAGTGAGTGGGGAGAGGGTCTGGCAACCCTACTGCACAGTGATACAAAATACATAAAAAATGTAAAATTGTAACACAATGTGTAAATTGGATAAATACTGTAAATAGGAAGCGGGAGGGAACCAGGCTTTTGGTAATGCTTGGACTGGTGAAAATCACAATCCAGTAATGTTCCTTCAGTTTCCATAATTAACTTCTTCAAATGAAAAATAAAATAAGATCTTCCCAAGACCAAGAGTTAGGAGGACTGACAGCTTGATTCAGTGCTATAAATACCTCTTTCTACATCCTGAGCAGACTCCTATATCCCTATCCAACTCCCAAAACCCAACATTACAAAAATGTTAAAATGAGAGAATATATATATTATATATTCTGAAGAGTCTGTGGGTGTGTTTGTGTGACAGAAAGTCATACTTCCTGATTACTTACAGATACAAAATTTTGCATGAATGATCCTTCCATTTAAATTAGCTGAATGCACTATGTTTTACACCAGAATATTCTGAGTGTAAGGTTAAATTATTTTTTTGGTATTGTTTAGAAAAAATCCTGAATATCTTCATCAGATTTTAACTGTTATTGTCCTGAATAGAATTTTAATGCTCAATAATCAGATCAATAGTTCAAAAATGGCATCATGTCCAAGAGAAGCAGAAGATCTTTCGTAGATTCAAATTTACCATATATGGTGATTATTAGATAAAATGAATAATGTTTGATGTTGACATCGTACAAATTTATTTTACATCCCTTTTTCAAGCACATTAATTAAAAAAAATGACATATATTAAAAATCACATCTGTTATATATTTTGAAGTTTGCTTGTAGATTTGTTTGTGCAAAATAAAGTCACACTTCCTGATTAACTAGAGATATCAAATTTTGCATATTAATTATTATTTATTTATTTATTTATTTACACAGTCAGACAGGTGTTATTGACCGGTTTATTTTATCCAGACATCGAGTCCTTCCCAAGGACCTGGGATGGCTGAATTTTATTATCAATGTTGTTGCTGTTATTATAGATATTGTCACAGAATATAGGCTATTATTTATTATTTTACACAGTCAGACAGGTGTTATTGACTGGTTTGTTTTATCCAAACATCTATTTTATTATTATTATTATTATTATTATTATTATTATTATTATTATTATTATTTTATTCAATTTCTATACCACTCTTCCAAAATGGCTCAGGGTGGTTTACACAGGGAAATGATAAATAAATAAGATGGATAAACAATCCTGCCACTTAAAGTTGCTAAATATCAAAGCTTGTCAAACCAAGAAAAGAGAGAGAGGAACCACAAGATGATAATGGCTGATCAGAGAGCTCTGAAAATTGGCACACAGGTAGTGGAAGATGGCAGGACTCTGTGTATTTAATTTCATCAGCCCACCCTTTGAGTGTAAATGACTTTTTAATTTTCAGTGATTCCCAGATGTGGTTTTTTTTTTAAAAAAAGTTATTTTACTCTGTTGGTGTGATTTTGGCTTAATATTTTAAAAATCATTAAAAACCAATAAATTGATCAATTTACTTGAAATTTAATACACGGAATCCTGCCACTCTCCACTACCTATGTGCTAATTTTTAGGGGTCTCTGCCCTCCCATTACTGTACTGTGATTTTTTCCCCTCTTGTGAGAAAAGCTCCATAGAGGTCTGCAGTGACTCACCCTCCCTGCAGATGAGCCGCAGCTCCTGCTGCAGCTCCTGCGGTCAGGGTGCTGGGACGTGCCGCCACGCGTCACCCCAACCACTGGATCTCCAATAATGTGTGGTGCATTTTTAGGATCCCCCTCCCCCCCCCCAAGTGTGCCAGCCATGGCTGCAAGCAACCACGGCTGACACACGATCAATAAAATGAGGTTAAGGGAGCACTTGCTCCCTTAACCTCATTTAAGAAGGAGGATACTTACACGAGTTTGCCACCACGTAGCCACCAGAATCAGGCCCAATCCTGGTGATTCACACGAGCATGCAAAATCAGGCTGGGCTCCCTTAGCCCAGTTTTGCACACTCTTGTGAATAGTCTCTCTCTCTTTTAAAGGTACTCTTGTGCAATTGTGGTACTGCAAAAGGATTTCTGGTTTGTTTTCTTCCTTCTGCACAGGGGCAAAGCAAGGTTGGAGTGGGCCCAGAGACAAGATTTTTAAATGGGCCCCCCCTCACTGCTTTCCTCTCCTTCTCCTGGCCTGATGTCTCTGCTAACTATCCCAACTAGTTACAAGGTGTAAATATCAGCAGAGCCAACTAATTCAAGGATTTAAGTCTGATATTTCAAAATAAGTATGCTGCCTGGAAATACATTTCACTGAATACACACATGTGCATTTCACAATATATAGTGATATACACTGAATACTATATATTTGTACTACCTTTAATGTCTAAAACACACTAAAACACTAGAGGTAGGAGTATTTATGCTGCTTAGCTAGATAGATGCTAAGAATTCACGAGCTAGATAGATGGGGAACCGGGATGGTGATCATGTGACTTGCCTCTGGGGCCCTCAAGGCAGTGGGCCCCAAGACAAATGTCTCCCCTTGCCCAGCGGTAGTTATGCTCCTGCTTCTGCAATAGCAGGGGTGTGCATGAGCACCGAAAAATAATTCAAAAATAAAATGAAGTGGGGAAATCCCTGAAAAGTACAACTGCGCAGAACCTGGTGCCTACCTCCTTCCCACCTCCTCCCAGTGAAAGCCCCAATGTTGAAGCAGTGCTTAATGACAGTAGGTGGAATATGGAACTTTGGATGGTGCTTCCATGCAGATGTACTTGCATAAGAGCACTGGGAGGTGTTTTTTTTTTTTTTTTTAAATTCAAAAAAGCAACTCCTTGCCTACCTTGGCACAGGTGGATGCACCAATATGAAGTAGGAGGCCAGAGATTGTCTACTCTGCAACAATATTGGCCAGAAATGGGTGGAATGGCTGGGGAGAAACCTGCTCTATGAAGAAGCTGAGGTTTGAAAAACTAACAAATCGCAGTCAACCGTAATAAAAAGCAGCTATGTTACTAGCCCAGATTTACTTGGATTTATGCTTGCTTGCTTATTTAGTTAGTTAGTTAGTTTTATATACCACCTGACTCCAAAGGCACTAGGGGGCTCTAGGCAGTACACTTCTACACACCTATATGCACTTTATATACTTTCATCCTAACTCATCCTAACTTACAACACTTCCTCCCACTGTAAAGACAGTAATCTACTGCAATAAAATCAAATCGATATTGTACTACAGTTGATGACGCTTTCCCTCCTGTCTGGGAAACCTTCTGCTCTTGTGCTGTTGAGAAAATGTCTATAGGAATCAGTAGATGAAGCATTTCACACCATGGAGATAAATATCGTCACTGCAGGGGCGTAACTATAATAGGGCAAGGGGAGACAGTTGTCTGGGGGCCCACTGCCTTGGGAGGCCTCCCAGAGGCAAGTCACATGACTAACTCCCCCAGCCGCACACCCGCCCGGGCTTCCTTCATTGTATTCATCCTCCTAAATTGATGTGAGTGTTAAGACCTGGAGCTACCAGAACAGCATGTCTTTCTCTAGTACCATTAAATCACTTGCATTGTCCACAATTTATAAAACCTTTTAAAAAATAATTTAGGATGATGTTCATTTAAGATTTCTTTACTACATGAGCTGAGCTTCAGTAAGGGGGGCCATTTTAAAATCTTGTCTCTGGGCCCACTCCAACCTTGCTACGCCCTTGCGTCACTGCCCAATGTTTGCACACCAATCTGCTATTAAAGGCAGAGACAGAGAGAGAGTGAAAGGTTCCCAGTCCCATTTGCCTCACTCTCCTTTTGGCTGCACAGGAGCCAGGTCTGAAAACCATTGGTTTTTTTCAGCTGGGTTGATTCTTTGCCAGCTGAGTGGAATGAGCAGAAGTCTTCAGGGAATCGATGCACTGAAACTCCCTCGCTGACAGCTGTGTGATGAAACTGTCAGATCCACAAGGCAAATAGCTGCTACCCATACCAAAAGCTTACCACATGGTACTGCCTTCTTGCAGTCAGGATTTGATGTGATCACAACACATCTCTTGTCTGAGCAAAACTATTTTGCAACAAGTACCCTGGCGACTTGGAAGTATTTCACTTGGGTCAGCTTCTTTGCACTTCTTGTCCTGTTTGTACCCCCATTAATGTTGTTAATGCAACACCGAATGTGGAAGAGAGTATGCACATCATCAAATGCAGGTTTCAAAATGGTGATTCTCTGATATTTAGCAAGGGGAGAACAACTGTCCCTTTTCAGTGCGGGAACCAGACTTGGCGAGTTTCAGACCTCTTGCCCTCTGAGAGTGCATGCTCTTGATTCCCAACATGTTCCTGACTTGCCAACGGTCATGTGAAGCCACCCATTGTGAGCTCTTTGGGAACAGGGAACCACTTCCTTCTCCTTCTCCTTCTCCCTCTATGTAAACCACTTTGAGAACTTTTCCTCTGAAAAGCAATATATGAATAATCACACAAGTATAAGCCAGTTTAAAATTCCAATGTGAAAGCGCGCTTTCTGGGAATCATGAACCAGAAGATACCATGATTTTCCTAGTGGTGACAGCTGGAAGTGTTGCTGAAATAATAAAATAAAATAAAATAAAATAAAATAAAATAAAATAAAATAAAATAGCAATATATAAATGCAATAAATATATAAACTGCTTTAAAGTCTGGGGCCATCCAGTCTGTCTCGTTCAAGATTTTGAGATCCCCTTGCTAATACAAGCATTAAGCTTTTTAAAATTAGCAGGTAAAACAATCTAGACCGTCCAGAAGTAGATTAAAAATCTACACAAATCTACACAAATAAAGGATTACTAAAGGCTGACATACACATTATATTACATGCATGATTTTTTAAAAAGTTAAATAGAAGTTTTGGGTGATCAATCAGGATTGACCATGGAATATAGAGAAGGATATTTAACCCTTTCCTGCTGTAATGTGGTCCTGACAAAAACCACATCCCTGAAGCCATTATTAGCCCTGGGAGGAAAGCTTCCATGCTGAGACTAATAGCAACTTCAGGGATGCAAGTTTAATAATTTCATAGCATGATGAGAAAGGGTTAAATATTCCCTCCCCACTGGCATCCCAATCCTGATTCCACCTCCCACAGCTGCTATTTATCTTCCAAAACACTACCACCATGCAGGGTCAAACTGCATAATGTAATATGTAGTTGAGTCCTTAGTCATATATATTTCCTTTTTGCTTAGCTAAAATAGGGTTACCAAGCAAAGCTCCACATGTTCCAAAAGTTCATTGCTGAGGCCATTTCATAAAGTCTGCGATGGCACTGATCAGATGACTTCCAGGCCATAACTTTGAGCATCTCCAGGCAAATCATATCCTTTACTGAAGATCAGGTAGAATTCAACACAACACAAGGAGAAGCTGCTTGTCTCACCTGTTTAGAAAATGAAACATTCTCACTTGGGTAACAAGATCATAGCTCCATGCTTCCTATTAGAAGTTGTTAAGTCATGAATAACATAATGTACCAGACTAGGGTAATCACACCTCTAGGTAAGAGTCTTATTAGCATTTACATTGGAAATCCCATTAGGGCAGCAAGACAGAAACGTATCTTTTACTCTCTTTGTGCAACAGGTAGGATGGAGAATATAAGACAAGCATAGCACCTATGAAAAGTTACAATGGTCTACCTGGTCTGCTGACCTCACTAAGCCTCCAGGCAAGCTAGTATTTGGCATTCCATCTACCTGCCTGAACATGTAAGAACATAATTGACCCTTGCTCATTTGAATGCCCTTCCCTCTGCACTCCTAGATGGGAAATATAAATGAGTTCCATACGCATAGTGTCATTGCCCATGTGGCTCAGGGGATATATAGTCAGTTGTTCATGTTATTCTGTATTGTCAATTTTATAGGGATGCTCATATTAAGTTTATTGCTCTTCTCTTAAAGAATCATCCTGGCCATATGGATCAATTTTACTTGGATTTTTTGCTGCCAAATTTTAAATCTGTTACTTCTTTGAATGTGGCCAAGTTTTGTTTTGTTGCATCCAAACTTCATAGAGCTTGTATCAGCAATTTGAATATTTTGTAAATTATAAATATATTATTTTAAATATTAAGCTGGTCAAAGGACCATAATAAATTTACTTACTTACTTACTGTAAGAACATAAGAAATGGCTAATTGGATCACACCAAAGGTCCATCTAAGTCCAACATTCTCTTTTTCACAGTAGCCAGCTGGCTGGCTGCCCACAAGCATTTATTTATTTATTTATTTATTTATTTATTTATTTATTTATTTATCAAACATATGTTTATGCCATCTGATATGTATATCTCTAGATGGTGTACAAAATTTAAAATATGATATAAAAGAGTTAGAATTCAATAAAGAAAATCACATAAAATAAAACAAGTTATTACAATTAATTTCAGTTAAAGCCTGCAAAAACAGGTGTGTCTTGAGGGTCTTCCTAAAAGCAAAGAGAGAAGATACTCTTATTTCAACACCAAAGCCCTGGGGCAGCCACACAGAAAGCCTGGTACTGAGTCATCACCAAGCAAGCCGGCAGCGTAACCAGACCTCTCCAGAAGAGCATAATAGGCGGCAGAGTTCATGACAAAAAAGGTGCTCTCTTAAATACCCTGGGCACCAGCCATTAAGGGCTTTATTGGTATTAACCAGCACTTTGTATTTTGCTCGGAAACATATCAGCAGCCAGTGGAAGGAAGAAATCTTTATTTCAGTCATCAACCAGACAGGCAGCCAGTGCAGTTCTTTAAAAATCTGTGGTATGTGGTCCCTTTGGGTTGTCCCAGAGACCAAACTGGCTGCCACATTCTGTATCAATTGTAATTTCCGGACTACGTACAAAGGCAGTCCCAAGTAGAGTGCATTACAGTAGTCAAGCCTCAAGGTTACCAGCATATGCACCCACTGTTTTAAGGACATTTGCCTCCAGAAATGGGTGCAGCTGACGTATCAGCCAAAGCTGATGAAAAGTGTTGCTGGCCACTGCCTTAATCTGAGAAACCAGCAGGAGTTTGGGATCCAGGAGCATTCCCAAACTACATACCTGATCTTTTAGAGGGAGTGTAACTCCATCAAGTATCACATGAAGCTAACAGGCATCCCTCACTGTTCATCCCCTGGCAACAGATATTCAGAGATATACTGCTGCCTCTGAACCTGGAGGCTCTATTTAGGTATCATGGGTAATAGTCATTGGTAGAGTTTCCCTGTATTCATCTGGCCAATCCACTTTAAAAAATACCTAGACTAATAGCTTTAAATTACCAACAGCAAAGAAATGCCACATTCACAGATATTCAGTAAGCATTGCTGGCACCCCAAATGGAGTCTGAGCCATTTTGAATTGGAAGTCATTCACATTCATGGCATTATTTATTTTAAGTGGCCAACATTCTTCACAGAGGAACATCAGCATTAGGGACCTACCAGGGCTGATATGTAATGTGAAAGGCAGCCCTGTGTTGTGTAATAGGGCACCTGTGGAATGCTTTAAAACAGCATCCAGATGTGTCTTATCTAATTACATTAGATTTTGATTGGTATTCAGCCATTTTCAATTTTTTCTTATAGATGGAAATTTATACATTGCAGATTGTATTTTAAAGAGTTTGTAACATCTGTCCTATGTTTCTTTGGTTGTCTTTTGTTATTTTGGTTGTTTCTTTTGGAAGTCTATGTTTCTTTGCTTGCTTCGTGCCTTATCTTTATGCTATATGTGGGAATCTGGGAATATATTAGTTTGCAAAAATGTCTGTTCAAACTGATAACTATTTATTTATTTATTTATTTATTTATTTATTTATTTATTTATTTATTTCAGGGAGGTTTACACAGAGAAATAACAAATAAATAAGATGGATCCCTGTTCCCAAAGGATCTAAATCTAAAAGAAACAATCTAAAAGAAACAAAAGATAGACACCAGCAACAGTCACAGGCAGTCCTGTGCGGGGAGTGGATAGGACCAGTTACTCTCCCCTTGTTAAATAAAGAAAATCACCATGTTAAAAGGTGCCTCTTTGCCAAGTTAGCAGGGTTAATAATAGCAGGGTAGGCTCATTCAACTTGCCTCAGCTGAGGTAGCAAAGAAACTTCATCAAGAGAAACTAACTTTTTTGCACTATCTCACCATGGTGTACACTATGCCTCTCTATAAACTACAGTGAAAGAACTCAAACTTGAGCAGCATAGTATGGGAAGTATTTTCTGCTGTTCCTATCTGGAAATTCCTTATCTGGGACACACAAAGACCTTCTTTACCCATGGACTTCAATGAAGCATCTGTCAGCAACTCTTAAGAGACTTCCTAAACAAAAAGCACAGAAAGAACAAAGCCTGGAGAGGAGCAGGGGGCAGAAACCCCAGGGCAATCTCTGTATTGCTGAATCTTTCGACTGCCAGCATTGTAACCCAATATCTGTCTCTCTCTCTTGCATCTCAACCTGACCTGCCCAGAGAGCAAGTCCCCCACCCTTTCCTCAACCTCTGCCTGACAAGCTGACAAAGACAGAGCTACAGTCAATGGACTTGAGAGAGAGCTGTACAAAAGGCCTATCAGATCCAAGGAGGACCAAAGGGGACGTCAGGATGTCTGCCCCTTCTGTCATAGACCATGGATGATGAGGAAGAAGAAGATGTTGTTGATGACGGCGACGACAGTAATAAACAATAAACAACTTTATTGGTTAGCCACCCCATAACAAATTGTTCTCTGAAGACATCACAATGATCATGCCCTTAACACATCAAGGTAACATCCCCCCGCCCCCATTTCATGCTGCACTGCACCTTGGAGTATAGAAGGTGTCCCAGAAAGACAGGTATCCTTGGTTGGACACAACAAGTAATAACGATGAAGAGAGTGTCTCTGACCATATTCGGGATGTGTTTCCCATATCAGCAAATAACCAGCAGTAGGACAGAGTTGCGCTGTTGCAAAAATCTGACCAATCTCCAAAGTGTTCTGGCTGTCTATAATAAAATGAAAACTGCCAAGTGGCCTCATCCTGAGGCAATACATGGCATCAGGAGCGTAGCTACAATTGAACAAGGTGTGTGTGGGGGGAAACAAATGTCCCCAGGGCCTCAACAGGGTGTGTGTGTCAACTTGCTGTTTGGTCTCCCCCTTGCATCTCCCTGAAGAAGGGGGAGGACAGGGGCCTGTGGCTAGTAAACACTGTCAATCGAACCTCTTCTGGAAAGAATTCCAAAGGGATTCCAAAGCGCTTTGGAATGGAGTGAACAGGTGGCTATAAAATTCAGCCGGAGTTAACTGACAGGTTCAGATCGGGCTTGGATGAGCCTGAGATAGGGACAGTGAAGGCTAGAGAGAGAGGACTTCTGCCTAGGGTGTCCAGAGCAGGACTGAGGGTGGAACTGGGAGGTTGGTGGGTAGGCTTTATACACCAGGTAAGACCTCTGTAGAGCAAGCTTGACTATCAAATGTAAATGCTGGGAGTGTATGGTTGATTACGCAGAATGTACAGCCAGGGAGGTTGTATCCCAGTAAAGGTATTGGAAGTCTAAAGAAGCTTGTTATTTCTAAACTGTCACCTCAGTAACTTTAAAGTAAAGCCTTTGTTGATGTGCTGACACAATCTTATATAAGCACCTGAGTTTGAATACCAATTCGAAGTTTAAGAGTGGTGTACAGTCTTGCCAGTTCTAAGGTTGTTACTTTGTCTCAGAAATAATTGCACATTTGACCCCACATAGTAGTAAATAAGAAACCACTGAAGCTATTATACAAGAATAAAGTTATTTTTCTTTGGTTTGGAACTTTAAAATTGTTTCATCTGTGTCTATTTACTTCTCCCCATGTTACCACTCGGGTGCAATACCAAAATTAGTGTTAGAAATCCAAATTAGGATTTAATTTGGTGATGGCAGCATAATCAGTAAAGATTTTAAAACAAATCAAAGGGCCACGAGCAGATTGTTTATTTCAACATCTATATATTTTAATCACTAATCTCCCAGTCCCAAGCTCAGGACTTGACAGGGCGCACCTTCACTTTTTGTTCCAGGACCCGTTTGAATCTTGATACACCTCTGCATGGCATCAACCTCATCTGGTGGAGTGAAGGTTACCAGATGCAAATGAAATCAGCCCTCTGTTGTTTTTAATAGTTGTGTAGTAGAGGGAATCTCAGCAGGTTCCACTTTTCTCACCTCTGCATAGTAAGCTGAATCTGCTAAAATCTGTTGTTTTATACAACTGCTAAAGGTACAGGAGCCCTGTCTTCCATTCCATCTGCTCAGCCTAGAGAGAGAGGACGATACAGTGGGTATAGGAAAGAATCACCCCCTTTGATAGACCTTAAATTCTGGTTCCCTTACATCCTGAAATGAAAACACAAAGAAAATTCCCTTCACCAGCTGTACTTATCCAATGCAACCTATAACATCCAACTGAAAAGCATCACAATTACAGTCCAGAAAAAGTGTCAGAAATAAAAAACAAGAATTACTGAGATTGAAAAAGGATCACCCCCCCAATGTCAATATTTTGTTGAAAGCAGTATATATTGTCTTCTACAATATATACTGCTTTCACCCCCCACTTTTTTTTCTTGAGTTCACTACTTGTTCAATGCCCACAGACCAAACTGGCAGCAAGTTAAGCTCTCATAGGGTCATTTTACATATTACTGTTCTTGTGTGTTTTAATATATTTTTCAAAAAACACATTCAAGATTTTCATTTCAACTGTATGAGTTTTACTTTCCCAATTAGTGTTAAAAGGACAACGGAATAAAAAAATAATTAGTAGGGTGTCTTCCTTCCTAAATCCTGAGGCAGTTTGGAGAGTACTACTATTACATGAAAGTCACCTAATGGCACAGTGGGGATGTAACCTGCCTAATCCCCTGATAACTTCGCAAAGAGGCACCTTTTTAACCTGGTGATTTTCTTTATTTAGCAGGGGGAGAGTAACTGGCCCTATCCACCCCCAGCACAGTACCTCCTGTGACTGTTGCTGGAGTCTATCTTATGTTTCTTTTTAGATAGTGAGCCCTTTGGGGTCAGGGAGCCATCTTATTTGTTTATTATTTCTCTGTGTAAACCACCCTGAGCCATTTTTGGAATGGCGGTATAGAAATCGAATGAATGAATGAATGAATGAATGAATGAATAGCAGGAGGCTGGTGGTTCAAATCCCTGCTGGTGTGTTTCCCAGAATATGGAAAACTCCTATACTGGGCAGCAGCAGTACAGGAAGGTGTTGAAAGGCATCATCTCATACTGCATGGGAGATGGCAATGGTAAACCCATCCTGCATTCTACCAAGAAAACTGCATGGCTCTGTGGTTGCCAGGAGTTGACACCGACTCAACAGCACAACCAACCAACCAACCAACCAACTATTACATAAAACCTATTCTCCCATTCCTCAGTTTCAGGAATGTAACTTTCCTTCCAGTATTTTACATACAGAATTCTTACTATACAAATCATATAATTCTCTTTTAGTACTAGCGATATTATTTGTGTAAATTTTTTTTATCTATCTATCTATCTATCTATCTATCTATCTATCTATCAAATTTGTATACTGCCCCAGACGTTTGTCTCTGGGCGTTTAACAATTAATTGTAATTGTAATTGTTAATGTAATTAACAAATACATTTCAGGATTCAGATCTATATTAATATCTATAATCTTATGTATTATATTTCTTATATCCATCCAATTTTGTGAGCAAACATTTCCACCAGAGACTACAAAAACTGTCAGTTTCATGTTTTGCACTTCTAACAAAAAAGGGCTGTAGGTACCCATTGTCTTAGATAGTTTGTATTGGATTATATACCACTAAATCATCATTTTAAGGCAATGTTCTTTTAAACTGGCACAAAGAGAGAAACTATTTGAATAATTCCATAAAATTCCCGCTTATCAAAACCTTGTTATGTTCTATGTCCTGTGCTCATCACATCATGTAATACTTAATCCATTCCGTTAACTATCTTAACCCACACAAAACATCTGTTCGCTAGTACTTGATTGCTCCCTTCACCCCTTGCCACAGCCCCGCTCACCTCAGAAATCTCTCCACCCTCACCTGAGCAGAACTCCTGCTCCTCCTCCTCCATCCAGTTGCTTCCATCCCCCTCACCTCTCTTGGTCGCGGCTACAGCGTTGCTGGCGCCTATTGGCCCTCCCCACAGGAGCAGCAGCAGCAGCAGTTGACCGGGCCCTTCCTCGTTGTCACCACCACCATGGCCGCTCATTCCCCTCAGGCTGCTGACAGGCCCGGGCCTGTCCCTTGCCTGCCTGCCTCCTTCCACCAATGGCTTTGGTAGCCCCAAACAGCAGAAGTGGTTGACTGGGCCCTTCTTTGCTGCCAGTAGGCACCGCCATGGCCGTTCATTCCCCTCAGGCCTCTGACAGGCTTGGGCCCTTCCCCTTCCTTCTTTCTCTCTTCCCCTCCCTTTTCTCTCTCTCTTTCTCTCTCCTCCCCTCTGTCTTTCTTCTCCTCCCTTCTTTCTCTCTCTCTCTTTCTCTCTCTCCTTTCCTGAGTTAACAGATCTTGTTCATCTCGTTTCCTCATCTAATTCGCACAATGGCAGCCTCCTTCTCCTGAAGGGGCTCTTTCCTCCCTCATGACCCCTCTCTTCGCAAACCCCTGCTATCTATCTATCTATCTATCTATCTATCTATCTATCTATCTATCTATCTATATCCTATTCCTCTCCTCTACAATCAAGAACATTTTCCAACCAGTAACAGTTGCATTCCAGCAGTCTTTAATCATCACAGGCTCCTCCTCCCTATCTGCATATGGAATCCCCACTGCCCAATCACCATGGTACTTCTAACCTCACAGGCTCCTCCTCCCTATCTGCATATGGAATCTCCACTACCCAGTCACCATGGTGCTTCTGCTCACAAACTCTCGCGAGAGCTACCACGCACAGGATTAGTCACGGGTGCACCTTAGAGAATTATAGAGAGAGACAATTCACTAAAATCTTGTATATTTTGACATGTCCGTTTTGTTGAGGGGCAAACAGAATTTCCATGTGCAGAGGCAATATACCTTTATATAGCAGATGACAGGGGCAAAGCAAGAAGGACAAGATATCACCTTTATATGCTGCTTGAGAACACCCAGAGGCATCTAGCTATCTGTTTTTGGAAAGAGAATAGACTAGATGGAGCTTGGTCTGACCTGGCAAGGCAATACTTATATACCTGTATATTGATATCTATGTTCTTCACCATTCTCTTTCACATGCATAAAAACTGGATGAAATGAGAGCATGTTAAGCTGAGGTTAATACATGGCCTTATTCTTTTGTCCACTTTGTTTTCCCCACCTTGCCCTTTCTCTCCAACTTCTCAAGAGAGGCCCTCAGTAATGTCTCCTAATGAATGCTTGCTCTATGTATGCATTTTGAACATGGGGGCACGAGGGAGGCAATGATGTTGGTGTGCAGCTCTCCGGAGGGGATGAACAGAGGGGATTTGATTATAGCCCAGACCGTATGGCGAGGGCTGCTGAGATGGAGATAATTACTGAGCCAGCGAGACGAGGCACAACACCGACAGCAGGCGGTCTCGGCAGTCACTATGGCAACCAAGGCCTACTGGGCCACTCCAGCCTCGGCCTGGCTCCATTTCTGCAGCCTAACATCTGCTTTCTCAAGGGCTGCTGGGAGTTGGCGGGGGTGGCAGTGAGGGGAGAACAGGCAAGCATTTCACTTTTGGAAAGAGGAGAGGAGGAAAAAATCCAGAGGAGAAACAAATTAGGACAAGCATCCAATAAAGGGGAGGGAAATGTATTTATTAACACTAGGGAGAGGTTGTTCCACCAGCTGCTTTGATTGATGGGCCGGACTCCATCTTGTCAGACTTTTTTTGTCTGGTGGAAGGTAGGGGAAAAAGAAAGAGAAAGAGAAGGAAGGAGAGTAGCAAAGCATTGAGGCTGTTTATGCAAGCAGAACACTTCTTCCAATACCACCCCTCCACGTTTTCTCAACCTGCCACACTTGATTGATAGTTTAGACAACAATTGGATGGCGCAAGGGACCAGTTGCTTTATCTGGAGCATCTTCAGCCAGCCCTCAATGCACTCAGACAGGAGAGAGAAAAGAAATTATTATAGAGCGTGGTGACTGAGCAGGGAGGAGAAGCAATTAAAGAACAATTATTGTGCAGCAGAGCCATCTCTACCTGCTGCTTACCTGAGCAGCTTTGGGGAGGGGGTTTGCAAAGAAAAACATGCTCACTGTCCCAATAAGAGCCAGTCACTAGTCCTTGCTTATGGGTCAAGGTGGTGGAGAGGGAGAGATCCAATACTCTCTTTTCCTGCCTGAAATAGAGAGCTATTCAGAACACGGTACACCACTCACTACCATCTTTATAAGATATATTCAACATAAGAGATACAATATATTGTATGCTACAAGACAGCTACACCAGATACCTAAGAATCGGATTTTTCTTTAAAAAAATGTTTTGCCTTCAGTAAAGGTAAAGGTAAAGTGTGTGCTGTGGGGAAAATGCAAGATTTAATTTCAGCAAAGCTCAGGCCCTAACTACAACCCTGATGCTTGTGTTTTCAGTAAGGGAATTTGGAGCAGAAGAGTGGCAGGGGTGAGAAGGAGATTAACTCTATCCCCACTTGTTACCTCTTTGCTCCAAACAGACCCCCACGAGCACTTCCCTCAGCAGCACAGGGTTTCCAACAAGTGTTTAGAAAGGCCTTGTCTGAAATGGATTTAGACCGGGGTGGGCAAATCTGGCCCTTCAGCTGTTGTTGAACTACAACTAGACATAGGTGCCTAGAGGGTTAACCCTGGTGCCTCTCGGGGAGAATTAGGGCCTGAACCTGTGTTCAAAATCATAGCTGAAATGCAAAGCAATATGAATGACAGGAGTGTTCTTGAGCTGGTGCAGAGTGCCTTCCCTAATCACCGAGTAAACACAGTCAGCTCCACCCATCTGGGATTTATCGAAGACTTCCAGCTCATTCTAAATTAACTTATTCTTCCTTTACCCAATAGAAGTTTTGTGATGGGAGATAGTCCCATCATAAAGACCTCATGAAGACCTCATGAGCACCTCATGATTATAGCAGTCCATAGACCTCTCTGCTCAAGGTTGTAAATAGCACTAAAGTTACCCACAAGTCTCTAAAATGTGCTTGATGTTAGTTCTCCCCCACCACAAGACTGCATTATTATGAACATTAGCAAACAGCATCATATACTTTTGTGGACAACTTTTCAGGAGTGCATGTCTCACAACCATACCCATACCTGCCAACATGTGATGTCCCTATTTTTCCATTCACCTGGGGACATGTTGGCAGGTATGCCATACCCAACAGTCAAATACACACCTTATATACTGCACAGGACCTCATCTGCCTCTTTCCCTCCAGAAATACTGTGAAGCTATGGAAATGGCCCTTACTCTTGGAATGTGTGTGAATAAACTGCTCAGGACAAGAGTAAAAGACCTCACTCTTATCATGGGAGACATTAGTTTTCTTGTTCACTTTAACATTTCTGTTGATTACAAAAGTTTAGGAGATGGATTTGTTTTGGGTACTTCCATGGAGGAGGTTTTTTTTACAGGAGCTTCAATTAACTGCCACAAGAACTGCTCACAGGGATCATGCTTGGGCATCCAAACAATTCTGGCAGTAATTTGTATTTTTTCTGTCTGCATGAGAGTGAATGCTGTGGGTTGTTTCTCTCCCCTTTGCAGATGGTACTTTCTCCTTCAGTTACTGCTGCCTAAAGTGCTTTCTACGTGCATGCATAGAGAGGATGTTCTTTTATGTATGTATGTATGTATGTATGTTGCACAATACAATAGCTTTTCCAGTACATTGAAACTCCAGAGATATGCCTCCACATATTTCTGTTTGCACTTCCACAGCACTGGAGTTCCAGACAACATGTTTTTAATATCCTAGACTTTCAAAAGTGCTGTTCATAAATAATAAATTTCCTCCACACAAATACTATGCCCCAGAAAAGGCCGAAATCACTGTTGGATTTTGGTTTCTTTTTTCTCTCGTTAAGATGAAAACACAGAACGATGCTGTGCCAGTGTTGTATTAGACCAGTATAACAGAACATTCAAATAAAAACCATTGTCTGGTCAATTTCATACCCACCCCAACCCAAAAGGCCCAAATGCCAATTAAAGAAGCTGATTAGCAGATCGGTTTCAACTGAGCTGATCAATTTCATCCCCACCCCCATAAAAATAGGCAGGAAATACTGTCATTCTATAAGCCTGCAAAACTGTAGGAACAACATTGCACTTGCACTAGGTAAGTATAACCAGCAGGGGAACCAGCAGTGAAAGAGCAGCGGGAGTGGTAAGTGCACCTTCCCCTGCCCTTAAAGCGGGGCTCCACCTCTCCTTCGAGTCTCCCCCACCCAGTTCCGTGCACATCCCTAGTCCCTATGTGTCCCTAGAACCAGTGTTCCTCTAACAGAGATTCCCAGATGTTCTTGACTACAACTCCCATAACCCCCAAGCAAAAGCCAGAACTGGGGATTCTGGGAGTTGTAGTCAATAACAACTGGGAAGCCCTGTTAGAGGGAACACTGCCTACAAATGTTTCAAATTTGGTTCAGATCAGTTAGGTGGTTCACAAAATTAGCCCACTTCTGCCTCAAACATTCACACATCCACCATCTTGAATTGGAGTGGATTTGAATTTATTACAATTTTTTTTTAATTAAAACATTTTTATACCACCCAAAACTTACGTCTCTGGGTGGTTTACAACAGAATAAAAATAAAATAAAACATACGTTAAGACAAAAATGGTGGTGGGGGGGAGACATTACAACATTTTAAAAAATTTTAAATACTTTAAAACAGCATTAAAACATTAAAACACTAATTAAAAGCCTGGGTGAAGAAATGTGTTTTTAAAGACTTTTTTAAAGCTGTCAGAGATGGGAAGGCCCTTATTTCACTAGGGAGCACATTCCAAAGCCTCAGGGCAGCAGCAGAGAAGGCCCATCCCTGAGTGGCCACCAGACGAGCCGGCTGAGGTGCCGTTGCTATTATGCCATTGAGGTGTCCTTATGTGTCACTCACTACAACTGTACAAAATTTGGTTCAAATCGATTAGGCAGTTCACAATTTAGTCCACTTGCGCCTCAAATGTTCACATGCCCGCCATCTTGAATTGGGGTGGATGACATCATCACAAACTATGCCATTGAGGTGTTCCTATGTGTCCCTTCAACTGTACCCAATTTGATTCATATTGGTTCAAGCATTGCAAAGTTGACAGGGAGACACAGACAAAAATAATTCTGGGTGATTTCATAAGCTTACTTAAGGAAAGTAGGCTAAAAAATCTGTGAAGGGTTATACGTTGTCTGGATAGGCAGTGACACTGCCTATGGAAATCAGCAATGAAGATGCAATACATTGCTGTGTGGAAGTACCCAAAACTGAAGTGTCTGTTGTGTAAACACATCTTGATCATACTTCTAGGTGGAACCAATGTGCCCCGTCCCCTACTTAAGCATTTGGAAGGTGGGGGCTGAGTATGTGCCAAAAGATGCTTTCCAAATTGACATCCACTGTTTTTATGGCAATGAACATGTCTTGCAATACATTCGTCCCATGGTGCATTGGGGCATCTGTCATGCAGTTAAGTATTGTTTAATGGTGAAATTTAGAGATATGTAAGCACCTGCACTGTATATGCTTAAAAAAGCAAAGGCAAGGTAAATGTTACCAGGGGGGCAGGATGAGAGGCAATAGGAATAAACCATGAAAAGGGAATGGAGGAGAAAGAGGAGTGACTTGTTTCCCACAAGTGTGTGAGAAATGAAGGCACAATAAGAATAGATGTGTCCCTGTGCAGTCTTGAGAACTAAGATATGAGCAACTTTGTCCAAACAAGAAAATAAATACCTGGGCAATGAACATTTAATAATCTGTAGCTATTTGAGAAATTTATCAGTTTTGATATCTTCTAATATTTAAGATAACTATTATTTCCTTTTCCTCTCTTCTCTTCCTGTCACATATTTTCCCTAGCCATAGCAAAAGCAGTGAATCAATAAGAAGTCAATTTTGACTCGACTTCTGACAAGCAAACAGACTAATAAAGAAAATATTGCCTTGACCAGTTTTTCTTTCTGGGCCAGGGATGCATATTATTACTACTACAATTTTCAATACATAAATGCATTAATTAATTAATTAATTAAATTTCTATATTGCATTTCCGGGCAACTGCTCAAAGTGCAGTACAACAAATCATAAAAAGTCACCTTAAAAATACAGACTTTAAAATAGAAATATATAGACCACATAACTATACAACCAGCAGCAGCTTCTCATGAGACAATTAGCAAGAAACAGTAATTTTATTATTATTATTATTATTATTACATTTATATCCCGCTCTTCCTCCATACTTAAGTTTCTCTTTCGCAACAACCCTGTGAAGTAGGTTAGGCTGAGAGAGAAGTGATGGCCCAGAGTCACCCAGCAAGTCTCATGGCTGAATGGGGATTTGAACTCGGGTCTCCCTAGTCCTAGTCCAGCACTCTAACCACTACACCACGCTGGCTCTCACCAGTTGTGTAAAGAAAAAGCATTTTCACTTGGCAACAAAAGGTAAATAATGGGGGACTGCCGGACCTCCAAGGAGAGGATGTTCTGTAGCTTAGAGGTTACTGCTCAAGAAGTTCTGTCCAGGGTCCCTGCCAATAGTACTTCTGGACTTGGTGCAGAGATCCAATTGATGATCTCAAAGTACAGGCAGGTTCAAGTGGGATATATTTATATATTTCTTCAGAACAGTAGTAAAAGCTAGATTGTTTAGACAAGATTGTCAAGATCTTTAAAATGGCCTTGTTAGAATGATTTTTGTTTTGCTTTATTGTTAGAATGTAATACATTATTAATGTCTCTGTGTGTGTGTGTGTGTGTGTGTGTATAATTTATAAAATCTATAATATATAAAATTATATAATTTGAGCTGCAACATGCTGCATTGAGTGCACTTTGATACAAAAAAGCTGGGTATCTAATTAATTAATTAATGTGATCAAACTGTGCTCCAGCTCTGGATCCAGAAGGATGCTGTGAAGCACAAAACTATAATATAAATAAATAAATAAATAAATAAATAAAGAAAGAAAGAAAGAAAGAAAGAAAGAAAGAAAGAAAGAAAGAAAGATCACCTTAAATTAAACTTTTTAAGTAAGACATTTCCACTTCCACCTTCATCAATAACACACAATTGTGATTTAAATGGACACCGTGGGTCAAGAGCTCTTTGACACACTCAGAGGCCTCAACCCCATGCTGAACACACTTACACACATTTCTCTGCAGAGACGAACACTCCAGTCCTCCAATCACAGAAAGAATCTGTTCTTGCTTACAGCATTTGTCTGTATCATGCTCATATCAAACAAATTATGTGTAAGTATGTTCAGTGCAGTGGTGAGGCTTCTGGGTGTGTCAGCACTGGGGTGGAGAGTGGGGCTTATGGCCACACTCTTGGAATGTTGCATGCAGGTCAATATTAGGTATACTTAATATCCCTTGGAACATAGGAAACTGCCTTATACCAAGTCAGTCCATTGGTCCATCTAATCCATTTTTGTCCACACTGACTGGCAGCAGCTCCAATATTTCAGGCAGGAGTCTTTCCCAGCCCTACCTGGAGATGCCAGGTCTTGAACCTTGGACCTTCTGCATGCAAAGCAGATGCTTTCTGCCATTGAGCTATGGCCCCATTTGCTTCACAAAATTGGATGTCACATCCTTGCACAGGGGACATGCCAATCTTCTTTGTATCATTCCAATGTTAGCATGTGTGTCACCAAAGGGAGCAGTCCAACAGCTCATCATCATGATTAGCCTTAGACGCACTCCTCAAGTCACCTATAGGAAATGACTTTTCTTAAAAGCATGGCATACAGATGAAGCAGCACCCTTTGAGGGGAGAAAAAGCATTTATTTATTTATTTATTTATTTATTACATTTTATATCCCGCTCTTCCTCCAAGGAGCCCAGAGCAGTGTACTCCATACTTAAGTTTCTCCTCACAACAACCCTGTGAAGTAGGTTAGGCTGAGAGAGACGTGACTGGCCCAGAGTCACCCAGCAAGTATCATGGCTGAATGGAGATTTGAACTCCGGTCTCCCTGGTCCTAGTCCAGCACTCTAACCACTACACCACAAAGAGGGGTGGGGTAACAATTCAAAGCATTCTGTGGGTGGTGGAATTCTCAGCAGAGTCCATGGGATATTAAGATAGCCCTTTCTCATGAGCACTGAGAAGGCTTGTTTTCCTCCTCTTTTCCCCTCAGCACGCTCTGTCCTTTGCCCGCCTCCTTCCATCTGTTATGGCTGTGGCTGCTTAGGCTGGAGCCTCCATCCTGGTGAGTGCCCATGGTATGTGCGATGGTTGGCTTGGTTGCAGTTGGGCCTGGTTAGTCACAGAAGGAAGCTCCTTGCAGCACCATTAAAAGCTGCTTCTCAGGGAGACAGAGTTGACCTTAAAGATCATAGGTCCTGCACTGCTGAGGGGAGGTAGGCAGAGGCAATAGAGGAAGGGAGGGCATTGGGCAGCCTCTAAGATAGGGATGTGCCTGAAACGTTTCGGACGCCATTATGAAGGCCTCCGAAACGTTTCGGCACTGGGGGCGTTTCGGCGTTTTGTTGCCGACGGGGGTAGAGCTTTAAGGGCGGGGGAGGGTGTACTCACCCCTCCCGCTGCATTTCCCCCGCCAGTGCGCTGTCATTTTGAAGCCCCTCAGGGCGGCAGCATTCCTCCCTGCCGCCCCATTCCCCCCGTCGGCTGGAAGTGGCCGGAAGTCACGAGCGCGCACATGCCCGTCGTGCGCGCGCGCCCTTCTGCCATGCACGACGGGTGCACGCGCACTTGTGACTTCCGGCCACTTCCAGCCGACGGGGGAAACGGGGCTTCAAAATGACAGCGCGCCGGCGGGGGAAATGCAGCGGGAGGAGTGAGTAAACCCTCCCCCGCCCTTAAAGCGCTACCCCCCCCCGTCAGCAACGAAGATCTTCGTGCACATCCCTACTCTAAGATCCTCAACCTTTCCCCGTTTCCCACTGTATCCCAAACTGACACAGGCTAGTTCTTCACTGATCATCCACACTGGCTGCTGGTAATTTGACCTGAATGAGCAGCTTGCATGGTTCAAGTTAAAGCCAGAGCTCCACACTTCTTGGCTGCAGGGCACCAAAGTCAAACTTCATCTAGGGTGCCAAAAACCCTAGGGATATCCCTGGCACTGCCCAATGAGCTCCTGTGATGCTAGCACAACCCCAGTCCACTAAGCTCATGTGATGGACAACAGCAAGAAACCCTTGAGCTGGGTGGGGTAAATCACATTTTCCCAGTGACAAAACATTCTGGTTTGAGCGCTGGAATAATTCCCAAAACAAAAGCATTGCCTAATAGAAAATGCCTGGATTCCCAGCAACAAATGAATATTTAATTCTTATTTTTTAAATATGGCTGGAAAGGCACTGAGGCTACACACATCACCGTTCCCTGGGAGTTAAATCGATCTCCAGTTTAGCAGCATCATTGCAGCCAACCAGGTTCTGTCCTGATCCAGTTAATGGCCAGTCTGCCCAGTCAGTGCAAAGTTATACACTGAATGGCATTTTAAACATCTTTTTAAACAATAATGAGAGTGTAGAACCAATTATTCTAGGCCAAATAATCCAGGATAAAAATATTTATTTTGAATATAAGCGGAACCCACAGACAAAGATAGAAGAAAAGTATGCATCCACACACTTTTAGAAGGAGGGGCAAAAATACATATGGGTGGGATGCTGAATTTAACACCCAGATGGCTGAATTGCAGAGGGATCCTGAACCCCTTGTGCTCTGCTGTGTTTAGGCAGCTAATTGTGTGAAATTGTTGTCAGGAATGTAATTAGAGGGTAGTACATGTTCCTTGGAAGGCCTCAACCAAATAGAAGGCCCTTAATTAGTAATTTAATTGCTTTCTAGCAGGTGAAAAATGTCTCTCCTCTGGGGCTGGTATTGCAAACAACAACCCATCGAACAGAGCAGAGCAGAGCAGAGCAGGTCCCATTCTAGTTAGCACAGAAAGGAAAAGAGAAGGCCTGACCATATTTCAATTTTTTAAAGGAAGACTAAAAATACTCCTTCCTATTCTATAAGTCATAACATTTTGAGACTGGTGAAGTTGGTTTGATAGTGCCTCTGATGCATTGGTTTAAAAAAAAAATTCTCCTGGAGAACTTTGTCAAAATTGGTTATGCAGGTTTTCAGAGTGGTTCAGTTTGAATGGGAGAAAGTTGGCTGTGGATGATTAGTAGCTATTGGCTAACATCTGTGTATCATCAGTGCACAGACATATCCTTGGAGCATCTTTATATTTTTTTTAAAAAATGCCTCTGATTGTCAAGGTGAAAATTGAATGTGTATATGAAGAAATGTACATGTGCTGCTTAAAGAACTGACAGCCTGAGTTATGCATGATGTGAGGGGCAAGCCTGAAGGTTCAATCCAATCCAGATTTTGACCTGTTGGTACGTATTGTCTGTAATAGAAGTTGCAAAGCTTATGAGTACCTTAACATGAAAGTAAACCAATGACTGGAGTATCCCATCTCATAACTACAACATTTAAGAGTGTGTGCGTACACACATATATACATAAAAACACAAATGTAAATAAAGGAGACAGGTGGACCTCAGTATTACAGGTGGACCTCGGTATTTGCAGGTGTTCCATTCTCCGTAATTACTGCGGATAGCGAAACCGCGAATACTGGGTCATTGAAGTCTATGCAGGGGCGTAGCTAGGGGAGAGGGGGCCCGTGTTCATCCCTCTCTCTGGCAACCTCCCAGAGTGAGGGAGATAATGAAGGAAATAGGGAGGATGGAGCTGGAGGGCCCTCAGGAGCTGAGGGATGGAGCTGGAGGGCCCTCAGAAGCTGGGGGCCCGTGTTCTTTGAACCCTTTCGTCATTTCTGACTGCCACCATCCCCGAACAGCAGATACATGGATGTAACCCTTTTTCACCATTTCCCCCCTGCGTATGCCAAGGTCAGGTTCAGGTCCCTGATGGCAGATCTGTGAAACCATGGTTGCTGGATTCCTGGGTAACGAGGTACTGATGTACAGTCACTAGCTCACAGGGGCGTAACAAGGCTGGAGTGGGCCCAGAGACAAAATTTTAAAATGGGCCCCTCGCTGATATACACACACACACTGGTGGCGAGGTAAAACTGCCGCCCTGTAACCAGAAGGTTACAAGTTCGATCCTGACCAGGGGCTCAAGGTTGACTCAGCCTTCCATCCTTCCGAGGTCGGTAAAATGAGTACCCAGAATGTTGGGGGCAATATGCTAAATCATTGTAAACCGCTATAGAGCGGTATATAAATGTAAGTGCTATTGCTATTGCTATTGCTATATAGTCATGTGACTTGCCTCTGGGAGGCCCCTCGAGGCGTGGGGGCCCCCAGGCAGCCGCCTCCCCTTGCCTAATAGTAGTTACGCCCCTGCTAGCTCACATCCACATTAAGTTATTCATACACAGACTTATTGAAATTAATGGGCCAAGTGTACTTGTCCCATTAATTTCAGTAGGAGTACTCAGTGCTAATTTTTTGAAGCCCCCATCAGTCTGGCTGAGGGGACATGTATGCTGAGCTTCAGCATGGAGCCAGCCAATCAGGATCAGAGGAAGAGGGACTTCACCTTCTTCTCTCCCCTTCTGCATCACTGAGGATGTGTCGGCTTCAAGCTGGCAATCCTCAGATGGGGAACAAATAGAATGGTTGCAGCACTGGGAGGCAGGAGGGCTCTGAGTACCCCCTGGAAGTCCTTCAAGCACCCCGAGGGTTACTAGTCCTCCCCCATTTGCTGGGAACCCCTGTACTAAACAATTATTTTGTAGATTAGCCCCCCTCCCTGCTTGGTTGTGCAGAAGTGAAGTACTTTGCTGCTGCAGATAACGTAGAAGCAAATTACTGTTGATTGTACAACAAAGTATCTAAGTACCCCCAATTACTTTTGATTGGTTAGATCAGTGTTTCTCAACTGCCGGTCTGCGGACCGGTGCTGGTCTGCAAGGCACTGGATACCAGTCCGTGAGGCATCACTAATAAAAATCACCCCCGCAAAAAACCAATTTCAGGCCAGCAGGGGCAGCATCGAGAGCTCGCCAAAGCTCATTTCCAGGCAGCCCTTGCTGCTGGATAATGTTCATTTTGAGGAAGTGCAATGAACATTATCCAGAAGTAATGAGGGCTGCCTGTCTAGAAATGAGCTCTGGAGAGCTCGTCCGGGCTCCATGGAGCCTGGGCCTCACCCCGTTTGCACATGATATCACTGGGGGTAGGGGGTGGCGGTGAGTGGTGCAACCCCTTCACTAACTGCTGGTCCGGGAAACTGCACAGGAGGAATGCACTGGTCCATGACTCCAAAATCATTGAGAAACACGGGGTTAGATCATAATGCTTAGGGCTGGTTCACATGGGATAAACGGGAGTGTAGAACTGGGTATTTATTATTATTATTATTATTATTATTATTATTACATTTATATCCCGCTCTTCCTCCAAGGAGCCCAGAGTGGTGTACTACATACTTGAGTTTCTCTTTCACAACAACCCTGTGAAGTAGGTTAGGCTGAGAGAGAAGTGACTTGCCCAGAGTCACCCAGCTAGGTTCATGGCTGAATGGGGATTTGAACTTGGGTCTCCCCGGTTCTAGTCCAGCACTCTAACCACTACACCACTCTGGCTCTCCCAATGGCAAGGTGCACATGCTCCCATGGAGTGTGTGACATATGAACTCAGAAAATTTACCCCAACTGTCAATGTGCCAAACCCACAAGAAGCCCACATTGTTAAGCCCACTTCAGATCCTAGATTAACAATGTGGGCTTCATGTGGGTTTGGCACAGTATCAGTCAGGGCTGGTTTAAATTTTATGCATGTACATGGCACACTCCTTGGGAGCATACATGCCTCAGGGCTCCTACATTCCTGTTTACCCTGCACTACATCTATTGTGTGAACCATCCTTTCGTATTTATGTAAAACTTTAGCTACATAAATGTACAGAAATGCTATTTATGTAGTATGTAGAGGAGAGGAGAGCTGATTGAGCTAGTTGTGAGAATGGAATAGAGAACAGCAGTTACTTGGGAGCTGCATGTTAGCTAGTGGCTTAACAGCCCAAACTGAAAGTAAGTATTCATTAAGGGCCAGCCCACAAACCACGTTTTTCAGGCTGGCCCATACATTGACCCAAGGGCATATTTGCCCTAAATTCCTCCAGGCAATCTGTAAAAGATGATCCCCTTCCAATGGCAATATTTATCACTCTTCTGTTCCTTACAAATTAATCAGGAATAACTACCACCGCCATCACCCCAGTCCCCTATTCACTAAGTACCAGAATTGAATGTAATTTGCATAAAAGAACACAATTAAAGAACACAATTAAAGAAATTAAATAAAGAAAAATGTTGCCCTTTTATCATGCTCTAACTCCCTGGTTTTTAGTACAAGGTGACACAACAGTTTTTAAGGGATAGCTTAATGGTTCATGTCTGAAAAGGAGAGTTTCCTGGGCTCACGCTTGGAAAACATGTTCTGACTTTGTTTCATAATCTCAGACATTTTTGCACATTGTCCATAGTGACTCAGTGATGGAAAATTTTTCTCTGCACATGCGCAGGAGCATTATTTGCTTTATTATTTTATACAAACACTGAAACAGAGCTTTCCCCCCACCCAAGGAAAATGTTGAAATGCATGATGCTATGTGATTGTAATTTGGAGAACATAGTACTGCCGCCACAACACACCTGCGCTGTGCATTCTAGTTATTAGAAATGAACTCTGCTGATGTTCAGAGATCCTTTCCTCCAGATAATCTTATTAAAGTCTAGACTCTGATAGATACATAGATAAGGAAAATACGTCTGCATGAGCATCCATAAGCAAGATCTACTACAATTTATCTTCAAATATTCCCTCATGGTAATGAGCTTGCTTGATTCCTCTCAGAATCTGAGGTTCTAAAGGAGCCTGGACTCCGGGCTGGATTATGACATGCTGAGGTCTTAAGCTATGTCAAGCTTAAAAGGCCCCATAGCATTACAAAACAATCCTACCCCGGTTTGTCACTCACCCCCCTTCACCTATAACTGCTCACAGTTGTAGCAGTGTCAGAAGAGGCAAACGCTGCCTGTCACTGTGATGGTGGATCTGAACCAAGACCTGGTCTAATAAAATTCTGATATAACTTACAGTTATTTCTGCACAGATTAATAAACTCAGTATGATAAATAATTGTGTAGCCATAGAAGTAAATTTTGGTCTTATCAGAATTATAATATCTGTTTTAAAGTTTTTCAATTATGTAAAATTTGTAATTCAGCCGTATTTTGGTATTCAGAGCCCCCGCCCCCCTAATGTGAGGGCCTAAGCTATAGGTTTCTTAGCTTATGCCTAAATCAGCATGTCTCCAGTGACTGCTGCTGGTGTCTATTTTATGTTTCTTTTTAGATTGTGAGCCCTTTGGGGACAGGGATCCATCTTATTCATTTATTTATTATTTCTCTATGTAAACTGTCCTGAGCCATTTTTTGGAAGGGAGGTATAGAAATAAAATAAAATAAAATAAAATAAAATAAAATAAAATAAAATAAAATAAAATAAAATAAATCCATCTAGCACTGCCGCTCACTTTATTTTTCACATTGTCATCAGTCGCTTTTTACCTCGACAACATAATACAACTTTTCATAACTTGAGTTTCTGAACTGTACAAATGTTCTTTTGGAACTACACGTTCTTTCCTGGAACTGTTCATTTTGTGTCTGCTTGGTTGCACATTTTAAAAAGCCATGCACTGAAACAGGTTCCAGGGCTTAGCCTTGAATCTATGTTATGCCACCTTGAGGAAGATCCACCCTTCTTCTGATGGTCCATAAAGAGGTTTGTCCATCTGTACAACTCTATGGCAGGGCGTGACACTGTCTGGGCAGAGACAACCTCCCCACCACTATCAGCTGGCTGACCTCTTTACTCTCCCCCCTCATTTCAGGACGCTCTTCTCATTCATCACTTGTCACTCGGAGCCGGATGTCCCAAGATCGATCGGCCGTTTGTCCCTGCTGTCTTTTAACAAGGTTTCTGTTCAAGAGGGTCAGGTATTTTATTTTGGTTTATCAGGAAACCACAGCAGCAGCTGGCTGATAACAGGCTGTTGTTCACATCACAACTACACAATTCAGGACAAAGGCAAAGGGAGGGCCACAGAGAGACAGGAAGAGCACGCCGTCTTGCAGAGCAGGGTGTGTGGGAGCCATCAAAGGCAGCTCCTTTTCCTTTCAGTGGGACTCAAGAAGAAGAACTGCCTGGTGGATTGTGCCCCCTGTCTGTCTCCCACTCTACTGCCCCTAATGGTGCTCCAACTCCGCCACACTTTGCCTCATGGGAGGGCCACCTCTGCACAAATGGAATAACAGAGAGCATGGTCTTGGCAGATTAGATTTTTGTGATGGCCAGAGCAGAAGAGAGAAGGAATCTCTCTTAGGCAGGAATGGCACAATCCTGTGTTCTTGGGCTCCACTTTATTCTCCAGACTGTGATCTGTGGCCTGGAAATTTAATTGGGAGCACAACCTGATGAGGGTAGTAATTAAAAGCACGAGCTAAGGACCAAGAAATTCCTAGTTCAAATCTCAGATCAGTTATGACCTCATTGGCCTTAGCAAACCACTCTCTCTAGGCCTTTCTTCTGTACAGGGGCTGCCTACTCATGCTGCGAGGCTAGGCATTCACCTCAGGCAGCAGATTGGGGCACCAGCAAGGCAGAAAGATGCCCTCCTGCTCCCACCCCACTTTAAAAAAATGGGTAAGACAGGGAGATGGTGTATGCATAGGGGTTGCCATTTGGTGCCTGTCTAAGGCGCACAGATGTCTTGAGCTGTCACTGCTTCTGTGATATATGATATGTGGGCAATACTACCAGCCTACTTAACAAAGATGTGCAAGGATGACTCAGATAATGTAAGCAAAATAGTTTGAGCTTTCAGAAAAAGCATTATATCTATCCGGAGAGAATCTATCTATGTGGTTGCTAAGAGTCGACACCGGCTTGATGGCATGTAATCTATATCTATATTTATATCTATCTATCTATGTACACATACTGCTTATTCTTAATATCAACTAATATCAATATTAATATCTTAATCTCAACAGACTGTATAAGAAAATCAAAACCATCCAGTTCATAGTACCTGCATTCAGATAGTATGAGGTCATAGATGGGGAAGGAAGTGAGAAACAAATATATTTTTGTAAAAGATCTCCCTTCAAGAAATGGATTCATAGCAGTCCTTTGCTTTTCCAGAACACATCTGAGACAGCACTACAATAAAATCTGTATGAAATACAGTGTCTGATTGTTTCTCTGAATTGCTATTGGCCAGAGTATTACATACAGAGTCCAAAGAGGGATGTAATGTTGATGTATATAATTTTTCTCTCATACAACTTTAAAAGACAAATTATTTTTCATATGATGAGATTATGAGCAATATTTGTACCACACCTTGGGAAAAAATAAAGCGGTAGGCCATATAAAATCGCTTCATGGGTCCGAGCTAGCCTGTAATCCACCAATTATCCATTTTTGCCCTATGGTACAATATGCCTAGAAGCTAGGCTGTATAGTCTGGGTTAAAAGTAGCACTTTCAAGTGTGCTCAGAAATCACTGGGGAGGTGGAGCAGCCTCTGGAAAACAGCTGTAAGATGTCGAAATTGGGGGTGCAGGGAGGGGTTGGGAAACAGAGGTGAAAGTGGTTACTTCAAGCAGAAAGGGACTATTATGTGCAGCAGCAAAGCTGGCCCTGATATGAAGCACGTTGCTTCAGGCAGCAGATTGTGGGCCATTTTTCAGGAGCAGCATGTTGGCCCATCTAGCACCTCCTCCATGGATGAACGGCAGAAGAAGGAAGGCAAAATGACACCATGCTGCTTCCCTGCCTTCCATTCCTAACAGACATGAAGAAGGGGGGAGATCTTAAAGGAAGGAAGGAATTCGGGATGTGGTTTTAAAGGGGAGGGGGCAGCCCAAGGTCTGAGGGCATCTGAAGCGAGACACCAAGGGCCACCTTACCCTTCCTCACACACAATCCCATGCATTTTATTTATTTATTTATTACATTTTATATCCCGCTCTTCCTCCAAGGAGCCCAGAGTGGTGTATAGGTTTCTCCACACAACAACCCTGTGAAGTAGGTTAGGCTGAGAGAGAAGTGACTGGCCCAGAGTCACTCAGCTAGTATCATGGCTGAATGGGGATTTGAACTCAGGTCTCCCCGGTCCTAGTCCAGCACTCTAGCCACTACACCATGCTGGCTTCTCTTCCTTGCCTCACCGTTGCCTTCAGATGTACGCCTTACCTCTTCTTCCTTTCCTCCCCATGGCCAGGGCATGCTCCTCATGGGTACTGCCCACCCCTTGCCACCAGCAGCCAGCTCTTTCGTTATCTCTACTTTCCTCCTCCTCCTTCTGGAACAGGAAATGGAAGAGAGGTCAGTGGTGGGAAGACACTCTAGCACCCAGGGGTGTAGCTAGGGGAGAGAGGGCCTGTGTTCGCTCCTCTCTGTGATGGCACTCTGACTGAGGGAGATAATGAATAGAATAGGGAGGGGTGGAGCTGGGGGGCCCAGGTTCTTTGAAGCCATCTGCTCAATTATAGCTATACCCCTGCGAGCACCACTTGCCTCTCCTCGACTTCCTGTTCTGGAAGCAGAAAGAATGTGGAGATGTCAGAGGAGCTGGCTGTTGCAGTAGCAGTGGTGGCACCTGCACACAACACTCTCTAGCAGGGCGCTTTCCCAATTAGACCCTGCAACGGGGTCATGGCGTATCTCTGAAGTGTGCTTCCACACTTCCTGTGTGGTGACACCACAGTCCCGACGCTGACAGCAGGGTGGCATTCATATTTCCAATGCCTTGTTTTGAATTTAATCGAATGTGCTATAACGTTGTATATCCGGTGTAAAAAGGTTGCTGCTTTTTCAGGTTGTGTCACCAAGGTTGTTGTTAGCTTCCATGAGACTGCGCCCCCTGCTGGGTGTAAATAGCTTTGCTATTTACATTTTGAATGCGATTTGCCTGAACGGGAGCAGTTTACTGCTGCTGAGCAGCTAACCTGGAAAGCACCCAGGTGAGGGAGAAAGAAGAGACAGTGCACCTCAGTGGGATGAGGGGGGCAATGGGCAGGCAGATGGGGGTAGTTGCTGCCTCCCGCCGCCTGTGCCTGCTGCCTGAGGTTACTGCTTCATCACACCTGATGGAAAGATCAGCTCTGGAAGGGAAGGGGCACCATTTAGTACTCTGCTTCAGACAACATATCATGGGTCAGCATGGTGCAGCAGGCAGGGAAAGCCATCTCCTTTTCTGCAAGGCAGAGGAGAAGCTAGCACATGAGGCCTCAGATACTGTGAGTGGCAAAGGGAGGTCAGAGACCCTTAGGGAAGCATCAGTACAGAGCAAAGAAAACCACTAAGAAATGCAGCTCCACTTCCTAGGCTGTCCATACGCAGGGGAGACCCTGCAAGGGTTAGGATAGTTCATCATTCCAGCCTAGATAGTTAAGGGACCAAAAACCTCCTCCCAGTCAAGGGGAGGGGAGAGGGAATACCCACTCCCCAGAGGAAATGCAGACAGCTCAACCTCTCCCAGGTCCTCTGAGGGAGAGTTTTTGCTTTGCTGGGCGACGATTTTCTCCATTAGCTCCTCAATCTTGCGAAGATAATGCATTGCCGGCATGCGGCTGTGCGATTCATTTGGGGAAAGAAAGGAAGCGGGGGGAGAAGCTGAGAAATGAGGGTGGGATGCTGGGTGCTTAGCCGAATGCAAATGAGGAGCACCAGGCAAAAAGCAGACCCAGCTATGGAGAGACAAAGGAGCAAGACCTATTTTCTTCTCAGCAGCCTGAAACTCTGCAAAGGAAGACCAAGTGGAAACAGAGCCAAAGGGCTCAGCCCCAAGGAGTCCACAAAACCTCCTATCCTATCCATAGCTTTAATATTATCTCAAGAATCTTTCATATTTGCCAAACACTGGGCATCTTCCTTCCAGTCAGTGAAAATATATCTTTAAGCATAGAAATGGTGAGGATAAGTGGGATTCTTAAGTACTCCAAAATACAGTATAACAAGGGAGGAAAAGAGAAGATGTCTGGAAGGAAAGAAGGAGACAGAGTGGTTGAAAAAATAGTTTTATAGGAACTGCAAGAACAAATAGTAAGGTTGTTCTTGTGACCAAATTTGGAAGCGGGGAAACAGAAAGGAAGGAAGGCACCTACCTCCCTGCTCCCAGTCGACACGAGCCTCCTCTGGGCTCTGTCACTCACGCGCCCACATGAGCAGTGCGGTGGCAAGCTCCAAAGCTCTGATGGGAGGGGAAAACTCATGCTGGGTCCTCCAGGATCCCACAATGCAGCATACAAGCAACAGGACATCTGCCCTCAGCCTTGCAGCAGCTCCACTCTCCCTGGCCCCTCTTGCCCCCGACTCCTGACTCTCTGACAAGCATGGCCACTGGCTGCCTGGGAACAGTGTTGGAATGGAAGCAATGGTGGCACACAAGAGGTAGGAAGGGATTTGTACTCTTCCTACCTCACCTTTTAACCTGGATAACCAATCTGGACTAGGGATGGAGCTTCTGACCCAGAAGGGCTCCCGCTGCTGCAGATGACCAGAACTACCTGGGTAGAAGAGGGTTAACCCAAGTAGCTCTGGTCATGAGAACAGCCATTGTGTGTGTATATATTGGTTACAAGGAAAGAGCCTTGTGCATTCCCTCCTCCCCCTCTTTCCTTTTTTGTTTTAAAGCAGAAAGCAGGAGGACATCTTGTTGCCTTGCTGGCACACCAGTCATCTGCCTCCCGAGGCAACTGCCTCACCTTGCCTCATGGAAGGACTGCCCCTGAAGAGGAAATGAAGAGAGGAGAGAAGGGAGGGAGGACTTATACCCCACTTTCCTCTTTAAAAACCTCAAAACAGGCGCGTAACAATGATAGGGCAAGGGGAGACAGTTGTCTGGGGGCCCCACTGCCTGGAGGGGCACCCCAGAGGCACCTCATGTGACTCCCCATTGCCCCCTGCCCAGCCCCATAGCCTCTCAGCCACTTGCCCTCTTCGCCGTCTCTCCTGCTTGTTCTGCTGGCCGCAATCGAAGCAGCAGACCAGCTGCAAAAAGCTCCTTTTCTCCCGCCTCTCAGCTGATCGGCGGGTGGGCGGGGCTTCCACGGAGGCCTCCGTGTAGGCCGCAGTGAAGCCTGAACTCGAGTAGGGTCCAAGCAAGCCAGGAAGGAGGAGGCAGCCAGAGTGTTCTCTGCAGCAGAAGACCCCTTGCTGCCCTGCTTAACCCAGACCAGCATTTGCCAGGTAGAGTGTGAACTCCTTTTTGTGGTTACCTTTCCCGCCCCCCCCCCCATATATAGGGATCTGCTTGCCATAGGGCTTGGATATGGGGGGGGGAGGGACCGAGAAGTCTCTGAATATTTATTTTGAAACAGCTTGGAAAATTTGCTGACTTAAAAAAAACTATCTAAAAAGTCCTATAAGTGGCTTGTTTCATGGCAGAAAATTGCAAAAACTTCTGGAACAGTATTTTATTAATTTTATTTATTCATTCATTCATTTATAAATGCACTTATGTTCAAGTTGTTTTGCAACCCAGAAGGTCTGAGTGAGAACTGTGAAGGATGTGTGGTGCTTTTATTTTATTTTTCTTGTGTGTGAACTGCTCCCCAATAACTTGCAAGGACTTCAGGGTAAATCTGGCCAACATGTGAATGCAGCACCTCCATTCCAGAGGAGATGTGTCTTAAAGGGCTTTAAAAGCCTCCTGTGAAAAACCTCCTGCAATCAAACTTGACTGAATTTGTTCAGAATTCTGGGAAAACAAACATAGGTTCACCCTGCATGGTTGAAAGTCTCCTTTGCTAATCTGCAGCGAGGGGCCTATTTTAATAATTCATCTTTCTAGTGTGTTCTAGGCATTAAAAGTAATACAAATGTATAGTACTCAATGTATATCACTATATATTGTGATGTGTGTGTGTGTATTCAGTGAAATGTATTTGCAGGCAGCATACTTATTTTGGAATATCAGACTTAAATCCTTGGGGGCCTGGGGTGTGCGGAAGCCCTGGACTTTGGGGGGGGGCCATTTTAAAATCTTGTCTCTGGGCCCACTCCAACCTTGCTACGCCCCTGCCTCAAAAGTAGTATTTGCCTGTAAGGAATGGAGTAAAACAGATGAATCCAGAGCTTAATTAGTGTCAGGACACATAGGGACATAAGAACTGCCATCTAGTTTAGCATTGCCTCCAACAGCAGCTAGCCAGATGTTACTGAGTAGCTCACAAGTACAACACAGCCATCCCCTGCTCTTTGATCCCAAGAACTGGTAATCAGACATTGTTTCTTTAGTACATTTATATCCCGCTCTTCAAGAACTTGCAGCATTTTTTAGAATTAATAATCCTGTTGCAAAAGGGCTCACAATCTTTTTTTAAAAAATAAAATAAAACAAAAGGTTAAAAGAATGTGTGTGGGTGGGCGGGCAGGGGAGTTGTCAGAGTAGAGGCTCCAGAAGGTACTCCTCAGGCCGATGGAGGGGCCTCACTGCTATTAGACTAGGGCTTCATAGCTTTGGTCCTCCAGCTGTTTTCGGACACAACTCCCATCACCCCTCGCCACAGTGGTCAATAGTCAGGGAGCTGGGAGTTGTAGTCCAACATCTGCAGGAGGACTGAAGCTGTGCAGCCCTGTATTGGACCATGGAGCCCCTGGTGGCGCAGTGGTAAAACTGCCGCCCTGTAACCAGAAGGTTGCAAGTTCGATCCTGACCAGGGGCTCAAGGTTGACTCAGCCTTCCATCCTTCCGAGGTTGGTAAAATAAGTACCCAGATTATGTTGGGGGCAATATGCTAAATCATTGTAAACCGCTTAGAGAGCTTCCAGCTATAGAGCAGTATATAAATGTAAATGTAAGTGCTATGAGTTCAGACTCTGACTGGTCCTGCTCCCACATGATTGAAATGAGCACACATGTCCCCCTGGAGCTTACCATCCCTTACCTGCATGGCTTGTCCAAACTGTACCTTTATATGCACCCGAAATATTGCTTTTGCCATATTTGGAGCATGTGTAGAGGTGTGTTTCAGATTAACCACACCCCCAGTCGATTATAGAATGACACACTAAAGGGGAGATGCGTGAGCTCCCCTCTTAATCACCTGGGAGCAGGGCCAGTCCAGATATAGTCCAGGTGCAACAACCACATTGTTATAACTGATGGATCATTCAAACAAACGCCATAAAATTAACTCTCCCTTCTTTCTGCTTCTCTTCTCATGGAGCTTAGACAGTTATATTAATAGCAGAACCAAAGAACATTCTAATATAATACTTCTTGCTCCCCACCCAACAAGCCCCCAGTAAGGAGTGGGAAAGGAGAAAGTATAGAGTCAGGTTAGTGAACTAATATACGCAAGTATAATATGCAAGCAGATAATAATTAGCACTAATAAGGTGAACTGGAGGGAGGGAGGGCGACTGAGATTGTCACCACTAAAAATGTATGGAAAGGAGGATGAATGTACAGACACACCCCATAGAATGGTACAGACACATAGGATGGGTGTATAATTAAAAAAAGAGAGCGTCTCCCATCATTCCTAAGTGCAGCTCCCTGGTTAACTGTTTATTATGCTTGTGCAAAGCTTTGACTGAAGCCAAATAGTTAGAGCACTGGATTAAGAGAGACCTGAGTTCGAATCCCTGTTCATCCATGAAGTTCACTGGGTAATTCTGGGCCAGCCACTTATCTCTCCACCTAACTCACCTCACAGGGTTGTTGAGAGGATAAACATAACCATGTACAGCACTCTGGGTTCTTTGGAGGAAGAACAGGATATAAATGGTGGGGGGCGAAATTAAAAATGAAGTCCCTTTGCACCACACGGAGGCAACTTTTCCCACCTCGCAGTTCTGTATTTTGTCCAGGGTCAGTGTGGTTCCTTTAAGGGGAACAGAGCCCTGTCAAGCACCAGCAATGCACCATCTTGGAAGGCATGCATGGAGGGCTAGGAAATGTTGTCCTTCCCAGGGTTTTCCCCATAGAGCTCTAAGTGTAGGATGGATTAAACTTACAAGCTTTTCATGATAGCACTGGTACTCAACAGGAATCCATTTCCCTTAAAGACACCCCACCCCCAGGTGGGGAAAGTGTAGCACTGTGAGGGGAGGTCAGTGTGATGGGCAATGGCTCTCACTGAAATGTTGTGTTTCGTTTTTGCCAAAGTGGCTCACACTCGAAAAATAGTGAAGATCACTGTGAGACAGATAAGAGAAAGAGAGAAGGAGACTGTGTGAGATAGAATAGTCATAAGGAGAACAAAGATGGAGAGAAAGAGAATGATAAACAACAAGAGAACTTGGGATGGATGGATCCCTTTCAATACAAGGGGCAACGGAATTGATGGACTGAGATTATGGGTAAATAAGAATAATAACAAATATACAAAAAATAGACATAGGACGATTTCAGACATATTTTGGTGGATAGAGAAAAGAAGTGTAGAACCGATCGACAGGGAAGAAAGGTTAGAAACTGATGAAGGAAGGTAGGGAAGTATGTTACAAAATTTAAGGAAGGGAAGAGGGAGGAAGGGATAGACAGACAAGCTAAGATAGATAGATATGTTTAAGGCAGAGGCTCTTGGGTTGTCACTCTAGGGTCTCGTCAAACTACCCCAATGTACAAAAACCCTTTTAATTCCCCATTACCACAACACACACAACTCCGCCCTCCTTTCCTTTCTGACTGTCACTTTTCTCCCGGCCAGTCACAGGGCTGACTGACCCTTGTCGGGAAGTTCCTGACCCTTGCCCCCCGCCCCTCAGAGGTCACCGCCTGACCTCACGACTCAAGGAAGAGGCCCAGGTGGAGCAGCTGCAGCACCTCAGGGGCTGGCAGTGGTGGCGCAGGGTCAGCGGGGGTGGCACGAGGGGCTGTGTGAAATTCCCCCTCCACTGGCCCTTTTGCAAGCCCAGCAGCTGGGGCCACATTAGTTCCACTGCCTGTGAGGAGAAAGGGCCTATTATAGAGAGGAATAAAATAGTCTTCTAGATTCATGCCGCCTTAGGTTGCCATGGAGACCAGGAGGCTCTCGGCTCCATGAAAGGGGTTGGGAAGGGAGATGAGATGCTAACAATGAATCCCTATTCTGTTCTTTACCCTTTCCAGCACCCTCCAACACACAACCCAAGCCAGACACATTGGTTAACCTCTACTGTTATCACAGCAGAATTCCCAGGCTGGGGTTTGTATCCCCCACTCTTCCCTGCCTTGCAATACTTGACAAAGGAAATCTGTTTTACACTGCAGTGAACAAGTCACTTCCATGAGGTCTGGTATCATGCTTCATCAATCCAGGCTGCTATAATATGGCACATTGCACTTGTTTATCAGCAACTTTCGCTTGGAATACTTGTGAGTTGAGGTTCACATTTGGCCCACAGTAGTTTGGTTTTAAATTGCCACTGTTTCTGGTTGATTTCCCTGAGAGGCTTGAGTGAAATAGTTTTGAGAGTTTGGAGGTAGTAGAGCAGCTGTGCAACCACTTCTGTCTTCTTGGGCAGACGTTGCGTGCCTTTTCGAAGGAAGCATCCTTATATGATCAGTCTGGGATAACCAGTGTCTTTCTGTCAGCAGAATGACAAAACAGGAAGGAACCATGGTAGTTTAACCCCCTTAGAAGAGTGGACATTAGAGACCTGGAATGCTGCTGAACTTAACCAGGGGACCAAATACTGTCTTTTGGAAAGGCTGATGTGAATGCACGATGTCATACCATTTTTATTACACACCTTTGAAATACAAATATTTCAGACAGGGTGGCTTCACAAGCTACATACCAAGTCTGGTTGCTGCAAACCACCAGTTTCCAGAGCTTGTCCTCAAGCCTGACTTGTAGTGTCAGGAAGGCTATGTTGACATTGGGTGTGTAACGTCCAGCCCACCAATGTCTGCAGTCTGCCCGACTGGGAGTTACAAACCTAACATCTGTAACCAACTTTAAATCCTAGTTACAGATATTGGGTTTGGATCCACAGGTCAGGTGAAATATGCTGACATTGGCAAGCTTGGACAACATGCCAAACATCAGCACAGCCTTTCTGCTACAAGAAGTCAGGCTTGAAGGCACGCTTTGGAAACCAGTGGCTCACACATGGCTCTCCAACCCTGGCTGGGTGCTCCTCTGACCCTGTTTTGGGTCACGAGAACAACTCCAGGGTCTTAAAACATATCAAAATGCTGCACCAGAGTTATCCAGGGCCTCCATGCTTTGTGCCCCAGAACTGTGGCATGATCTCACAGAAATTTTAAGTTGGAAGGGACCTTGGAGGTCTTCCAAGATTGGAAGGGACCTTGGAGGTTGGAAGGGCCCCTGTTCAATGCAGGGAGGGGCTACAGCATCCTTGGGAGATGGCTATCCAGCTTCTGCTTGAAAATCTCTAGCAAATGTGTTCACCATCATGTGAAGCAGCCTATCCACTCTCACAGTCAGTGAATTCCTCCTCGTGTTTTTACTTGAATCTGCTGCCCTGTAATTTCAATCCCTTGGTTTTAGTCCTGCTTTCAGGAGCAACAGAAAACAAGTTCGCTCATTGTTATATATGAAGGCCCTTCAGATATTTGAAGACAGCCCTCATTATTTATTTATTTTATTTATTTGTTTGATTTCTATAGCGCCCTTCCAAAAATGGCTCAGAGCAGTTTACACAGAGAAATGAATAAGACGGATCCCTGTCCCCAAAGGGCTCACAATCTAAAAAGAAACATAAGATAGACACCAGCAACACTGGAGGTACTGTGCTGGAGGTGGATAGGGCCAGTTACTCTCCCCCTGCTAAATAAAGAGAATCACCATGTTAAAAGGTGCCTCTTTGCCAAGTTAACATTAGCCTTGGTTTTCTCTTCTCTAGGCCAAATGTATTCTGCTCCTTTAACCATTCCTCACAGGGCTGGTTCCAGACCTCTCAGCATCTTGATTGCCTGCTTCTGAAACCATTCCAGTTTACCAATGTCTTTCTGAACATGCGATGCCCAGAACTGTATTCCAAGGGAGGTCCGATCAATGAAGAATTAAAACTATTACTTCTTGTGATCTGGTTCTTCTTCTTGTGATTCCCTTTTCAAGCTGTGAAGTTCCCTTCTGCTGACTTTTTGGATGGGATGTAAAATGTACCTCTTACATTGAGTGTTTAGTCTAGTCATTAATAAGACCATTGCATCCTGAGCACTTTTATTCAGTTTTCCTGTTACATTTGCATTTCTGTTTAATGTATATGAGCCACCTTATGCCTGGGGAAAGAGGCTAAAAAGCACTTTTAATAAGCGCACAAATAATATATACCATGACACGAGCTGTTTTTAAATTATGACATGTATACATTACCTAAAGAAAATGTCTCTTATTTTGCATCATTTCTTTTGCAATGTTACTACCGGGCAATGGCTCCGTTCAGACAATCCAACAAACCATAGTTTGCTGGACCTGAATACTGTGGAAAGGAATGCCAAACCTCCAGACTCCCCCCTCTCCTCTCCTCTCCTCCTCTCCTTGTGGACCCAGCTGTGAGGGAAGAACCCAAATTAAACCACCACCCTGCATATTGTCTAATTCCAGAAGCGCTGGCGTAGCAAGTTTGGAGGGAGCCTTGGGACAAGATTTGAAGATGCCCCCCAGTTGCTCTTCCCCCACCTTTGCTGGTTCCTACTGTTGGGAAGTGAGCGCTACTGGTAACCTCAGTGGCTGCGTTCGGCCCCAGCACCACACAGGTCACTTTCCAGATGAACCAACTCAGCCTGATGATGTCACAGAGCTAGTGCAGACATGCTGGCTTGGTGAGGCAGGGCCACATGGGCTTATCCAGAAAGTGGCCAGTGTGGAGTTGAGGCAAAGCTGCCCTGATCCCAACGAGAACAGAAAGCCCCTTTACAACAGGCCTGGTCTTACTGGTATCAGGTCAGCTCCGCCTCACCAAGCTTGCATGGCTGCTGGAGAGTGGCTGGTGTGTGCACTGGGCCCAGGCACCCACTGGAGGGAAGGCAGTTGGCGTGAGACGGCCCCTAGATACTTGCCGCCCCCGGCCATTCTCCTGCCCCTGTCTCTACGGTAGCTATGACCCTGTCTGGGAGCTGTGGCTGAGTTGCAGTTTACAAATCAGGATACAAAACCTGGATCTGATCTTGTTTTCATATCCTAATTTGTAAACTTCAGTTAAACCACAGCTCCTGGAAGTTTTTCACACCCAATTTTTAGTTCGCATCTCCTCTGGAACAGAGGTGTGCATTCACATATCGGCCAATTTCCCCCCGAAATCCCTGCGAACTATCGGGGAGCACCACACACACAATTTGGGTTTTTCATTGCGAGTTAAGAGGGTAGCCCAATTTATATCCAGGGTTAAAAAATCCACTTTTTGCATCAGTTTTTTGAGGGCAACTCCAAACTTGCAGTAAAGCCTGCTGTCTAGGAAAGCTCCTGGGTTTGGATGACACTTGAAGCTATAGTTTACCTAACCAGGATTCTTGCATTACAGCTGTATGCCATGGAGAAGAGGGCCACATCCACAATCCAACAAATGTTGGTTTGTTGGATCATCTGAACCCACCTTGTATGTATTCTCTTTCTGCTAATAATGGGGAAGGGCTAGCAGATACCTAAAGCACTGATGCCCCACTCTCTTCTTCAGGGATCCCTCTGGCATCTGAGATTTCACAAGCATGATTCACACATTTTCAAAGCATAGTTTCACAAGCAGGAAGAGGCTGGTTTTCGTTTTTGAAGGAAAGTGGAAATTCTTATTTAAGAAGCTGAGTATTATGTACAGTGCCAATTTCTCTGGTTTGGCTTCCACCCATGCAGAATTGTAGCAGGAAGCAGGCACACCACCTCACAGCTGTGCACCTGAACAGAGCATGCTCTCTTTCAAATCTTTTATCT